>NC_141698.1:675248697-675835189 GCF_964263255.1 Lissotriton vulgaris
ATTTTTCAAACTTTTGGGAATCATTTCTCCCGATCATGTTTGGGGGAATATCACATTGCTCACATTTACGTGTTCGTTGTGTGTTGTTTATGTTGTACAGAAACAAATTATAAGCAATCCCGCCCTCCAGTGGGCAATTAACATTGGACACCACACTCACTGCAAAGTATTTCAGTAAACAATACCACCCACCAGTGGGCAATTGTCCTTGAACAACATATTCCTTACGGAGCATTTAGGTATAAATGTCTTGTTTAATGGGGATTTCAAAGGTGTGAGCAATAATTACCAAGGTATAGGTTGTGAAAAGTGGGGAATTTTCCAAATAAAATTAAAATTAAATTAAAACGTGAGTTTGTGTCTGAAACGGGATTGTCTTTCGGAAATACATGGTTTGAAAAATGTCATTATAGTCATTACAAATGTATGTATAATTCCTCAGATTGGTTCAGGCCATCCGGGGGTCATTGTCCTGAAGTTTAGTATGTGCCTGGACTCTTTCTGCCGCAGAAGTTTCTCTTTGTGACCTCCCCCGTCAGACAGCGCCATTGTCTCCAATCCCCAAAATCGCAATAGTTTCCAGTCCCCATTGTGGTGGGCCTACATGTGTTTTGCAACAGCATTGCTTCTACCTTTGTGTACCGTTGCACGAACGTGTTCCAGGATACGTTTTTTCAATTCACAGATGGTGCTGCCGATGTATCTCAGTTTGCAAGGGCATTCAATCATATACACTGTATATTGGCTGTTGCATGTTATGCATTCTCGGATTTGCCACATCTTTTTGTTGGGCATTGCTGTTTCTGTTGTCGGTTTGGCAATATCACACGCTTTGCAATTGTAGCATTTTACAAAGCCTTTAGTTTTTAGCCACTGTTTCTTCTTTGTTGTTTTTTTAAAATGGCTATGAACCAACTGGTCTTGTAGGTTTTTTGCTCTTCTGTAGGTGATCACTAGATGCTTGCCCATTTTTTGGCCTATGACTGGATCTAATTGCAGGATTTTCCAATTTTTTCTTAGGATTTGATTTATCTTTTTGGATTCTTATATATATATATAATGGGGGAAGAGGGCACTCAGCCCCCTCCTTGGGGTGATTTAGATCTGACCTCATCCCCAGGGCCTGACCAATATCCTAAAGGGGAGGGGGTCGAGCTGCCCCTTTCCCTGTGCCTATTTCTGCCCCTGGACCCTATGCACCCGGGAGCCAACCAACAAAGTGGTGATGCCCTGGATCCCACCCAGGGCATCCACTATCATCGATGGGGACTGCGGGGGAGCCCCTAGAGACCAGCTGGTTCCCCGTTTCCAGTGGGAGCCGGCATTGCTCCGGCCCACAGGCGGTAGCTAAAAATGTTGCTTCCTGCGGGCAGGAGTAATTTTCAGATCTGTTACCCTGCACTGCAGGTAGGAAAACCGATCTGAAGTCCACTAACCGTAGGAGGGAGCATTTTTAAAACTACCGCCAGCTGAGAACAAGCCAAGCGAGAGCAAACTTCAGGTGCGGGCAGGTAGACTGCTATGTCCCGGGGGGAGCACCCGGAGACATAGCAGGAGCTGGCCCTAGGGTGTGGTAGGGGGATCCCAGGGGAACAGATATCCCCCTACTTGGATGTACCCGTCCAGAGTTGCACCTGTGTCTCCATCAGGGACACCAGGGGTTCCTGTGTTTTTTCACTTATCCTCGTTATAGAACATTTTCTCATTTGCCGCGATCCAGGTGGAACTGCACCGGCACACGCGGTCTCGCTGTCTCACAAACCGACAGCCCTGAAGAGTCACATCTGTGACACGGTGTGACGAAACACATGTCGACTGGTTTGTTTCTTTGTACTGCTCAAACTGAAATACAAACTCTTTTCATATGAAAATCTGATGTTGCGCTCCGTTATTTACCAATGGACACTGTTGTAAACAGTAGGTTCTGACTCAGGAACCTCATCATATTTAATACGTATGCACAGGACTTTGATTCATACATTGAAAACTGTTAAGGGAAACTTTACTTCTTCCTCTGAATTTGAATATGTTATTTTCTCTGTAAAGTAAATAGATAGAAATTCTGTATTTCCGTCTGAATATTCTGTTTGTTTATATGCTTGCATTTGTAAACCTGTAGCTGAGCTGCATTGCATTTAATATTGTTGCTGCATTCAGTACGGGGTAGGTGAGATCAGCCCTTCAAATTATTTGGCAATAGAGAGCCACCTCTTGGGATTCCAGAGTTTGAGAATAATCGTGTAACCTGCCACCGGGGACTGCCAACGAACAGGATGGTTTTGGAGGTGGTGATTTTCGACGTCCCATTAGAGCGAGGGAGGAGATAGGTTGTCTTTGTGCAGCTTCCCATCTGGCTACCTGGTACCGCCTCAGTGGATTTTCAGATTATAAAGCCTCTGGGATTTGTGCTGTGCAACAGTTTTATTTTCTGTCCTCGAGTATTTTAAATGGCAGATCTGTAAGCATATTCTGGTGAAAAGCAATACTTGAACTGTTTGTTGATAAATGGTTCCACATTAAGAGATCACTCGATTTGCCAGTTCTGTGAGGAAATGTAGAGTAATATTGTGGTGAACGTCTATACAGAGGGAAATTCAAGTATGTGTGTGAACCTTTGTGCTCATAGTACCAAAAGTCAAAACGACATCTTTTCAGAATCCAGAATACGTTTTTTTGTTAGAAAATTCCCCCAGAATCGTGTCCCTTGAACATAATTTTCCTTCCCTATCACCATCCTGTCAACAGCTAACAAAGGAGAACTTAAAGATCAGACTAAAGCAAGCAAATCTGTTTGTAGGCCTCCTTCCACCCCCTAACGCAGTGCATTGCATCCATATTGCAGCTTCAGTGTAAACAGGAGAAAGACCTCCGGTGAAGCTTTGACAGACTCAAGAAATAATGTTATCATTCCAATCGTTTGTTTTTGGGAAATAATTGGGCATACTTAAAATTGGAATTTGTCAGATGAATAAAATCTGATTTAAGTGAATTATTCAGACACTATCAGTTATGACCTACAATGTTTGCAAAATAATTATTCTGGTGTGAGCTAGTCGTCATTGTGCTAAATGTTATCAATGAAAAATTAAATTATCATTTAGAAATAAGATTGTCATGAATAGAGTTTCATTATTTATTTTGGAGGAGGCTAGCTATCAAGATGTGACATTATTCCTAGTGTTGGGTTAAAGCGACCCGAGCTTGCCACACAAGCATCATTTGAATGGAATATCCTCCCTGTATTTATTCTCTTGTCCCTTCTCCTCAGTCCATTTGCTAGGAGTTGATAAGTACCTGTGATCTGGATGGGGTTGACTGTTTTTAGGATATAGTAAGATCGGAGAATGTCTGACAGTATTTTGTTTGTGTAATAAGTGGAATGTCACAGATATACAAGAACACAGCAGCTGAACAAGACAAATTCCAGCAAATCACAGTATTCGCTATAACATGCATGCAGCATTTCTGTGGGTTGTTGGGTTTCAGCAAACAGAAGGTCTTCTGGTCCATTGTTGAGAAATTCCTTACAAACCGTGTTAACCCTTACAAAGTTACTGTTATGGTAACAGTGTGCCGGCCCTCACTCCTTAAGGGGAACAATGATCGTGGCACTAGACTGAACAACAGGTTGCTCCCATGAGTGATAATATTTTGAGATCAGTGGTAATGCTTGATGAGGTGAAATTCATGTAACAGAGGGTCTTGTTTCCAGGCTGCAGTCCTGATAACTCTCAAATCAGCTCAAGGCAACTTAGTGATTGGAACGTCAATGATGGACCTAGGGATCTGTTCCACCATCTGGTTTTTAATTATATTGTTAAAAAATGTTGAATGTATAAATTGGAAATCTGCAACAAGTTTGCTACTTATTTATTTAGATTGAGCAAATGAAATATAATCCTCTGGTTGAAATTCGTGTAATCAGTATAATAAATTCGATAACCAATGTAGCTCAGTTCAATTTTAAATCTGAAATTGTTCAAGATCGGTTACATTTATTCCATTCACTTCATATGAACAAACGTGGGATGATACTCCTCTAGAAACAAGTATACTTAAATGTGTACTTTCTAGAATGGTCTTTAAGCTCCCAGTGTATTTGATACATAATGATAGAGTAATTCCGTTTTTGGAGCAGCAAATAACTCCTGCTCGTCGTTTCAATGCGCCTGAAACTTAACAGTATCAAAAGGAAAAGAAGGTAGATGAGAAAAGATACATTGATGTTGAAACTGGTGTATATAATATAACTTCATTTGAAATGGATGTTACACCCTGCCCTTTACATCTTTTCCTTTTCACATCCCACCTGTCTTCACTCACTCTTCAGCGGCTTAAGTCGTCATCCTTCTGCAGGAGTTCAGTCACCTTTGGCCAAAGGGGCCGTAGAGTGGTTCCCTAGGGCACAAACAGACAACGGTATGCTCTGTCACTATTTTTGTGCCCAGTAAAGATTGAGGGCTCAAGGCGATATTGGATATTTGACCCCTGAACAGCTTCCTATAAAACAATAAATTCTATATGTTAAATTCTGGCCCAGATAATCTGTCCTGTTGATCTGGGGTATTGGATGGTGCCCTTCAACCTGCAGGACCCAAACTTTCATGTGTCTATCCTGAAGTCCCAAAGACGCTACTTTTGGTTTCTAGAGGGGGATGGACTATTACCATTTTGAGTTTCTGCCTTTCAGCCATACTTCTACCCATTGGGTGTTTACAAAATTGATGCCGGTGGTCACAGTCCATCTTTGCAGGTAAGGAATATACTTTGTCTCTCACCTTGACAACTGGCTATTGAAGGCAAGCTCTTCAGTCAGTCGTAGACCATCTCCAGTCAACAGTCACCTTATTTTCATCCTTGGACTTTTCCATCAACTAACCAAAATCCAATCTCACTCTCCTCAGAGGTTTCCCTTCAAAGGGGCCCACAGCAAGTCTGGGTCAGTCAGTAAATGCTCCTGATCTTTCAGGCTCAATCCTGGTTTCCAGCATGGATTGTTTGAAGGCTTCTCGGACTTCCTGTCTCATGCATCCCTGTGGTCACTCTTGCCCTTTAGCACATGGAGATGTTGCAGTGGAATTTCTGCATTGAGTGGGAAGAAAACGGGGCTGCTTGTTAGACAGTGTCTCTATTTTGAAGGAAACAGCCCAGGTCCTTCTTTGGTAGCAGGTGGACACCAACCTGTCATGTGGCAGGTCATTCTTCGTTCCCCTACATTGTCCTCAGGGAAAACTAGAAATCAGGGTTCTTGACTCCCCAGTATAGTAAAATCTCTGCAGTCCTTCCTCCAATCCATTGCAAGGAGACCGGTTCAGGCCCTGATCGACAACCCAACCATCATGTGATATGGTACCAAGCAGGGTCGCGTGGATTCTTGAACCTTGTGCCCAGAAGCACTCCGCCTTTGGACATGGTTGGGGTATCTCCCTAGTGGCCAATTGTTTGACTGGATTGCACAACGCCAGGGTGAATGAGTTTAGATATCAACTGGCAAACCATGAATGGCATCTTTGTCGTGGCGTGGCACAGGTCTTCATCCTCAAATGGAGCATGCCCTGCCTTTTCATCACCACAAAGAATGACCAGTGTCATGATTACTGTGCACTATAGTTTCCAATTGGTGGACGCATTTTGGTCTTTAGTCGGGACTGAGCTCATGTTTGCCTTTCACCGCTACCTCTCCTGCCATGCTTTATGAAGATGATCAGGGCAGGCCAGGCTCAGATCATCTCCAGCTTGCAACAGTAGAGTGTGGAATATGGTACCACCAGAAAGACCATTATTGAAGGTAAGTAACTTGTTCTCTGCTGCGATTACTGTCCCTGTAGGGATCGTTTTATAGCCTGTGCCAAGCCTCCTATGAGTTTTTTGCTTTCTTGACAGGTATATGACCAGAGTCCATAGTATGCATCCAAAAGAGATCGCACGACAACTAAGCTTAGCAGTGAAGGATGGTCTTATTGTTGAAACTCTTACTGTGGGCTGCAAGGGGTCAAAGGCTGGTATTGAGCAGGAAGGATACTGGTTGCCAGGGGATGAGCTTGTAAGTATTATTTTAAGTTAAATAAAATCACATATCACTAATTATATTGCATCTTTTTCTATGTAGTACCATCTGTAGTGATCCAACCAATATGTAGAAATATATATATATTTAGATGTTTATATATATTTACATATATATATATATATATATATATATATATATATATATATATATGTATACAAATTACTACTAAATGTCAAACGTATTGAACAACTTTAATCTTGAGTTTTTTTGATGTACCTGCATTATTAGTGTGCATTACAAATGTACTGAGGCACAAAGTTGTAGGTTGTTGCACATTTGCAAGGAGTGTTCTTTTAAGGTACAGTGATATGAAGTAACATGCAATTTCAAAACGTTAGACTCTATTGAAAGATTAGATTGGTGGTGATGTTTTTTTGGATTCAATAAGTTGGCTTACAAACTTGATTTGACAGGCTGCTTGAAGTCCCTTTTCCTTATTTCTAGTCTATAGAATTTGTTTTTTTAGTGTCTTATGTGTAAATTTACTTATCTGACTTTATCTCTGGTATTTTAAATATAACAATAATATCGCCCATGTTCTCTGTACCTCAATATTAAACATTGCTTTTCTGTAAAAGTCAAATTCATTTAACCACAGGCTTCATTCATACAATGAAATACCCAATGCAATGTTGTTAACGTTTTAAACACAAATGTTTTATTGTCTATAATATTGACGATATTATTTTTCATGTGTTGGTAAGGGAGATGTCTTTCTCAATTTGAGTGAACACATTTTTCTATATAAATCACTTCTAATTGACAATTTTCAGAAAAGCAGCATTTCACTTGTGAAATATTCCACAGATTAGCTCTCTCTGCACTATTGTTCCACAAGGAAACTTGAAGCAGTTAAAACACTGATCAATCTTCATGTTACTTAGTTTCAACCATTAGGCAGATGTACTGTTTGCGTTGTACTAAATCAACACAGTGATTTTCAATGTACTTTCTTCACCCCTTTTAATGGACTGTTGAAAGAAATGTGAGCCCAATTAAAGCAATTGCATGCAGAATTTATTGTGATTAAATCTGATGGTCTTGCCAGAAGTAGGGAAGCTTGATTATTTTTGTTGCAGGGTTGATATCCCAGGGTTGATTTAGGCAGCTTCTTTCACTAGATGATTATTTTCTTGCATTCTGACTCCTTAATCAAACGTCTACTAGTGAGATGACAATGGAAACCTTTCAAACGGACTACCCCAACAGGATCCAGCACCATTGGCTTATATTAACTGTGCTAATATGCCACTTTCTTTGGTACTGTTCACACCTCTGTTTATTTGCAACCTTTTAAGTAGACCTTCACACCCTTCTTCTTGTGAATTTGTCAACTCACATGCTATCAGTGTCTAAATGTGTGCCAGTTGGAAATGCAAATCTACCATTTTAAGCAACCTTCCATCTCCAGAGTCCCTCTTTCTCAGTCAATGCTATGTATATATGCTGCATTCGGGTACATTTTCCAAATTATCTATTTTTATGTCTATTTTGTTACTCATTGTCGTGATTGGTTTACGCACTAACATGTAGACTCAATGTGAAGCCACCACAGACCCCCTTACCCCCTTCATGGAGCACCTAAACTCTCAACTCCTAACAAACAACAAAACCACAGTCCGATGTGCCCTCGCCAACAGTTCTATGAGACCCCGCCCTCCCTTGTGCAGTGCCATCCCTGACTTCATCGCTCCTATCGCCATTAACTTGAGAACTCCGACACCAACATGGCTGACCTTCTAGAAAGTATAGCCTACCTCGGACTTGAGCAACTGGTCACAGACCCCACCCACATCGCAGGACACACACTCGACCCTATCTTTGCAGCCAACAACAGAGTTGAAGACACCCACACTGAAAGGCTCACCTGGACTGACCACCACTGCTTACACTTCATCTTGGAACCCCTCAACACCCCCACCTTCACTGCCAGCGAAACATGGCACAGCAGGTTCAAGGTATCCGAACAGCTCTGGACCAATGCCCTAAACTCCCACCTACCCACTACCACGGACGACGCAGAACAAGCAGTACACAACTTCACAAAGTGGATCACAGCAAGCGCTGATGAAGTTTCCCTGAGGAAACCTACCAACCCCAAGAAATGAACACGACACCCCTACTGGTTCACGGAAGAACTAAAACCCCAGAAACTTCACTGCAGATAGAATCAATCAATCAATCAACCATTTGTAGAGCGCGCTACATACCCGTGAGGGTCTCAAGGCGCTGGGGAGGGAAGGAGGGGGCCTCTACTGATCGAACAGTCAGGTCTTGAAGTCTCCTGAAGGTCAGCAGGTCTTGGGTCTGTCGTAGGCTCAGTGGGAGGGTGTTTCAGGTCTTGGCGGAGAGCTGGGAGAAGGATCTCCCTCCAGTGGTTGTTCTTCGGATGCGCGGGACGGTGGCAAGTGAGAGGTCAGCGTAGAGTAGCTGGCGGTTGGGGATGTAGAAGGAGAGCCGTCTGTTGAGGTAGGCTGGTCCGGTCTTGTGGAGTGCCTTGTGTGCGTGGATGAGGAGCTTGAAGGTTTCTAAGGTGGGGGTTGATGTGGCCGTGGCGTGGAACATCGAGGATCAGTCGTGCCAAGGCGTTTTGTCTGCGTTGCACTCGTTTGAGGAGCTTGATCGGGGCTCCTGCGTAGAGGGCGTTTCCGTAGTCTAGTCTGCTGCTGACGAGGGCCTGGGTGACTGTTCTTCTTGTATCTGTCGGGATCCACCTGTAGATCCTGCGGATCATGCAGAGGGTATTGAAGCAGGAGGAGGAGACGGCGTTGACTTGCTTGGTCACGGAGTGCATTGAGGCGAGGATGATTCCCAAATTGCATGCGTGGTCGGTGGGTGTCTGGGCTGCCCCCAGTGCCGTCGGCCACCAGGAGTCGTCCCAGGCTGATGGGTTCGAGCCGAGGATGAGGATCTTCGTTTTGTCCGAGTTCAGCTTCAGTCGGCTGATCTTCATCCAGTCGGGTACGGCCTTCATTCCTTCGTGAAGGTTGGCTTTGGCGGTGATGCAGTCCTTGGTGAAGGAGAGGATCAGTTGAGTGTCGTCGGCGTAGGAGAATATGTTGAGGTCATGCTGTCGAGCGACGTGCGCGAGCAGAGCCTGGGGTACGCCGCAGATGAACTTGGAGGCTTTGGATCGGAAAGGGAGGAGGCGGATGCACTGGGTTCTGCCAGAGAGGAAAGAGGTGGTCCATTCCAGGGCTTTGTCTTTAATCCCTACGGCGTGGAGGCGTGCCCGTAGTGTGCGGTGGCAGACTGTGCTGAAGGAGAGATCCAGGAGGATGAGGGCTGGGTCTCACCGTTGTCCAGCATGGTCCTGATGTTGTCAGTGGCGGCGATGAGGGCGGTTTCGGTGCTGTGGTTGCTGCGGAACCCTAACTAGGAAGGGTCCAGAAATCTGTTTTCTTCGAGGTATCGGGTTAGCTGTCTGCTGACGATCTTGAGGTCTCTAGGGTCTGCCTTGGGGTTTTTGAGTAGGGCGTTGATCTCAGTGTGTTTCCAGCTCTCTGGGAAGGTCGCAGTCTCGAGGGAGACATTGATGACGTTGTGCAGGTAGGGTGCAATGGAGCTGCTGGCTTTGTTGAAGATGGGGTGCGGGAATGGGTCTGACGGGGACCCGGAGAGGACTGTGCTCATGGTCTTGACGGTGTCATTGATGCTCACGCTGGCCCAGGCTAGCAGGGGGTCATGGTCGATGGTGTGCGGAGAGTCTTTTGTGTTGCAGTCTGGGTGATGAAGCTGTCGTGGATGCTGTCTGCTTTCTTGCGGTAGAAAAAAGTGGCGAGTGAGTCGCACAGGGCTTGCGACTGCGGGATGTCGTTGTAGCTGGGATTGGAGAGTTCTTTCACAATGTTGAAGAGCTCCTTTCTGTTGTGTGCGTTGTTGTCGAGGCGGTCTTTGAAGGAGGTCCTCTTGGCAGTCCTGATGAGGTGATGGTGGTTGCGGGTGGCGTCCTTGTGGTCTGCGTGGCTGTCCGGAGTCCATTTCTTCTCTAGTTTCCGTCAGGCTCGTTTGGAGGCTAGGAGTTCTGGGTGATCCAGCGTGTGAGGCTGTGGGCAGCATCGTCGGTGTTGGAGCCTTCGGTGGGTGGGCTGAGAGCGAGGTTTGCGTGTAGTTGGTCTTCGGTGATTTTTCTTCAGTAGCGCCGAGGGATCTGTTGGGGTGCGGTGGTGTGTGGTGGGTTTCTGGAAGGAGAAGTGGATGCAACGGTGGTCGGTCCAGAGGAGTTCAGTGGTGTGGCTGAAGAAGACGTGGGGGCAAGCGGAGAAGATGGGGTCAAGCGTGTGGCCGGCGGAGTGGGTAGGTGTTGTGACGAGTTGCCTCAGTCCGAGGTTGGCGAGGTTATCGATCAGGCTTGTCGAGTTGCTGTTGTTGTTGTTCTCAAGGTGAAAGTTCAGGTCTCCGAGGAGGATGTAGTCGGTGGAGGTCAGGGCGTGCGATTTGAAGGAGTCGACGATGGAGTCGCTGAACTGGGGTCGTGGATCTGTAGACTAGGGTGCCCCTGAGGGTGGAGTTGGGGTCTGTGTGAATCTGGGAATGCATGTGTTTGGCGGTGCTGAGAGTGTCCTCAGTGCTGGTCAAGACCCTGATGCTGTTCTTCTGGACAATAGCGATTCCGTTGGTGCGGTCTCTGCCGGTGATCTTGTAGCCGTCTGGGATGGCTATGACGATGTCTGGTGCGGAGGAGCCTTTCATCCACGTCTCTGTCAGGAAGGCAACGCCCGAGGATGATGTGTCGAGCAGGTCCCAGAGCTCGACTGCGTCTTTGCGTGTGGAGCGGGTGTTCAGTTGGATGCATCGGAGGTGGTTGATGTCTTTCTTGGCGGGGTGCTTGGCTGCTCTGAGGCTGGTGTAGCTGCAAGACCGGCAGGTGAAGGGGGCGTGCATGCGTTTCGGGGCGCCCTTGAGCAAGTGTGGGTCCGTCCAGGGTTGAGAGCATGGCATGTGCTGGCATCGTAGTGATGGTGGTCATCGTGGCGGGTACGGGGACCAGGGGTTCTGCCGCATGGCGCAGATATGCGCCGACATGCTTGCCTTAGGCCGTGCAGCAGCCGCCATATATGGGGATGTATATGGGGATGTGGGAGGGAGGAGCAGCTGGAGCTGGGAGACGGGAGGCAGGGACTGCGAAAGGGCAGTGAGGGGGCCGGACCGCAGGGAACGCAGAGGCGGGAACGGGAGCGAGGAGGGCACCAAGGCAGCTGGGCACAATCAAGGGCAGCGAGGGGTAACAGAAGGCAAGAAAACAAGCACAATCAGGGGAGCAGAAGGCAAGAAAACGAGCACAATCAGGGGAGCAGAAGGCAAGAAAACGGGCACAAACAGGAAACGGGAGGTAAGAAAACGGGCACAAATCAGGGGCAGCAAGGTGGAGCAGAAGGCAAGAAAACGAGCACAAATCAGGGGAGCAGAAGGCAAGAAAACGAGCACAATCAGGGAACAGAAGGCAAGACAAGCATTTACAATGCAATGGTTTCGCCTTTGGAAAAGTTAGAGCTATTGGCATTGTTTCAGAAAGTTTAGCTTTCTTGCTTGGTCTACTCTTGCTGTGTTGTGTTTACCATCTCCGGAAAGCGCCGGGAGCCTCTTGGCTGCGGCATCTGCGCGCTATAGAAGCGATAATAACATAACATAACATAACATAACAAATGACAAAATTTGTATTTATGTGTTGGTTTTGAAAACAGATAAATAAATGGCATTGTCATTTACATTGCCATTAGCTTAATCTCTCGCAAATGTGAGACCTACGGACGAGCTCAGCAGACAGCAATTACTACCACACACACACCCCCAGAGCCACAGACACACACCCAGAGCCACACACACACACACACCCAGAGCTAGCCACACACACACACCCAGAGCCACACACACCCACCCAGAGCCACACACACACACACCCAGAGCCGCACACACCCAGAGCCACACACACACCCAGAGCCACACACATACCCAGAGCCACACACATACCCAGAGCCACACACACCCACCCAGAGCCCATGGGTTAGATGTGTTCTGTAGCAGCTTCTATTCGAGTAAGGCTTGTGGCCGCCATACTACGTGTTTTTCCTGCATTGCTTACCTCTGTTCTCCGGGACGTTTGTGGTTCGGAATGGGGTGGTTCAGGGAGTTAAACGGCTGTTGCTGACCTATGTGATAATCTGCAGGCCACAAGTTTAAATCCAGGCACTGTTGAATCCAACCACCACCTGAACTTACATCAGCCCACCAGAGTTCCTCCACTCCATGTCCCTTTCTCTGATCCTCACCCTACATCCGATGTAGCAGATGCAGATGTTGCTGCTTCTCCTACCTAGCAGCGAAGACAAAATGAGCTACCCTTTCATCTGTAGACATCCCATCTCTTCCAGAGTTCCGAAAGTCCCTAAAGACCTGGCCATTCGGCTAACCAACTGGACCCTGCCAGCGCCTGGATACCCTCACGGGTGACGAGTAGCACTCTACAAATCTACCAATTGATTGACCCAGTCTTCCATCGTCAATTATAGCAGCATCTGGCATTAGCAGATATGCAGTATTAAAGCGCTACACAAAAAAAACAAATAATTAGTATTACATTTCCGAACGTAGGGTGGGGTTGCTGCTGGTTTGGGACTGTGTTTTCTGTCAAGGTTCTATCTGCCTCGTGGCTTGCTTTCCGTGTCCCTGGGTTGATATTTCCACCACTCTTGCCCTTGACGGTGCGCTGGGGCCGGATGCGGTGCAGGGGTGGCCATCCGCCCAGGCAGACAGTAGATTTCCGTGCAATGGTTAGGATGTTCATCATAGTTTTTACCACAGAGTGTAGTAAATTCTCACAAAATGGTGTGACATACGTCTCTGTGGCTGCTGTGGATAAGGGATTGTGGCAAAGGCATAAGGAGGACTAAATAGAAATAGCTCAAGACTGAGCAAACACGATGCAACTTCCTTACGTTTGAGTTTTCAACTGATGAACAACATTCTAAGGTCTTAAACAAGCAGTCTTTGGAAGTGAGGGTCATGCCAATAGGGAAGGAAAGAAACCAGCAACCAAGATTGTTACGTTGGAAGACCTGGAGAAAGGCACAGTTGGCACTGACATGTCAGGGTGCTGGAAAAGCTCCTGGTTTGGCTTTTGGCCACTCCGCTTCCTGATTCCAAATATTTAAAAAATGCATGTTCCAGAGCTGCTTTTGGGTGAGAAGTGGTAAAGAACAAGACGAAATAATTTTAGTTGTCAACAGATTGCAAATCTCCCTTAAGAGGCAGTGGTGCCACAAAACCCTTTCCCTCCTGGGTCAGAGCTGGAGATTTTTACTTCTCAGGGTTATCAGAGATGGCCCCCACGGTTCACTGGGGAGTCAGCCTACAAGTTTCAGAGGTTGTGTGGAGGATGCTTGATGTGTCTATATAATGGGGGTTTGAGATAAAAAGCATGAGTGTTTCAGGAGGCCTAATTTCTGGTAGGAAATAGCCCCCTAATCCAGACCTTGCTCCTTTTGCCCCTGAGGGTGCTTTGGGCACAGAGTAAGACGAATCTTTTGGTCTTGCGGCATACAGCACCCTAGGCAGGAAGTATTCATGTGGAAGTTGGCCAAATAAAAGGTTACACCAAGAAAAAAACCCTGTACACACATGATCACTGAGGGCTTCTCCATGGTTGCTATCATCTGTAGAAAGACGCGCAAAGAAACTATAATGAAGATGTGGGGAGAAACACTGAGCAGCTCAGAGCCCTGAGCCTCCTCCTGCAAACAGTCGTGTGTAAAAATGGCTGCGCATGGATGGAGAGGCAGTGACAGAAAGATGTCAAGAGGAGAGGTCAAATAGGACACACCTTATGCTCCCACCAGCCTGAGGGCCGCAGCTTTGCAACACTATTCGGTGTAGTTCGTAGACACCACCACTCCGGTGAACCCCAGAGGTGCCTCACTCCGAGAATCGAGTAAATATGTTTCCTATGCCTGTGCTAACCTAACCCCAGTGTTTTTTGTTTTGTTGTGTTGCTGTGATTGTCACCTCTTATTTCATTTTACTTTATCTGTAACGTGTAAGTTTGTAAATCGCCTCATGTAACGCACTTGATGGTATTGTAAAGCACTCTGACACATTTTGGTAAAGTCCGAGCTTTATTAAATTGCATAAATAAATAAATGGAGGGATTCTGATTGGGCTGCTAGAAGCCACCACAGCGTTGCATGGAAGAGACCCAGGCGAGAAGCAGCCACGTGCAGCTGATATAAACAACATAAATATCTTGAAGCCGTGAGTAAACTGTCGCTTCTAATCAGCAGATGCATGCCCCAAATGAATAACTGCCCTTCTGGGACGCGAATACAGCTCCCAAGGGCGAGGCTGCGTGGAAGTGCTCTGTTATCACAGGCCCGCTCTGCCACAGCCGTGCCCGCCCTCCCCACCGGCTCATCCCTGCAAAGGGAACTCTGCCCAAAGCATGGGGCACACTGGAAGGCAAGGTTTGACTTTCAAAAACCCAAGGAAACGTGCTGCTCCCGCTCGTGGGGACAGACGAGGACGTGCACTCGTGCTGCGATCACTGCACGTGGCAGCGCATTCGTACCACGGCGGCTGAGACACGGACTCGAAGATGCTATCAGCTTTACTTGTTTGTTTCCTTCTTCTTAGAGCTCAGTCCCTCGTGGTGCCATCATGCGGGTACAGCCCAGTGGCGTGACGTAAGAGGATGCTCCTCCCCTTCATAATGCTGCAGTCGCTCATACCTCACAGTATTTCATTGGCCTTCTGTTAAACTGGGGCCCCTGAAAGTTCGGGGTCCCCTGTCGTGTTACAACATGCCCCTCCCTTGTGTCGCAGGGGCTGCAGAACCCGTGTAAGGCCTCTGGCATCCCCATTCTCCAAGCAGCTGGCACCGCAGGCCTCCATCATACACGTGTGTGTGCAGGTAGGGGGGTGCATCTTACTAGGATCTTCGACATGCCGCATTGCACCGCTGGTAGCTTAATGGTGCAGGACACACATTATATTTCAGGTGTTTGGTTACTTTACACATTAATTGAGTAATGACCAGGCCTGTCCGAGTCTTGTAAAGCCATGCACTGATTTACGACACAGTAAATAAGAACAATTCCCAACAGGTGTCAATTGGAAGACAATTTCAACAAGTGTATGCAATATGCATTACAAAAGAAAGAAATTAAGGAGTCACTGCAGTTTTTTGAAAAAAAGGCGGGTATTATTCACCACTTAAAGAGCATGGCGGGTCTGTTGCAAAGTTATACAGTTAAACAGCACTGTACACATCAAATGGGGTGACAACCCGGTGGCACTTGGTGAGGGTGATATATACATAAATATATACAGTGAATAGTGGTGATAGTGCAAGTGCTGGGGTGAAACAGCGTGGTCGGCGCGTAGTGACAATAGGTGAAATATACAGAGTAATGGCTCCAGGGATCAAGTTGTAATCACTTAAAACAAGAATGAGTCAATTTCCGGGAGTACAAAACAAGAAGGGCGCCATAAAATTAAGCTGTGTGGTCGACGGCGTTTCGATCCCCGTCAGTCGGGATCGTCATCAGGACTGGGTTGTCGAGGGAACAGTGATGTCCGCCAATGGCAATTTCATGCGGATGGAGGGGCTGGTGTGTGAGATCCAATGCTGAATAGCGATTTGGAAGGCTTGAGGCAGCGGGGGTGATCGGCGTCTGAATAAATCAGGACGTCGGGTCGGCTAACGCGAAGGGCAGCTTCAGTGCCTTCACCCACACCAGCTCACCTTTTGGAACCCCCTCACTAAAAAAAGGAAATAGCGACCATCATGAGATCCATCCACTCTGGAGCCTCTGCAGACCCTGCCATCAACATACTTTCAATCTCAGCAATCAACTCATCAGCAGAGCACTCACCAAGGTCCTCAACACCTCGATCACCACAGCCCACTTCCCCCAAAATTAAAAAAACATCTGACATGAAGCCTTTGCTGAAGAAGTCCTCAACGGACCCAAGAAACCTCAAGAACTACTGTCCCATCTCTTTGCTCCCCTTCCCATCCAAGGTCATCAAGAAGTCAAACACCTCCAGCTTACCAGACATCTGTAGAATCGCGACCTCCTGGACCCCTCCCAATCTAGCTTGAGAAGAAATCACAGCGACAAGACGGCTCTAATCGCAGCCGCAGATGACATCCGAATGCTGCTAGACCAGGGAGTAACAGTTGCCCTCATCCTACTCGAGATCTCAGCAGCTTTCAACACACCATATCCCACCACACACTGATCAACAACCTCCACCAGATCAGAATCCAAGGAGCAGCCCTCAAGTGGATCGCAGACCTCACAGGAAGAATGCAGAAAATCATCCATCTCCCTAAGAACATCACCTGCGGGGTGACTCAAGGATCATCCCTCAGCCCACTCCTCTTTAAAACATACATGACCCCCCTGGCCAACATCATCAACAGCCACGGACTCCACATCATCTTCTACGCCGACGACACCCAACTCATCCTCTCTCTGACTAACAGTTCAACGTCCATCAAAGACAGATTCCATAGATGCATGAAATGTGTTGCTGACTGGATGAACAGCAACCATCTCAAACTCGGAGATTTTCTGGATGTGTGGTTGTCTGTATGTCGGGGCACAACAGCTTCTTGTAATCATGTAACTTGGTGCTATCCTGCCTGTTGAGAATCAGCGGGCTGCATATCCGCATTGTTGACTGCGCACTGCCTTGAAAGGCAATTAGTATAGCGTCCCAGCCCTGCGCTATAGGGTATTTGCGAAGCCCTGCCATCTCCTCCCTATGTAATGCCGTGCTCTCCACTTGCGCCCAAATTACAAGTGAGCGTTTCCAGCCAGCCACTGCTGGTAGATCCGCATGTTTCTATCTTTTTGTTATTAATCTGTTTGCCGTGATTAAACTCAGGTCCCATAATCTCGAGGTGATCTTATTGTTTTTTGATCTGGTATAGAGTTCCAGTATAAAAACCTCCCATGTCAGCATTAAGGGTGTGTCTGTACATGTGGCTGGTGTTGTGAATACCTCTTGCCAGTATTGCTGTAGGGATATGCACGCCCAAAGCATGTGAAGCAAATCTGCATCTAACTGCTGGCATGTAGAGGCGGTAGTATGGAAATATCTATTTATCTTGTCAGGCGAGAGATGCACCTTTTAGACGATATACATCTGTATAAGTTTGAATCTAGAATTCCTTGTTACGTGTGTGGGGCCCACCAGCACAACAACCCATTCTTTATCAGTCCATGGCCGGCCTCTGTCTGTCTACCAACTGACTCTGAGCCTTTGAATGTGTGTGTAAGGAGCGCTTCCACTAACCAATGCACCACATGGCAGCCTGCCCCTATGACATGTAGGTATTGAAGAGGCAGATGTGTCAAGTCTCCCCAGGTGCCTGATAGCGCTTTCAGAAGGGAAGTGTATAGGAGGAATTGGCCTGCTGGCAACTCATCATTCTCAGCTAGTGTCACAAACTGCGTGAGTTACAATTAAAGGGTTGACCCAATGGTACTGGGACCTGGGTATTAAGTAGTACAGAGATAAGGGTCCCAGACTATATAGAGTTTATGTGCACAGAAGAATTCATAAACTTTAGATACATATTACTCGTACCCTGATTTTTTGAGGAATGTTGTTTATTCACACCCTCTTAGTCATACATTTCATGTGCAATGCATAATCAACATTTACATTTGTGCCCCTAAGGAAGGAAAAGGGGGAGTTTGGGAGAGAAGGTTTTGTGAGGGTAAAGGTAGTGAGTGGACAGTCATAGAAGTTGCATGTGATAGAACAACATTCAGTTGGTTTAAATCACATGGGTGCTGCAGTCAGTCACCCCATACATTGGTTCACTTTCGTTCAATCCTATCCCATATATTCTGCGACACAGTATTAATACATCGTTGCAAGCTGGGTAGGTCACATGTAAGACAGTCGACGTTTCGACTCCGGTTGTGTGTAGGTTGATTGCACCTTACAGTGGGGTCTTCATCAGGACGTGATGTGAGAAGGGCACCTAAGGTTAAAAACGGGGAAATTTAGATAAAAGGACCATGAATTAGCTAATTTGCAAAAAACATCTAATGTGTGGTATTTACCAAAAAGGGGTTAGAAGGTAAGGGTATTTCTCGAAAGGGTCGGCAGGCTCCTCTTGGAGGTGAGCGTAGGGTAGTACCTGTGAATGGTAAAGGTGGCATACTAAATAACAAAGGTCCCACTAAGGGTTGGTTACAAGAATGAACCATGTGTATCGTCGATCCCAAAAGGGAAACAATTTACAAAAAAACACACACATACTGAGGCATAACATTAAAACCAATATGTTGATATTTACATGTTGAGACAAAAACATTCACGTATGTCCAACTCATAATGTGTCGCATAATTCCATGAGGTCTGGATGGACACAGTAGTGAACCCATCCGGGTTTAAACAATCTGAGCAATTGCTTAATTCTTATGAGTTATACCCATCAGGGTTAAAAAACAATCGTACATTGGTGAGTCTGTAAGAAACTCATGGGTTCATATTACAAGCGAAGTGCCCTGGTTATGGACACAGTCTACACCCTTCAGTGTGAATACGACTAAGTCCTAGTCACGTAAACCAGCCGGGTTGGACATAATTAAGTCTTTTTGAAAATGCACCAAGCTGGGATGGACAACGTTAAGCAAGGTAGGTTGGTAAAACGCGTTATAGCATATATGAACATCTTAGGGAGGTTTGTACAACGTCTAACATGGTAAAGTGGTTAGAATACACTGAAACATCTATAAGGTTCGCTACAATGCACAAACAACTTAGGCTGGTTGTTAAATACCTATGCACGGCCCGTCAGTGGCAGTGTTCACACGGTGAGGCTTGGTGATCCCCACGAAGTAAGCGATTCTTGTATCAATCTAAAAGTAATTCGAGATATTCAAGGCCTTGTTGACTAGTAGGGCTATCCGCTATGTGTGAGAAGACTCCCACAAGCGTGCTTACCGCGAGAACTGGTAACCCATCCCAGCGGCTCAGTCGGGGAACAGCCGCAGCCCGGCGAGGTCGCGTATTTGTTAACGGCGCGCGCGCATGCAGCAGCTGGATGCTGGTGCTGCGCGGCCAGTGAAAAAAGACTAGTGTACCGGGGCACATTAGTGATGTGATTGAAAAAGTTCTAAAACCCGGATAAAATGTCTTATGGAAGTAGAATTATACATTAATTCGATACAATTGATTTAGTGAACCCACAATTGTTGTAAAGGCTGATCTAGTGACCACTAAGTATTATAACAAATCTGACATTAACACAAGATTAAACCTTTACAATTCTTCTCTGTTGGTCTTGATCTGTGGGGGAAATTGAAAACATCTGAACAATACATAGGAACCCATACATGGAAAGACAGTGTCAATGTTCAACGTAGACAGGCTAATTGTGTATAACTTGTGTCCTGCTTGTTAAGACCGCTAAGGATAGTATCCAGCAACGCCATCCATTTACTCTCCCTGAGGTTGAGAATTCCTGATAGCTTATAGATGTTTCAGTGCATTTTAACCACTTTACCACGTTAGACGTTGTATAAACCTCCCTAAGATGTTCATATATGCTACAACGCGTTTTACCAACCTACCTTGCTTAACGTTGTCCATCCCAGCTTGGTGCATTTTCAAAAAGACTTAATTATGTCCAACCCGGCTGGTTTACGTGACTATGACTTAGTCGTATTCACACTGAAGGGTGTAGACGGTGTCCATAACTCAAGGAGGATGAAACTAAAGTACTAAGCAAAGGTCTTTCGTTTGTTCCGACTGCCTTTCCCAACAGATTCACGATGTATGTATTGTATTGGCATTTATATAGCGCACTACTTACCCGTAGGGTCCCAAGGCGCTTCGATCGCTGCGAAACCATTCCTGGCTTCCCTGAGAGATGGTCCCTAAATGGGTATCTCCAGGGTGAGACCAGGCATCCCCGGCGGTCTGGGGGCCGTTAGTGAAGATGAGGCAAGCTAATGCCCAGAGTTGCCGAGTGTGATCGCTGATCAGAGTGGGCACCGAGGCGAGAGAATTATCGAGTCCGCTGACCCTGGTCCAGAAACCTGCCGCGCCGGGAATCGAACCCTGGTCCCGGGCCGTCCTCTGCTCTCGGGTCTGCCGCCTCTAACCAGTGAGCCACACCACTTCACTATCAAAACCAAACTCATGAAGTTCTTTCGAAAAATTAGATTGAGATATTTTTTCAAAAACAAGCCACCATATTTTATCACCCTCAGCACTAGGACTGACACGCAGGGCTGTTTTGCGGCAGCGGCTGGACAATGGGACGGGCGCCCCCTGACAATAGTTTCAGTCTACATCCCACCGTCATTGCACTCAGTGATGTTGCCAGCCCTGGGCGATTTCTTACTGTCCCTCCCCGAAGGAGGCATGCTCCTAGGCGGGGACTTCAATGCACCTGCAGACCCACAACTCGACAGGTTCCCAGCGACCGCCCTCCCGGGGGGTCCTTCCAGGTTTCAGCGCTTCACTGAGGCACTAGGGCTGGTAGACGTATGGCGCCATGTTCACCCTACACTGCGACAGTACACGTTCCACTCCACCGTCCACAATAGTCTATCCCGCATTGATCACTTCCTGGCGTTAGGGGATGGGTTACAGCGCGTAGAGAAGGTGCTCATACACCCTAGGGGCATCTCAGACCACTCACCACTGACTCTCACCATTACCTCACGGACACGAACACGCCACCGCGTCTTCCCTATGCACGCCTCTTATCTTAAGGTCCCTAAGGTCAGGAAGGCCCTGCAGACCGCCACGACACATTATTTCATGGAAAACGAACCTACCGCAGCCTCGGCTGAGGTCCTCTGGGAGGCTTATAAGACAGTCCTGAGGGGGCAAGCCATCAGCTCTATAACATCACATAGAAGAGAACAGGCAGCTGACCACGCGGCGCTTGAGCTCCGACTGCGTGAAGCCACCACTGCCCATGAAGCAGACCCCACAGATGACACAACACATGCACTCGCACTGGCCCAGCGCCTGTATACAGACCACGCTCGGCTCGTCACACAAGGCCACATCACAGATACACAAAATCGAGTATATGATGTTGGAGACAAAGCGGGAAAAATGTTGGCCTGGCTCGACAAGAGAGGGGGTAGCTCCAGGGGGATCCAGCAGGTGAAAGACGAAGAGGGCAATACTCAGACTGACCCAGATTGCATAGTGGAGGCACTGGCTACCCATTTTGAGAAAGTATACACTCCGGAACGGGGCGTCACCGCGATTGCAGCCCAAAGCGCACTATATGACATAAACATCCCAGCACTGTTACCGGAGGCCGCAACTGAGCTTGAGGCACCATTCACCGCTGACGAACTGCGGATCGCCATCGGGGCCCTCCGTACGGGCAAAGCGCTAGGGCCAAACGGCATCCCAGTCGAATGGTTCCAAGCCCGCACAGACGTTCTTAGCCCATACCTGCTCCGAATGTACGAAGAGTGCCGTGATAAGGGGGTGCTCCCATTAGACCAACGAACGGCCACGATCGTGGCTATTCCTAAGCCCGGTAGGCCCCCTGGGGAATGCTCCTCATACCGCCCTATATCTTTGCTCAACGCAGAAAGTAAAATTCTAGCAAAGCTTCTGGCAAATCGTCTCATGCCTCATCTGTCCGATCTTATTCACCCGGACCAGTCAGGGTTCATGCCCCACAGGAACACCTCGCTCAATCTCAGACGGGTGCATGGGGTGTTAGCTAAAGCGGATGACATAGGCGAATCCGCGGTCATATTGGCACTTGACGCAAAAATGGCCTTCGACATGGTGGAGTGGGCCTATCTCTTTGAGGTTCTCCAATATATGGGATTCGGACCCGTCTTCATCTCCTGGATCAAATTGCTATACACCGCACCGGTAGCGCATGTGGTAGCGAACGGCCACATTTCACGCTCCTTCCCACTCAGGCGCGGCACCCGACAGGGATGCCCTCTCTCCCCCCTTCTTTTTGCGCTCTCACTGGAGCCCTTGGCGATCCGCATCAGGACTACCCCTTTGCTTAAAGGGATTAAATGGAGGGAGGGCTGGGAGGACCGCATATCGCTTTATGCGGATGATATGCTGGTGTATCTGACAGATCCCGATCACGGCATACCGACCCTCTTGCGCCTCTGTAACGACCACGGAGAGATGTCAGGCTACACTATTAATTGGAGTAAATCAGAATTGTACGCCCTGACGGGTAGCCACCCAACGCTTGGTCCAGACTGCCCTCTGCGACTGGCCGGTTCCTCATTTAAGTACCTCGGTATTCACGTCACGGGTGACCCGGCGGAATACGAAAAACTGAACCTAGCGCCACCGCTGGACCGCCTCAAGCAAGATGCAAGCTTCTGGGCAGGATTACCGTTGACGATGCTTGGGAAAGCAGCCCTGTTTAAGATGAAATCCCTGCCCCGCTTCCTATATATCCTAGACAATACCCCTTTTGCTGTGCCCCAGAGGTACTTCAAGAGGGTGGCGGCAGTGGTCTCTGGTCTGCTGTGGGGCAACCGCCCGGCGCGAATAGCACACGCCAAGCTCTGCAGGAGCTGGTACGAGGGCGGCATCGCACTTCCCAACCTCTACCTCTACTACTGGGCGGCACAGCTCAGACCGATCAACCTGTGGTTGCATGCATCGCAATCGGACCCAGCATTCCAGGCGGACAGGGCCCAACTGGGCGCCAGTGCCCTGTTGGCCCCGCTTTATGATAGACGGAAACTCAGACCGCTGAAGGGCCCCACTAGGCTCACAGTGGCCACCTGGCACGCAGCCACCGCTGCACTAGGGTGGAAAGTCAAGTCAAGTCAAGTCAGAGAATTTATATAGCGCACTACATACCCAGAGGGTCTCAAGGCGCTTAGGAAGGGGAGGAGGATTACTTGTCAAATATCCACGTTTTAAGTTGCTTTCTGAATGCTAGGTGGTTCTGGGTAAGGCGCAGGTAAGCGGGGAGTGAGTTCCATGTTTTAGCAGCCAGGTATGAGAAGGATCTGCCTCCCATGGTGGTCTTGTTGATGCGAGGTACAGTGGCGAGGGCTTGGCTGGAAGAACGTAGTTGGCGGGAGGGGGTGTAGAAGGACAGTCGTGAGTTGAGGCATTCTGGTCCGATGTCGTAGAGTGATTTGTGTGCGTGGGTTAGCAGTCGGAAAGTGATTCTCTTATTGACGGGTAGCCAGTGGAGGTCTTTCAGGTGACCAGAGATGTGTTCGTTGCGCGGGATGTCTAATATGATCCTGGCTGATGCGTTTTGGATTCGTTGGAGTTTCTTCTGGAGTTTAGCGGTAGTGCCTGCGTAGAGGGTGTTTCCGTAGTCCAGTCGGCTCGTGACCAGAGCATGGGTGACTGTTTTCCTGGTTTCGGTGGGGATCCAGCGAAATGTTTTTTTGAGCATGCGAAGAATGTTGAAGCAGGATGAGGATACGGCGCTGACTTGTCTGTTCATTGAGAGTGAAGAATCCAGGATGACGCCAAGGTTCCGTGCGTGGTCTGTCGGGATGGGTGCTTTTCCAAGGGCTTCCGGCCACCAAGAGTCGTCCCATGCAGAGGGGGATGTACCTAAGATGAGGACTTCTGTTTTGTCTGAGTTTAGTTTCAGACGGCTTTGTTTCATCCATTCGGCAACTTCTTTCATTCCTTCGTGTAGGTTAGTTTTGGCGGTGCTGGGGTCATTGGTGAGAGAAAGGATCAGTTGAGTGTCATCCGCGTAAGAGATGATGTTGAGGTTGTGTTGGCGGGCGATGGCCGCGAGGGGGCTCATGTATACGTTGAAGAGGGTGGGGCTGAGTGAGGATCCTTGTGGTACGCCACAGATGACTTCAGTGGCCTCGGACTTGAATGGTGGAAGGCGGACTCTCTGGGTTCTTCCGGTGAGGAACGAGGTGATCTATTCAAGTGCTTTTCCTTGTATTCCGATGTTATTGAGGCGTTGTAGAAGGGTGCTGTGGCAGACTGTGTCGAATGCTGCAGAGAGGTCGAGGAGGATGAGGGCGACTGTGTCTCCATTGTCCAGTATAGTTCGAATGTCGTCTGTTGCTGCGATGAGGGCGGTCTCAGTGCTGTGTTTTGCTCGGAAGCCAGATTGTGAGGAGTCGAGGGATTTGTTGGCTTCGAGGAAAGCGGCGAGCTGGTTGTTGACAGCTTTCTCGATGACTTTGGCCGGGAATGGAAGGAGCGAAATGGGGCGGTAATTTTTGAGTTCGGTGGGGTCCGCTGTGGGTTTTTTCAGAAGGGCGGTGAGTTCAGCGTGTTTCCAGTCTTCCGGGAAGGTGGCGGAGTTGAAGGAGCAGTTGATGACGTCTCTGAGGTGCGGTGCTATGACGGAGTCTGCTTTGTTGAAGATGTGGTGAGGACATGGGTCTGTGGGGGATCCTGAGTGGATGGAATTCATAAGGCGGATGGTGTCCTCAGTGGAGATTGGGTTCCAGCCGTTAAGGGTGTTCACGGGGGGAGAATGATCAGCAAAAGGTTGGGTGGGTTGGTCTCCGGGTTGGTTGTCGAAGCTGTTGTGGATGTCTGCGATCTTGTTGTGGAAGAATGAGGCTAGGGAGTCGCAGAGGGCTTGAGAGGGGGTGATGTCGTTGGAGTTGGCCGAGGGATTGGAGAATTCCTTGACGATGTTGAAAAGTTCCTTGCTGTTGTGGGCGTTGTTGTCAAGTCGATCCTTGAATGCTGTTTTCTTGGCCTTTTGGATTAGTTGGTGGTGAGTGCGGGTGGCGTTTTTGAAGACACACTCACTAAACTCACTCCACTCTGGGACTCGCGAGCCCTAGGCAATCTTCGGACCAGTAAGGGGTTCTCCCGCTGGGACGATATCGGCATCTCAACAGTGGGGGACATGTGGGAGCATGGGGGAATCATCACTTTTGCCCGCCTGAAAGAACTCTATGACCTGGGGCCACATGAAACCTACCGATATGTCCAAATCCGTCATGCATTACTGGCAGCTATTCCGGCGGGATCGACTCTCCCCGAGTCCTCCCCGCTAGAAGATCGCCTCTTGACGGATTACATGGTAGAAAAAGCCACCTCCCTCACTTACCGAAAACTCCTTAACAATTCCCCAGACCCGCTAGTGCCTCTTAAGGAGAAATGGGAGCAGGAAGTGGGCGAGATGGATGAACATGAATGGAGCGAGGCACTGGCGTCCCCTAAGGAAGCGGGCATATCGTCTAGAATGAGGCTCATCCAACTCAAAGTTCTACACAGAACATATTACACCAGGACATTGCTTCACCGTATACAACGAGCCCCTGACCCTTTCTGCTTGCGAGGCTGCGGGGAGGAGGGCACACTCTTCCACACATTCTGGGATTGCTCAGTTATACACTCCTATTGGCGTCAGGTCATGCGCACTGTGTCACAGGTGTTGGAGGTTTCGGTGCTCCCGTAACCGCGGCGCTGCCTCCTCAATGTGTGGGAACCAACTGACTTGTCCCGGCATGGCCGCCTCTGGGTAACGCTGGGGATGATGATGGCCAAGAGAGATATCGCGCAGCGCTGGGGGGTGGCGGACCCACCGACGGCCTCACAATGGTGCGTAAATATGGACAGGGCCATGGTCACAGAACGGGCAGTTTACTTGAACAGGGCGTGCCCGGCCAAGTGGAACAAAGTGTGGTCCCCATGGAATACATACCGGGGCGACATCTGTGACCCACTACCTGAAGATGACTCACTGGACTCAGACGAAGAAGACGGGTTGGGCTGAGGAGGGCTGAGTGGTGCGGGGGGGTACACCGGGGAGGGATGGAGGGATGAAGAAGTTCGGCTCACACTCTACCTAGCATGAAGGGCGGCATGAGGCTGGCCCTAACTCAGGAATACACTCATGTCTAACTGGCATTAAGCTTATTTCATTGATCGTACTGTGACTTCCCGAAGTTTTGAATGTTCTTTTCTTAGGTATAAAACAGAAAATGAAAACCTCATACACCCAGCATGGACCATTTGCACTTCACCTTCACCACTTGTTTCTAGATCTTTACCTTTATGTCTTCGAAGAATACAGGCACAAATGTATTGTAATGATCGTTTTTCCTTGACACCTTACTTGGCGGCCGGCCCAATTGGGTTGTAGGCGACAAGCTGTGTAAAACTGTGAAGGCTCAATAAAGGTTTTAAAAAAAAACCAAAAAAAAAAAAAAACAAGCCACCATATGCAAGGACATCCAATACCGGACTTAGGACACCCTCAACATTTGTCCCACCCTCTAACACCATGACCAATCAAATCCTGGCCTATGAACATGTCGTTCTTAGAGAAGTGAACAAGACCTTCCACACACTGAGACGCACTAGACTCAATATCTCAAATCAGGAACGAAAAGCACTTATCTCCCTACGCTCTAACAAACAAATTGTGATCAAACCCGCGGACAAGGGTGGTGCCATTGTGGTACAAGACATTGACAAATATAAAGCAGAGATCCTTAAACAACTAGAGGATGGTACCGGCTATATGAAGCTACGCCAGGACCCCACAAAAGAACTAGCTCAGGAGATTCTGACGGTCACCCAAAGAGGCAGAAATCTTGGCTTCGTGAGTGATCTAGAATTTGGATACTTGAACCAGACGGATCTGCGCCTACCCACCATATACACTCTGCCGAAGATCCACAAGAGTATGCAAGAACCCCCCAGACGACCAATAGTATCCGGATGTGGGTCCATCTTGGAAACGCTCTGCAAGTACATTAATGTCTTCCTGAAACCCATTGCTGAAAAAACAACAACTTACCTGCGAGATACCACTCAGACCATCAATCTTTTGGAAGGCGAGCAGTTCGATCCCTAGACTCAGCTACTTGTTACCTGTGATATAGTTTCACTCTACACGAGTATCCTACAAACTCAGGCGTTGAAGGTGATGCAACTAATACTTGACAGACGAACAGCACCAATGGCGGTACCCAAGGAATTCATTCTATCTCTACTGACCATTGTCATGACCAAGAACTTTTTCATCTTTCAAGGCAACTTCTACCTCCAGACGAAGGTCGTCGCAATGGGGGCAGCCTTTGCACCGGACCTGGCGATAATCTATATGGATGACTTCAAGCATCAATATATCCTCAAAACCTGCAACCCATACCGCGACCAAATACTGCTGTGGCGACGGTACATCGATGATGTGCTGATGATATGGAGAGGCACCAAAACTGATCTAGACTCATTCCATCAGTGGCTTAATCGACGGAGCCCGGACATACAATTCACTCTACAGTCGGACAATAACAGAATTGATTTCTTGGACATAACCATCTTTCACGAGGATAACCAACTATTGACCACACTGTACGGAAAACCAGCGGAACGCAATTCCCTTCTACAATTTGATAGTCATCATCCCCGTGCCCTGAGGGACAACCTACCTGTAGGCCAATTTTTAGGATACGGCGCAACTGCACGAAAAGGACGATTGCTTTTTGGAGTCCACAGACCTCAGCACACAACTCCTTGAAAGAGGCTACCCTTGCAGACTCATTAAAGAAGCTCAGAAGCGGGCATGGTACAGTCCACGTGAAAATCTACTAGCAGTACAGTCCAAGGATGAAGACAAACAGGAGAGATTGATATGTGTAACCACCTTCTGTACTCTGAGCAATCTGATTTGTAAAATTGTGAACTAACATTGGACTCTAATATCTGATGCGATAGACCAACGTGACCCTCCCATGCATGCTTTTAAAAGGGCAAAAAGTATTCGTGACCATGTAGTGTGCTCCTTCCTAGACACCCCGGAACAGCCTACCTTGAGAACAATGTGGAATCTACCCCCAATGGTAGGGCATTTCAAATGCGGACAGTGTAAGGCCTGTGAAACAACTACCCAAACACAACATTTCATATATCAACAACATACCATAAAACTCAAGTCCTTCACGAACTGCAATACAAGCTGTGTCATCTATTGCATCACGTGTCCTTGCGGGTTAGCCTATATAGGCCAAACCGAACAAAAAATAAAGGCACGCATTTTACAACACCACAGTAGGATCAGATGTAAGGTTCAGGGGGCTCCCTTAGTTGACCACTGTAAAACAAAGAAACACACACCTAATGATCTAAGGTGGGTGGTACTTGAAAAGGTTACCCTAGGCCCAAGAGGAGGCAACATATCAGGAATTCTCAACCTCAGGGAGAGTAAATGGATGGCGTTGCTGGATACTATCCTTAGCGGTCTTAACGAGCAGGACGCAAGTTATGCACAATTAGCCTGTCTACGTTGAACATTGACACTGTCTTTCCATGTATGGGTTCCTATGTATTGTTCAGATGTTTTCAATTTCCCCCACAGATCAAGACCAACACAGAAGAATTGTAAAGATTTAATCTTGTGTTAATGTCAGATTTGTTATAATACTTAGTGGTCACTAGATCAGCCTTTACAACAATTGTGGGTTCACTAAATCAATTGTATCGAATTAATGTATAATTCTACTTCCATAAGACATTTTATCCGGGTATTAGAACTTTTTCAATCACATCACTAATGTGCCCCGGTACACTAGTCTTTTTTCACTGGCCGCGCAGCACCAGCATCCAGCTGCTGCATGCGCGCGCGCCGTTAACAAATACGCGACCTCGCTGGGCTGCGGCTGTTCCCCCGACTGAGCCGCTGAGATGAGTTACCAGTTCTCGCGGTAAGCACGCTTGTGGGAGTCTTCTCACACATAGCGGATAGCCCTACTAGTCAGCAAGGCCTTGAATATCTCTAATTACTTTTAGATTGATACAAGAATCGCTTACTTCGTGGGGATCACCAAGCCTCACCCTGTGAACACTGCCACTGACGGGCCGTGCATAGGTATTTAACAACCAGCCTAAGTTGTTTGTGCATTGTAGCGAACCTTATAGATGTTTCAGTGCATTTTAACCACTTTACCATGTTAGACGTTGTATAAACCTCCCTAAGATGTTCATATATGCTAAAATGCGTTTTACCAACCTACCTTGCTTAACGTTGTCCATCCCAGCTTGGTGCATTTTCAAAAAGACTTAATTATGTCCAACCAGGCTGGTTTACGTGACTATGACTTAGTCGTATTCACACTTAAGGGTGTAGACGGTGTCCATAACCAGGGCACTTCGCTTGTAATATGAACCCATGAGTTTCTTACAGACTCACCAATGTACAATTGTTTTTTAACCCGGATGGGTATAACTCATAAGAATTAAGCAATTGCTCAGATTGTTTAAACCCAGATGGGTTCACTACTGTGTCCATCCAGACCTCATGGAACGATGAGACACATTATGAGTTGGACATGCGTGAATGTTTTTGTCTCAACATGTAAATATCAACATATGGGTTTTAATGTTATGCCTCAGTGTGTGTGTGTGTTTTTTTGTAAATTGTTTCCCTTTTGGGATCGACGATACACATGGTTCATTCTTGCAACCAACCCTTAGTGGGACCTTTGTTATTTAGTATGCCCCCTTTACCATTCACAGGCACTACCCTACGCTCACCTACAAGAGGAGCTTGCCGGCCCTTTCTAGAAATACCCTTACCTGCTAACCCCCTTTTTGGTAAATACCACACATTAGATGTTTTTTGCAAATTAGCTAATTCAAGGTCCTTTTATCTAAATTTCCCCGTTTGTAACCTTAGGTGCCCTTCTCACATCACGTCCTGATGAAGACCCCACTGTAAGGTACAATCAACCTACACACAACAGGGGTCGAAACGTCGACTGTCTTACATGTGACCTACCCAGCTTGCAACGATGTATTAATACTGTGTCGCAGAATATATGGGATAGGATTGAACGAAAGTGGACCAATGTATGGGGTGACTGACTGCAGCACCCATGTGATTTAAACCAACTGAATGTTGTTCTATCACATGCAACTTCTATGACTGTCCACTCACTACCTTTACCCTCACAAAACCTTCTCTCCCAAACTCCCCCTTTTCCTTCCTTATGGGCACAAATGTAAATGTTGATTATGCATTGCACATGAAATGTATGACTAAGAGGATGTGAATAAACAACATTCCTCTAAAAATCAGGGTACGAGTAATATGTATCTAAAGTTTGTGAATTCTTCTGTGCACATAAACTCTATATAGTCTAGGACCCTTATCTCTGTACTAGTGTCACAAACTGCAGCCGTGCACCGTCATCATAAAGGTCGCCTAGCGTGGTTACTCCCGCTGCTTGCCAGGTCGCCAGAGCTGCCTCCGATGTATCCTGTCTGCCTTGTGGTGTGCCAAGCAGTGGCAGGAGAGGGGCATATGGAAGGGTCGCACGGGTAAGATATAAGCTCATCTTATAACAGCGTTTCGCCAAACCCAGGTGTAGTTGTTTTGCCTTGGAAGTTTCGTGACAGGGTGAAACAAATGACAGATCTGAGAGCGGGTCCAGGGCTGTGCCTCGGTCGCCGTGTCCTCCAAATTCTGACTGTCAAGCCGTTTCGTCACAAATTGAAGTTGGGCAGCCAAATAATACAGTTCCATATTAAGGACAGCCAGCCCGCCCTGATCAGTAGAAGCATACCGTTTCCACAAAGCCACTCGCGGTCCCCCTCAATTCCATGTGAAATCCTGGAACAGCCATTGTAGCTCTCGAAAGAGCTTTGGCGGAACATAGAGTGGGAGATTTGAAAAATAATACAGCAGTTTAGGGCAACACAGTCATTTTCACCAGAGCGATACAGTTCATGACTTTTAGAGGAAGTGTCTTCCAGAATCGCTTTTGAGCTCGGAGTGCCGAGATTGCTGTAGGGCTCGACAAATCTAAAAAATCTTACTTGACCTGCAGGTCGAGTGAGTAGACTTTTCTACTTGACCTAACAGCAATGCACTCGACCCACAAACTGATCGTATATGAATTTTTTTCAAAACATTTGCAGCGCCAACAACTCAAAAAAACGTTGCCCAACCAAACTAACAGCAAATTTTATTAATTTAGCACCCAGTTACCTTCCTATGTGTGTATCAAAGTGCCGTGGTGAATGTTTCTGCCAACATACGTGGCAAAAAAACCCCATAAACTTTAACATGTCATCTGCTACTCATAAGTTGCTTTGTGCAAGCTCACTCCTCTCAGTTAAGTCATGGTTATGGAAATTTCCCAGCCCTCACAACAAAACTCACTCAGACTGCCCTCAGAATTTACTTGCACAAATAATACTGCATTTGCTCCTCAGGTGCACTTGTGCCATTTTAACAGTTTGCTCTCTCATATGGGACGACTTTCATTTTGGCACTGGACTAAGGACAAACCAGTTGTTCCTAATTCCCAAGACAGGATCAAGGCGGACTTACATCACAGCAATGCACCAACAAGACTAACAAAAGAAAAGGAGGCAAGGACCAAGGTCAACTTACCCACCACAGACACATGGGATCACCAGCGGGCCAGCTGCAACACTGCTAAGCCAGGCAGGCACAAACATAACAGTTAAAAAGTCTCCGGTCAGGCACAGTGTCACATAATGGAAAATCCTGCTCCCTAATAACCAGCAAGCAGCAAAAATGAAAGCTACCAGATCTCTCTGATCTGGACACAACCTTAATCATTCCCAAAACCTACTCCTGGCATTCAGAAACAGGCACTGACAAACCAATATACTCTAGTTTTAATGTGCCGTTGGGGGTAACGCTACCCTGTGGATTCTAGCAGCACAGCTGAGGCTGTGTTCCCCGCAATTAATTGCGCCATCTTTTTACGGAAACAACATCTACGATCATGTCTCTGAAGCTCACTCCCCCCTCCCAAAACCGAACTCTGGGCCTAAACTTACTTTTTGGGGCGAAACTGGGGGTGTGGTAATTAGTGGTCACACAATCAGTGCACAATTCGAACCTTAGAGGTGATGAGTGACACTTTCTTGCAAGCAAAAATCAATGAAGGTGACGGAAACATACAAATTCACAAATTCACCACACAATGTTCTAATGCAACTTGCATATATCTGTTTAGATGGTTTGTGTGTAAAACAGATATACAAAACAAAGTCAGACAAATGTTGCAAATTCGGGACTCGATGTTAATTAGATTTCGAACACTGCCTTTGGAGACTGTCTTCTCTGCAGTCTTGCTTTGTTTCTATCGTCTTTGGTAACCCCTGTCCTATTCCCCACTACTTGCAAGTACTTCCCACATTATCAGTTTTACAATTGTGGCATCATAATGGCTGGAAAGCGCAATGCAGTCTGTCGTTGCTACGAGAGGATTGTTGCTTCTAGGAACAAAATCCTCTCTATACAAATCTCCAAAATAAATACTAACTGATCTATAGAGGAAACTGAGGAGCTGCCTTGGAACAATTTATCTGCAAATCAGGGTGGTAAAATCACTCTTAGAAATAAAATGTTAATATTGGGGTGGTTGCAGTACTTATTCTGGGTCTATGCTTCCAAATCACACAACAGAAGTACTTACCTGAGTCATTTCACATGCCCCCACTGTTACAATAGGATAGCAGTCACTCTGCTCCTAATGGGGACCTGAAGAGTAACTAAATGGAATTGTACAACTGTGTCTGATAGAGGAATAAGCAGCGCAGGGAAGGGAGGCGCTGAAAAACTATTTAAACAGGCATGCGAGAAGAGCTAATAAGGCCAACATGAAGTGTGTGTGTGGTACACTGTGCATGATCAGCTCTGCAAGACCACGCACAAGCTGATGCCTAATCACAGTAAAATTCTACGCAAATGAGGACAGCCTAATACTTTACACTGCGTTTTAACACCTCAAAAAGAGAATTGGGTACAAATTAAAAGAGCAGTAACAGCGAGTCCTGGAGCGAACGGATATCATGCCTATGTGTCACCCAACCCAGCACCGTCGAAAACACCATAGCCAACTATACGTGCAGGCACTTTCTTAGTCAACGTGTGGAAGGAGGCAGTGTTCATCTGGCAAGAAGCTATGGCGCCACAAAACTAATCAAAGAGCTTTGCATTTTTGAAGATCGCAGGAAGTTATAAATGTCATATTTCAGAAGCTTAAAGAAAATAAAAGGTCGAAAATAGCATGCGAATTACGGCACTCTAGATGAAGTTCACATGCAACCCTTAAGGTTGTAGGCTGGCAGTGGACATGAAGAAAGAGAAGCCAAGATAAACACAATCGGAATAGGCAACAAGCACAGAAAGCACTGTTATGCACTTTCCTAGAGGAGGCCTCTAGGTGGAGAAATGGACCTCACAATAAACCGACAATCTGTGCCGTGTTGAATAATACCTGGATGGGTGGAACAGCATTAGTACTCGAGAGCAAGGTGTTGACTGAGCCCTGAACTTGAGTTATGTGAGAGGCTAGCGGCAATAAATGAACATAACAACCCACTGAGAGCAACCGGCATCTGGGTTGCCCAATATTATACTGAAACAATAAGGCAGGTCCGAGTATAAAGGTACAGAAACTAAACATGGCAAGGGAAAATACAGTGAAGTGGGACAGTCAGCTATTGAGATATCCAGGTTTAAAAATGTTAGCATTTATTTGATGTGCGTACTATTAAATCATTTCTCATTTTGCAGTGTTGGGTCAGTTCTGTGCGGCTTGTGTGACTCAGGGCAACAAGACAGTCCTCATAACAAGTATCACTGACGCCCACCTCCGATACACTGGAACTAGGTGTGCAGTAAGGCTACCTTCACCATAGGCATTCACTTTCAGGGATAGTATATGACACCGAACAGTCATGATTTAAGATAAGTCCTGCAACAAAACAATATATAAAAACCGACTCACCTCCAAATCGCCCTGCACTCCGTCCCGACTCTCGAGTCCACCGAAGAGCGCGCGCGTGGTGGCGTGCTGCGTCACGGCTGCACTTTAAGCAGCACAGCGCGCGGGGGCAGGCCAGGGCCGTCATTGGTAGCGCTTTCGCACACTACAAGATTGACGGCCCTGGGACCCAGAGAAACAATAGGCAGCGCACCACACCACCACCACTAAAGTTAGGTGGTGCCTGCATGCTGCCCCCTAAAGCCTTCACCGCGTGCACTGGATACTTGAATGCCGTCGTTGCTGCCATTGTAATGTTGCCCCCTAGAGCCTTCACCTGCTACTGCAGTGCCAGATAAGCACTCGCCAGGCCGGTCAAGTAGACCTTGAAACTGACTCGCCCTTCAGGAAATTCACTCGCATTTGTGAGCGGGCGAGTACATTTGTCGACCCCTGCTGTTGTCAAATTACCCTCAAATAGGTCGTCAAATATCCTGAAGTATCTAAATGTGGTGGGGTACCATGTGAGAAGTGAGTCCTTTAGAACCACAGCTCTTAAGATGTCAGTCATACTTATAATTTGATTTGTTAAGCAGTGTAAGCTGAAAATGTACTACGTCCATCCCGCTGGTGCTAGAATAAGGTTCAGAAGTGGTAAAATAGGATATATTGAAAACCTATTGAGGAGGGGCTCAGGCTACTTATTGAACATCATTGGGCAAAACAGAATATAAATGTTTGTCAGATAAGCTCAAGCAACGAAGATAATAAGCATAAGCATAAAATCTGTGAGTCACTGTTCCAAACGTTTACAGCACATCCTGTTAAACAAGGACTTTTGTGACTATGTGAGATAGTATTTTGAATTCAATAGAAATTGATTTCCTCCCAGCAGAGCTAAGTGGGTACCGTCTAGAGGATTGGGTTGCTTGAATGTGAAAGGGTTTCCTGTTCACCCACAGAAGGCACAGTTCTGAGCGAGTATGCTGAATTTGAATACTCTGTGAAAACCAGGCAAAGTGAGGCTCTGAAGCATATGGAGGTTGACCTCCAACATGACACTGCACTCTTGATTTGTTTAGAGGGTACCTCTTTGAATAGGGTGACTTTCACTGAATAAATGTTCAATGAAAATCCGAAGTTTATTTTATTCTGCACTCCATTGCATGAACTTTCAACATTGATAGCCCACTATGTTGTAATTTTAGGTCAATTATTTTAGTGTGTCAGTTTCCTATTCCTGCTTCACATTAGATTTTTTAATATTGAGAACTGTTTTAATTGTCAGTTTTTGTGATGCCGGGGATGTTTGATATAGTTTTAGATTAAAATGTAAATTGTAACTGCTACAGTTTTTATGGACCATGGTAAGCTGAACTGTAGCTCATTCTAGCAATGAAAAAGTATTGTGACGCTGAGGTCTGAGTAGTCTCTATACTTTTTTTGATTGCTATTGAATTTTTTACCAAATGAAATGTATGCTAAAAATATTGATATATTGAGTTATGTTACGTTCGTACATTTTTACAATGATTACTTTTCACTCCATTTGGAAAATGTTGGTTCTGTTTAGCACAACACTTTTGTAAATTATTGCAGATGAAACAGCATCAGATTCTCGGAAGAGAGGGGAAAACAGTGAATTCACCTGAGGTTTGTTAAAGTGCTTTAATGTCGAACTTACAAGTATGTAAATCCAAACTTTTTTTTTCGTTGTCTAATTAACATCACATCAGTTAATAAATAAGTTATTAATACAAAGTTTTGATCCAAAATTAGCGGGACAGGTTTTTTTGTGAAACACAATATAGCTTGGGTATAAGTGTTTAACTGGGGGGGACAGTGTTGCTAACCAATTTTTAACAAACATATTTTTAAATTTAATTTTACAGTATAGATGTAATTCCATGTTAAATTCTGGTTATTCATAGTTAAAACATATTTTAAGAGGAGCAACACTTTTTCTATATATATATATATATATATTGATGCTTCCCTAATGGACTTTAACACACACCAGTTGTGTTCATATGTATTTGCAATGTTAATAGATTAATATAACATTTTTTAAATTTCATTCTAGGAATGGGAAGCAGAAACTCATGATTGGTATTGTTTTGAATGCCATTTGCCTGGAGAGGTGTTGGTTTGTGACCTCTGTTTTCGGGTGTATCATTCCAAGTGTTTGCCTGACGATTGTAGGCTCAGAGAAAGTAGCAGTCACTGGCAGTGTCCCGTGTGCAGGGTGAGTACATCCAGAAATTTGCCTAATAACCTAATATTTTAAATGTGTAAAATGCACATTAAAGTTGGCATACATAAACTCACAGTCATTTATTTTTTAATTCAGAATCCTATTTCATACATATATATGCCATCAATATATACATAAGCAATATGTATCTACAAAACAGATAGTTTGTGTATGGGTAACCAATGGATCACCTTCCGATGTGGTTGGATGTGAGTATGGCATAAAAACCTGAGAGTGATTTTGGCCGCAGAGTTCTGAATGGTGTGCTGCCTTCTGGTGAGTTTTTTGTTGATCTCGGCATAGAGGGTGTTCCAGTAGTTGAGCTTGCTTGTGATGCTGGTGATCAGGACATGCATGATGGTTTTCTGGGTGCTGATTGGGAGACATTTCAGGGTGTAGAAGCCTCTTTAGGGTATAGAAGCATAAGGCAGTGATGGTGTTGACTTGGGAGGTCATGTCAAGTTTGCATCCAGTGACTATTCCGATGTTCTTAGCGAGGGTGGTGGAGGTGGATGTCTGTTCTCGCTCTGTTGGCCACCAGGTGGAGTCTCACAGTGAAGTGCTGTTCCCAAAGATCATGATTTGGGTCTTGTCGGTATTCCGCTTTAGGCAGTTGGACTTCATCCAGTTGGTGATGTCAATCAAGCAGGCATTGAACTTGATCTGGGTACTGGGCTTTGTGTCTATGAGGGAGAGAATGAGTTCTGCATCATCCGTGTAAGAGAGGACGTTGAGATCATGAGAGCGAATTATGCTGGCTAAAGGGAACATATATGTGTTGAAGAGGGTCCGGCACAGGGAGGATCCTTGAGGATGAGATCGTGAGCATCCGATGTATACGATTTCATCAGGCTTGCTAACTGGGACTTACTGTAAAACAGGATATGCAGCTTTACGTGATTTAAAAGATAGTTTGGTTAGCCTTCCGATAACAACAGAATGAAATAAACTATCCATCCAGAGACAGACTGCTTTGGTGTTTCTAGGCTGGTCCAAATGGTCCTAGAATTGATAAAGACATGCTTGGTTTTTCATAAATCTTTGATTTTGTGTAAATACATTTTGGATAAATTGTATTGAAAATGATTGGTTAGCATGGGAGTTAGACCTTGGATTAGTCCGCATGATAATCTTATTCTAATGGAAAACGATATATTGTTCATTGGAACATATGAATTTCACTCACCCTTTTCTAGGAAAAATGGAAATGTCATCTATAGTTTATAAAAAGTGCTCTAGGATTCCATGCATGGGCAAGATTGTTGCCCCAGTATTGGAACTTTCATAGATTCCCATGCTTTTGTATCATTTCCCGTCGTCAGAATGGGAGTCTCTGTAACAAAAATACCATAGCTGTAGGAACAAAAGAGAAAGGAAAAGGCCTAGGCCTCATTCCCTGTTGTAGCATATCACGCTCTTTTTGTAAAAGAGACCAAACTCCGGCATCAGCCAATCAGAAGCGCCTCACCCCTTAGAACCCTCCTGAAGGAACCTCAGAGCCTCAGATTTTCTACTGCACGTTGGGAGTCTACTTTGAGCTCTGCTCAACAAGGACTTTCTTCAGGAGTTTTTCTTCAGATTCTTTTCAGATTCACTTCAGGATTGTTAGCTGCCTTCCAGGATGTCTGACAAGGAGAAGAAAAGGCCTTTTCAAGCCATGTTCCACCTGTGGCAAGAAAAGGCTTTTTGTGGAGGATAAGCACAAAGACTGCATCTATTGCCTCTATCCTGACCACAAGGCTGCGGACTGTAAGATCTGTCGCACCTTTTCGACCAAGACCCTCCGGGACCTTGAGGGTAGGCTTCTGACGTGGCTCCAGAAGCTGAAATCCAGGAAGGATACTGTCTCTAGTGACAGTGAGGATGCAGCATCGATGTCTTCCTCAAGAAGGTCAGTGAAGAGGGGTAGGGGTTCCCCTTCTCCTTCTGTGGAGCATAACTAAGACCTCAAAAAAGACCCCCAGTGAGTCTGAGAGCCAGGGTCCCAGCAAATCTCCTCACCGAGGTGAAAAGGAGAGGGTAGGACCAGCTACGCCTTCCAAGGGTGAGAAGACTGCCTTGGTCTTCAAGAAACCCTCTTCCCAGTCTTCTGAGAGGAGTTCCAAGTCCTTGACGACTAAGGCGTCGACGGCGGAGTTTCCGTCGACAAAGAAATCTAAGTCGAAATTGAAATTGGTTTCGTCGGCGAGCCGTCGACCGGGGATTCGTCGACCAAGGAATCGTCGTTGAAGAAAGAAGCGTCGACGGCAGGTTCATCAGCGTTGACGGGAGGTTTGCCGACGACTGTGTCGACGACAAAGGCTACGACGAGTACCACAGCATCGCCGACGAGGGTTACAGCGTCGCCGACGATAATGATGATGACGACGTAGACGACGACGGTCTCGTCGACGAGGGCATCAACGACTTTGACAATGACGACAGCTGGATCGTTGACGGTTTCATCGTCGACGACATCGACGCCTCCAATCTCGTCGACGTGTGTACAACCGTCGACGACGGAACCGTCGACGGTATTGTCCTCTGAAAAGAGAATTACGATTTCTGTAACAAGAATTACGCAGGAGATTACTTCTCCTAAGAGAGTGACCCCCCTGCCACCAGCCTTGCTCTTTGAGGAAGGGGAGATGGATGAGGATGACCAGTACTCGTATAACTATGCCAATAGCCCCTCTTAACTTCTAATCAAATGCCAGGAGACTGACTCTGAAGGAGAATATGACCAGGAGGTGGTGGTCATCATCAGGCGGCCCAGTCGCAACATCATTCTGGGCAGGATATGGTTACAGTGCCATCTTCTTTTCTTCAGACCTGCATAAGATGCTGCAGGACTACAAATCTAAGGTGAATAGGCCAATTCTGGTCCCGGCGGCGCCTGCTGCGCCTGCATTGATTTCTGCCTCAACGGTGATGCCAGGATTACCTGCTCAGGTATCTCCTCAGCCTCCGACATCCTTTCCACCGGATCCCCCTGGGTTGGCAGATGCCCATGATGATTCCTTGGATGAGGATCAACAGTCGGATCATGACTCTGTTCATACTACTGAATGGGATGAATATGTCATTCCGGATCCCTCATCACCGGTTCCAGATCCAGTTGATTTCCCGCCAGCGGACATAGGAGGTTTCCATCAGCTGATGGAAAGAGCAGCTGGCAGGTTCAAATTGGCCATGCCTGCTGTGGCTACGGATTGTTTCCTATATGATTTCAAGGAACCTTTTAGGAAAACAACTAGGTCAATTCCTCTTGTAGATCATCTGTGGAAGGAGGGCCTGAAGGCTATGAAGAACCCAGCGACGGTGGTCCCTGTACTACCACGTCTGGATAAGAAATACAGGGCACCCGACGATGGACCGGCGGCGCTGACGGGTCATCCGAAACCAAACTCCGTTATCTCACAGGCAGTGCAGAGAAAATCTCGTAACCCCTCTGCCCCCTTAACAACTCCTCTGGACAAGGAAGGGCGGATATTGGATAATGCGGGGAAAAGATTCTCATCGATGGCGAGTGTTCTAGTGCGAGCTGCAAATGCCCTGGCGATCTTGGGTAGATACGACCGCCAGCTTTGGTGTAATGTCGCCCCGTTCCTAGACCAGCTACCTCCGGGGTCAACATCAGAGGCAAAAAAGATCTTGCAGGAGGGAGAAGCGACGTCAATGGAGATCATTGACTGTGCAATGGACATTGCAACAACAGCGTTTCGTTCCTGGGCTGGGGCTGCAGTCCTCCATCGCCAAGGGTGGCTGAAGGCTACTTGTTTTCGGCCTGAGATCCAAAACAAGGTCCTGGATCTTCCCTTTGAAGGGGAGGCATTATTCGGAAAACGGATTGACACTCTTCAGGAAATAAAAAAGGACACGGAGACTGCCAGGTCCTTGGGGACCCTTCAATACAGCAAGTCTCCTTTTAAGGGATCCAGAGGCAGAGGTAATAACTACAGGGGATCCTATCAACAGCAGCGCTATTCCTCCACGGGCTCAGGTTCCCAGCAACACCGTCAGCCTTATCAGCAGAGACCAGGCCAGTCTTCAAGCTACTCCAGGCCGTACAATAAGGGGAAACAGGCTGGGGGAGGACGAGATTCGTCCAAGCGCCAATAGCGGCCTCCTAGCTCTTCCTACTGGACCCTCCTCCAAGAGATCATCAGTTGGAGGCAGGGTAACCAAATACCTTCAAAACTGGTCCAGGATAACATCGGACCGTTGGGTGCTCAACATCATTCGGAAAGGGCATACCTTGGAATTTACGCAAGTCCCTCCACCCAAGCCCCCGGCAGCCATTCCATCGAAACACCAGCGTCTCCTGCGGCTCGAGGTCCAACAGATGCTCCGGAAGGGAGCGATAGAGCCGGTCCCCTCAAATCAAAAGGGACAAGGTTTCTATTCCAGGTTCTTCCTGGTGAGGAAGACGCTAGAGAAATGGCGCCCCATTTTAGATCTCAGGGAGCTCAACACCTATCTCATCTCCTTGTCCTTCCGGATGGTCTCTCTCCAGGACATCTTGAAGCTCATCAGCCCGGGGGATTTCATGGCCACGCTCGATCTCGAGGATGCGTACTTCCATGTCCCGATTTACCCAGCACACAGAAGGTTTCTACGATTCACAGTAGCCATGAGCCATTTTCAGTTCAGGGTTTTACCCTTCGGACTCCGCTCAGTCCCGAGGATTTTTACAAAGGTGCTGGCGCCAGTAGCAGCATTTCTGCGGAGGAACCATTTCCAAGTCTTCCCCTACCTGGACGACTGGTTGCTGAAAGCTCCGTCCAGGGAGGCAGCGCTGGACGCTGTTCAGGCTTGTACAAATTTGTTTCAGAATCTGGGACTCACTCTAAACAACGAAAAGTCATCCCTGGTCCTGTCCAGAAAGGCTTGTTTCCTGGGAGCCATCCTGGATTCAAAGCACTCAAGAGCCTTCCCTACTCCGGAAAGGAGGGAGAAATTACAGACCTTGGCTCGGGACTTACAAGAACGAAGGTGTCTTTCTCCAGTATTAGGGGTGTCTTTCATAGATTCACATGCCTGATTCATTTCCCGTCGTCGGAGTGGGAGTCCCACGGTATATAAAAAAGCAATAATATGCCTGTAATAACCAAAAAACTTAGGTAATAACCAACCAGGAAGTAAAGTAGCCCTCAGCTACAGGAGCCAAAGCTCTCACACTCATGACTATCCTAGTCATTTTGTATAGACCAAACTGCAGCCAATCAGGCGACAGCACCCACCAGAATGTTCTCCCCAGAGGCTCAGGCTCTCAGATTTTCTACCGCACGTCGTGTGAAAGGGAGTCTCTCTGAGCTCTGCTCAGTTTTCTCAACTTTAACTCCAATTTGTACTACTTTCCAAGATGTCTTCTAAGAAGTCTCTCTTCAGAGCCTGGGATTGTTGTGGTAAGCTGCTGCTTTTTGAGAAGGATCCACACAAAAAGTGTATCTATTGTCTATACCCAGATCATCAGGCTTCTGACTGTAAGATCTGCAGAACCATGCCTCAAAAGACTCTCAGAGATAGAGAGGGTCGTTTACTTTTGTGGTTGAAAAGGCTAAAGGATTCTTCTAATCCTGCTTCTGAGGTGGGCAGCATTGCCTCTGGTTCAACCGCAGCCTCTAGGAAGAGGCCTGCGCCTGAAAAAATGTCATCACCTCAGGCAAAGGTGACTAAGAAACAACCACCTACTAAGCTGGACAAGCCTTCAACTTCCAAAGCTGCCCACTCAAGCAAAGGCATGGAGAGCACTTCTGACCCTAAAAAGGGAATCACCATTAAGATTCCTCTCTCATCTGAGAAGAAGTTACCACAGACATCATCTCCTCTAACGACGATTTCCACTTCAACCTCCTCGTTGACGACTACAGTGACATCGACAGTAACTTTTTCCTCACCTAAACCTGGTATGGTTATGTCATCGACGTTGTCTCCTTCTTTGGTATTTGCCTCTATGAAGCAGGTCCACGGTTCATTCGAGGACAAGGTGACCATCACTCCAATGATGCGGGAAGCTGCCTTATGGTGGGCAGATCAAAACAACATGTCCCAAAGTCTATCCTTCGTAAGCGACCCGTCTCCTCAAGTAGTAACAACGGACGCGTCATTGGAGGGTTGGGGAGCGGTGATGCAAGACCTGCATGTCAGCGGTCATTGGTCGCCCCAGGAGAGACGACTCCACATCAACCTTTTGGAGCTAAGGGCGATAAGACTAGCTCTGCAAGCTTTTCTTCCTTGCCTGCGAGGTTCACAAGTGCTTATCAGGACGACAACACCACGGCCATGCACTATGTGAACAAGGAAGGAGGAACCAGATCTCGTCCATTGTCGCAAGAAGCTCAACAGATCTGGGAATGGGTGATCCTTCAGGGAATATCGCTAAAGGCAGAACACTTGCCAGGAGTTCTAAACGAGAACGCAGACAGACTGAGCAGGTCATCCTCAGTCAGCCACGAATGGGAATTGAACCAGCAAGTTCTGGAGGAGGTTTTCAGCCAGTGGGGCAGACCGGAGGTGGATCTCTTTGCCACACCGACCAACAAGAAATGCCGGTCTTACGCAAGCAGATTTCACCATCGAGGATCTCTGGGGAATGCGCTTTCGATAGCCTGGTCAAGGACATTGGTCTACGCCTTTTCCCCCATACCTCTGATCCTGCGGCTCATCAGGAAGATCAAGGTGGAGCCGTGCAGGATGATTCTGATAGCCCCTGCTTGGCCGAGACCGTTCTGGTACACGGAACTCCATCTGTTGTCGCTAGCTCCTCCTCTTCCTTTAAGGGTTCTACCAGATCTCCTCACAATGTCCGAAGGACAAGTTTGGCACCCAGATCCACAGTCATTACATCTGACAGCATGGCTCCTGAGCAGCGAGAGTTTATGAATCTCCCCATACCAAGCGAAATTAAGGAGGTCCTTTCCCAGGCAAGGGCTCCTTCAACGAACAGGACTTACTGTCTTAAGTGGAAAAGATGTTGTTGCTGGTGTAGGAGAGAAAAAAAATGATCCTTTTGCTTCCAAGCCTCATCAGCTCCTACCTTATCTGCTGTCCTTGGCTAAGTCGGGACTAGCACCTTCATCGATTAAGGTCCATTTGGCGGCAATTTCGAGGTTCAGAAGGTCTGGGCCTTCCTTGTGGTCTTTCAGGATTGCCAAGCAGTTTCTTAAGGGCTTGTTCAGAGTCTATCCACCAGTGAGACCGCCGCCTCCTACTTGGCATTTAAATCTAGTCCTTTCTCAGCTCATGAAAGGCCCATTTGAACCAATCTATCGTTCTGACATGAAGTACCTTTCATGGAAATTGGCTCTCCTCCTTGCTCTCACGTCGGCTAGGCGTGTTGGAGAATTGCAGACCTTGACTATCCAAGAACCTTTCCTCCAATTCAAAAGAAACACTGTAATCATGAGAACTAACCCTAGGTTTATGACTAAGGTTCCCTCGGACTTCCACTTGAATGAGCCGGTCATTCTGAAGGCGTTCTTTCCTCAACCGGCTACACCAGCAGAAAGAACATTGCATTCGTTAGATGTACAACGATGCTTGAAATTCTATTTGGAACGTACTAAGGGATTTCGGAAATCCTCACAGTTATTTGTTGCCTTTGGAGGTCCAAGCAAGGGCCTTCCGCTATCCAAACAGGGTATTTCTAGATGGATCACAAGTGCCATTCTGCATTGCCACACTGCAGCAGGAAAACCTCTGACTGGTAGGATTCGAGCACATTCCACAAAGTCTGTGGCATCTTCATCGGCCCTCTTTGCGGGGGTACAGATTAAAGACATTTGCAGAGCTGCTACCTGGAGAAGCGTTCACACCTTTACCAAGCATTACTGCTTGGAGTCCTTACAACAAGATAATGCGGCAGTAGGACAGGCTGTCCTGAGGAACCTCTTCCAATAATTGGTGAGCTTTCCTTTCTATCCCACCTTCCGTATTACACATTTTGTATCTTTGTCATGTTGGCTATTGCAATAATTTTATGACCCAAAATGTGGTTTTGTTGCTAACTGCTTGCTACTCTGATACAAGAGCATGGGAATCTATGAAAGGGTGTGTTTCACGCTTATTACTTTGGGTGTGTGAGGCTCTCTAAGTTCCGACTAGGGAACCCTTTCTTCGCAGCCACGGTATTCATAATACCAACTCCTTGCTCCACACGGTTTAACGCCCCCTGGGGAACTTTGTACTCTGCTGTTAGCTCTACTTTAGGACATGTACACTGGACCCCATTAAATATCGTCCTCTCCTGTTCCCCTTTTGTTAAAAATCTATGAAAGTTCCAATACTGGGGCAAGAAAACAAGTTACTTACCTGTAACTTTGGTTCCCCGGTATTGGTAACTTTCATAGATTCCCATGCGCCCACCCACCTCCCCGAGGAAAGCTCAGCCTACAACATATATGTTGTCTAAGAACACAAAGGCTACTAAAATCTGAGGCTCTGAGGTTCCTTCAGGAGGGTTCTAAGGGGTGAGGCGCTTCTGATTGGCTGATGCCCGAGTTTGGTCTCTTTTACAAAAAGAGGGTGATATGCTACAAAAGGGAATGAGGCCTAGGCCTTTTCCTTTCTCTTTTGTACCTACAGCTATGGTATTTTTTTTTACCGAGACTCCCATTCCGACGACGGGGAATGATACAAAAGCATGGGTATCTATGAAAGTTGCCAATACTGGGGAACCAAAGTTACAGGTAAGTAACTTGTTTTCTTACACATGATTTCAATGAAGATTCCCCTGAAGGCGAAGTAGAATTACAATTATTTCTCCTCCATTATTATAGTCTGTACTGGATATGGTGAGTCAGCATTCTGGAGAAGGGTAATTTTGCTTTTACTTGTCAAATAAAATATAAACTACCCTTCATATCACATGGTAGATTTGACTGAGACTCGACTTTCACTCTTAGTTGTGTGTCTTAATTAGCAGGGTAATCAACCCTTATCCCGCATTTTTTATCCCGCATACCATTAGCCCGCATACTATGATCCCGCAATTGCTTTCAGCCTGCATACCATTATACCGCATTTTTTTATAACGCATGTGCTTTTATCACGCATGCCTTTACAACGAATTACGTTGTAAAGGCATGTATGGTAAATGTATTTGAGTTGTAAACCACAACGATGAGAGAGGTACGTGGGTTTGGGTAAATTTCTAAGGGTGGGGGTCGTGTTGGGGTAGTGATTGTGTAGTGTAGTGTTGTGTTAGTGTAGTGTTGAGTTGTGGTGGTTGTTTAATGTAGGGTCGTGCTGGGGAAAGTGTAATAGGGGTTGGGGGTAGTGTTTTAGGGGGTAGGGTAGTGTTGTGGTGTTTGCGTAGTGTAGGGTCATGCTGGGGGTAGTGTTTTAGGGTTTAGGGTAGTGTTGTAGTGTTTGCGTAGTGTAAGGTCATGCTGGGGGTAGTGTTTTAGGGTTTAGGGTAGTGTTGTAGTGTTTGCGTAATGTTGGGTCATGCTGGGGGTAGTGTTTTAGGGTAGTGTTGTAGTGTTTGCGTAGTGTAGGGTCATGCTGGGGGTAGTGTTTTAGGGTTTAGGGTAGTGTTGTAGTGATTGCGTAGTGTAGGGTCATGCTGGGGGTAGTGTTTTAGGGTTTAGGGTTGTGTTGTAGTGTTTGCGTAATGTAGGGTCATGCTGGGGGTAGTGTTTTAGGGTTTAGGGTTGTGTTGTAATGTTTGCGTAGTGTAGGGTCATGCTGGGGGTAGTGTTTTAGGGTTTAGGGTAGTGTTGTAGTGTTTGCATAGTGTAGGGTCATGCTGGGGGTAGTGTTTTAGGGTTTAGGGTAGTGGTGTAGTGTTTGTGTAGTGTAGGGTCATGCTGGGGGTAGTGTATTAAGGTACTGTTGTAGTGTTTGTGTAGGGAAGTAAAGTGCTTAATGGTAGTGTTGGGGGGTTGTGCTGGGTAGTGTAAATGTAGTAAAAGGACTGTAGTGTAGGGTAGTGTTTGGTAGTGTATGGTAGGGTAGTGTACTTTCACTTACCTTTAAAACTTTTACAATGAGTATACCTTTAACATGCATGCTTTTACGTTGTAAAAGCATGCGTGCTAAAGGCATATTCGTTCTTAAAGTTTTAGTTCTTTTGGTTTGCGGCCTTATAGTATATGCGGGATGAAAAATGCGGGATGATGGTATGCGGGATGATTGTATGCAGGATTTCGACATATATTCATTAGCAGAGGCACTTGCTGAGCAGGATGAAAGTTTCCTATATTTGCTTTTACTCATCATTAAATCTGCTTTGACTGCGTTACTGATTATTGCTTTTACTTCGAAATATGAGCTACTTAGGTGCTTTACACAAACCACTAACCAAATCAAAAAACGGGACGAGAAAGAGGGATACGCTAGGTCCACCCTCCTGTTTCAATCATAAACCAAAAAATCCGAGATCTTGGATGAAGACCTAGCTAGGGAAAAGGTTTTTGCTCAATTAGTGTCAGAACAAACCATGGCATAAAAGGAAAAATGTCCTTTCTTGAGTCCCCTCACTCTCCAGGGTTTCCCCACTGTGCCATGCATCATCATAGGGGCCATCCCAACCCGCTGAGGGTTGGGGCGTGCTACGACTTGCGACACTATGTAGGAGCACTGTTTTTGTGAGTGACTGTGTAGTGCAGTGGTGTAAGTGGAGTAGGTGGGTTAAAAATATCTCACTAGTGGGCGAAATAACTTTATTCAGGCTCATAGTTGATCTATTCAAAACGGGGTCGGTCTCTAGGGTTCCTGTCTACAATTGATCAGGGGTCCCTAGTGGACGTCAACTAGTTTCGAGCTTCCCCAGTGCTCATCTTTAGGACAAACACAGGGTCCGCCCTGTGTGTACCACTCCTTAAGTGACCTAAAGTGAGGAAAAAATGGGTTGCGCTGCAACTATTAGGCAAGCGAGGTTAATACATACGATACATTATCATGTAGTATCTGTAAATAGAAATGGAAAACATAATTATCACATACAACCTACTCCCTGTGGTGTAGATGATTTCCAAAAACCACAACACAACTGTTCACTCATCCATTTAGAGTGTTTCGCTTAGCCATGCTTGGTTAAGAAGTTACACTCCTTATTTCAGCTGCAAACAATTGTGACTGCGTGAAACCGTGCCTTAGTACATTTTAAAAAACAAAGGCTTCACCCGTGACACTACCCTCTGAACATGACGAGTAGTGTTATTACTGGTTACGTCCTAGCGTTGGGTCATGCTATTAGGTGAAATGAAAAACGGGCAATTGCGTGTTATTGCATCTTATCGTTCTTTTTGTGATGTTCTTTAGTGTGTTATATTCGTGGAGCTGCAAAAGTTAATACTTTTAAGGACTGACAATACAAGACGAGAGGTTCGAAGTCTAACCCTACGGAAGGAAAAAAGCGGGACAAAGCGATATTGAAAGCTTCGTTTCTACGGGAGGAAAACGTGGGTGAACTGTGGGGGTTGTCGCAGGTTGCCCGGTTCGCACCTACAAAGGGAAAAACTTACTTGGAGTGAAAATCATCACTGGCGTGTTCGCCTGCTGTCCCTTGACACCATATATTACGGAGTCTTTCCCGGGTAGAGGTTTAAGTAGGAAGTGTATCCGCCTAGTCATTCAAGAATAACTAGAGCAGAAACCTTCACAAAATGGCCGCCACGTTTGGCTAAAGAGGGCGGCCCTTTTTGAGTGAGCAGAGTAAACAGAGGAACGTAACTCCATGCTGTGAGAAGTTGGCCTGATATGTGATGCTCACTAATTCTAGTGATCACCTTGTATCATGCCATGCAACCCTTATGATGATCGGTTGCAAGTCAACCTTATAGACCAGTTATCCTAGTGGTAACGTGGACAAAGCAGTCTTAGGCTAAACTCTGAAAGGCATGTGAAGCCAGCTGTATTACCATACACAACCCCCTTGAATACCAGATGAAAGGACACCACACAGATATATATTGAAAATATATATATATATTTATTAACTTCAAATATCCCCTGAACTCTTTATGAGCACAGAAGCACAAGCGTTATACAAAACACAGTTTAAAATACACAAAAGTTGCACAATATGGATGAGCCCTAGGGGCCACCTAAACCATATACTTAGAAAGTGGTATAAGAGATACCAATCTAAAAGGGAACTGGCCTAGGGCCTTGGGAATCGCTGGAGCTGTTCGGGACTAGCAGTGACAAAGTCGGGAAAGGCCCGCGGGACTCGGGTGCAGTGTTTAAAGTGCACGCACTCACCAATGCAAAGTCTATGGTGTCAGGATTCATCGAGTAGCCACTGTAGCTTCCTCAAGACTGTTATCCAAATCCTTGTCATGGCCCCGTTCTGCACGATCTAATGTGTGGTTCCCTTGCTCCTCTGGCAGACTGAGAAATTCCAGAGGTAATCCGAGTCATTGAACTAGCGAACTGATAAGATTGTATATAGTTCCCCTCCCTAAGATGGCCGCTCAATGTTCCATTTAGCGTATTCGATAGATGCGCCCTCTAGTGGGCTTCTGGAAGGCACGCGCTTCTAACTGCGCACTTCAACGAAGTTTCCGTCTGAGAAGTTTGTTCTTGTCGCTGCTCCGCGTCAACTATTCATGAGGGGAGAATAACAGCAATTATAGAAGATATTCAGCGTATCATAGTAATTGGGTTTACAGGGACTTTTTTGAGAGAAATCTCTATCGTGCGCTCTCACAGCTCAGAGAGGCACCTCAGTCCAGACGACATTCCCGGTCGCTGTCACAGAACTGTGACAGCTATCATCCTGATATCACAGCTGCTCTTCATGAGAAGACGAGTGTCCTGGAAGACTTGACCAGACTCGACAAAGTTGAGTATCCAACTGAAGAGATTCCAGAACTCTACAAGTAAGGTGTTACATCTTCTCCTCAAGCCAGCAAGTGCAAGAACTGTATTGTCAGCATTCGTATTTACTTCCCCCCGGACATTCCCCCTTGCGTTTTTCCTTTCCTCCCCCTTGTACCTACCTGAATCCTTTTTGCGTGCTACGGAAATTCTGTAGAACTCTTTCTTGCACAACTGACAAGAAGAACAGCGCTTCATAGAACCCCCAAGACCAAGCCTGACCAAGGGCTTCACAGGTACTAGTTCAGTCAGAGAGAGTGAGTGAGCGAGTGAGGAGAAATATTCTGGGTAGAGAATTAATGTTCATATATGTCTTCACTGCAGGAAGCTCAGTCAGATAACTATCCACAATGTAGAAGAGAGGTAAATACCTGGGCAGAAACTGGTAGGACAAGTTTCATTTACCATTTAAGAATAGTCTGCATAGTGAAGGAAAGGTTTGTGGTATATTCTCTGCTTCTTTCCCTTCTGTGTATTAGGCACCTCCAGAGTCGACGGCGAGACATTTAGCAGTCACTAGAAGTAAGGGGTGCTAGTCGAAGTACAGGTATTCTCTTCTCTGTCCACTTCCCCTTTCCCTGCTGCTGGTGGTCTTGCTCTTGAAGCGAGGGTACCGGTGGAAGGGTGATCGGGACATTCGTCAGTACTGCCCCTGCGAAGCGTTGGAGCACCAGGACACCGTGACATATGGTGCGTAAAAGTTAGAAAGTTAGTTAGTTAGGAACCTTCAGAGTGACCTAGAAAGCTGAAACTTGAGAAACAGGCCCTAGAGGTGTGTACCAGTGTGGGAACACCGGCGTTGCTGAGTTACCTCACCCACAGGAAGCGGGTGCATAGGGTCGAAGTAGTGTCGGGTTTCGTCACACTGGTCGATGGTGCTTGGAGCTGAAGATGCTGCAGGGGGCTCGATGTGAAGAGTTCCGGTGGATCCAAGGGTGGATCTGGAGTTGCGAAGACCTGAAACCAGAGGAGACAATGTTCAAAGTCACTAACCCGTGACTACCGTGGAACCAGATTGGAACCAGGCGATGTCGGGTGCAAACGGGCGTTGAGGTGTAGCTTCTCTCTGCAGCCACGTGGACCCCGGGGGTCGAGGACGTCCAGGAGTCGGTCACGAGCTGTCCCACGCAGGCTTCTCGCTGTTGGCGGTGTCGGCAACTTGATTGGAGCAAACAGGCCTTGGCTAATGCAAGACACGCAGGAGTCGAAAAAGGCTTATCACTCGGACCAGCAAGGTCAGAGCGGGTGCTCCTTTTTAGGTTTCGCCTGGGGCACGGAGCTCCTAGCTCCGTCCCCAGGAGAAATCTTTAGTTTTGCAGTATGGGGGACTTGAATCCGCCCTCTGTTCCATTGGCTAGCTCCATAAATGGAGGCTAGCCATTGGAACAGAGATCTGTCCGTCACGGACCAGATTCGGGGGCGTTCCAGAGATTTTTTCCCTGGGCTTTCCCTCTGTGTAGTCATGCGGCGGTGGGCGGAGTTGTTTTTTTTTTTGTCTCGGCATCCAGCTCATTCCGCCGCCGTCCGCCGCCGCCGGAGGAAGTCCAGTTCCAGGTGAGTGCTTTTGATTCCGCCCCCCCCGCTGTCCGTTTGCCCGTTACCTCCCCTGACAGAAAAAATGTGGACAGGGTACTTTCAACCTTAATAAGTCATTTTTTCTCAAATGTTTGTCTTGTGTAAAATTATTTAAATGTGTAATCCTTTGTTGTCTTTCTAAGTGATGTGTAATTTGAGTTTGTAAATATATGTGTTCTAGTGAAGGACAGCAAGTAATTCTTCGGACAGTCATAGTATCTGTAAAAATCATTGCATTTACTGTTTTTGAATTTCTATGAAAAATATACAGGTTGCACATAAGGATTAAACACCTGAGTGCAAGATTCTGCCCTAAATAAAAATTGAGCAGAACCAATAAACGAGTGACCGGGTCTTCTTCTTCTTTATAATTGTAATTGTCATACCCAGCCACATTCTTTGGACAAAACCCCCCTGGTAACACTGTTTTGCTGTTGGTGACAGCGTGCTGCTCTGCCCTTCAAATCCGAGCCCACACTCTGGTCTGGATCGTGTGCTGACGAGCCCAGGCTGGTTATTTTATGTGCGCTCAACTTATAGACTGAACATGAGTAAAAAAGCGAAAGAGACAGTGAGCGACTGTGTGAACAAACGGTGAGTGCAACCGTGGGAAGCTGAGTCGGTGAATGAGTGGGCATTCATCTATAAATGTATATACCATTCACGATGTTTGGATACCACGACCGCTGAGCCTTCTCCAAGGCGAGGTCGCCCCCACTCCGCTGCTCCTGCCTGCCACCTGCCCGAGCCTCGCTCCGAGGCCCCACTGCTGCCTACTGCCTTCTGAGCGCTGCTCCGCCGCCGTCTGAGCACTGCTCCGCCGCCCGCAGCTGCTTGGACATATTCCCCCCTCCTGCTGCCCCCGCTGCTGCCTACCTCGTTTTTCCGTTTTTTCCCGCTCCTTTACCCGTCCTGCTGCCCTGTGCTACCCTTACCCCCTCCGCTGCCCTCCCCCCTGGTCTCCTACGCCGACCGCCCTGAGTGCCCCCTCCTGCCTCTGACCCCCGCCGACTCCGCCCCCCCCCTGCCCATAGGTCACCCCGACCCGCCACCCAGCTGACCCGCCCTCCCGGCTCCTCTCTTATGACGCCCCCTGAGCGACCGCGCAGCGGACACGCGCAGCGGGAGCACCGATTGAGTGCCGAAGGTGCGCCAAAGGTAAGCCCGTCTGCGCCCGTCCGCGCCTCGACCGCGCCCAGTGCCAGGACCCCTGGCCCCCGCAGACCCCAGCCCACCCGCCAGATGTACGACGCCGCCACCCTCAACGCACTCAACACCGGTCGAATCCCGGGATGCTACCGAGCCACCCCGAGACGAACCCACGGACCCTTCAGCTGCAAGTTCTCCTGCATCCGGACCCGCCCCGCACCAGCACCCGCCAAGCCGAACACCAGCAGCAACCACCTCAAGTGCATCCTACTCAACACCCGCTCCGTCCACAGACACACCATCGAACTCTGGAACCTCCTCGACACCACAGCCCCCGACATCGCCTTCCTCACGGAAACCTGGATGAACGACTCCTCAGCGCCCGACATCGCCATCGCCATCCCAGAGGGCTACAAGATCACCCGAAGAGACCGAGGCAACCAGACTGGAGGAGGCATCGCCATCATCTACAGGGACACCATCCGCATCACGACCAACACCGACGACACCCTGACAACTGCCGAACACCTGCACTTCCAGATCCACACGGACCCCAAAACCACCCTCAGAGGCACCCTCATCTACCGACCCCCGGGACCACGCACACAATTCAGCGAAGACATCGCCGACTTCATCAGCCCGCACGCCCTCCCCTCCGCTGACTACATCCTCCTGGGGGACATCAACTTCCACCTGGAGAACAACAACGACCGCAACACCACCACCCTGCTTGACAACCTCGCCAACCTCGGACTCAAGCAGCTGGTGACCACCCCCACCCACCTCGCCGGACACACACTCGACGCTGTCTTCTCATCCAGCAAAGACATCGTCTTCAGCCACGCCACCGAACTCCACTGGACGGACCACAGCTGCGTCCACTTCAGCTTCAGAAGATCCACGATCCACCACCACCAGCAATAGGTTGCTCAAAGAAACTGGAACAAGATCACAGCAGACCAGCTCGCCGCCTCCCTGAGCCAGCACCCTCCCGCCAGCTCAGCGAACCCCAGCCAGGCCGCCGACAACCTCACGAAGTTGATCAGCAACTGCGCAGACGACCTCGCCCCACTGAGGACCCCGCCTAGCAGACCCGGCAGCAAGAAGGCCCCATGGTTCACCGACTAACTCAAGAGCTCCAAGAAGAACTGCCGAGCCATCGAGAAAGCCTGGAGAAGGAAGCCAACACCGGACAACATGACCACCCTCAAGCTCGCCACCCGGAAGCACCATCAACTGATCCGCACCACCAAGAAAACAGCATTCAAGGACCGGCTGGACAACAACGCACTCAACTGCAAGGAACTCTTCAACATCGTGAAAGAGCTCTCCAACCCCAACGCCGGAAACAACGACATCACCCCGTCGCAAGACCTCTGCAACTCCCTCGCCTCCTACTTCCACAACAAGATCGCTGACATACACAACAGCTTCAGCCCACAAACAACGCTCCTAACGACCGCACCAACGCCCCCCACCACCACCCTCAGCGCCTGGACCCAGATCAGCACGGAAGACACCATCTGCACGATGAACTCTATCCACTCCGGATCTCCGACCGACCCCTGCCCCCACCACGTCTTCAACAAGGCCGACGCTGTCATCGCACCCCACCTGCCGGACATCATCAACACCTCCTTCGACACCGCCACCTTCCTTGAGAGCTGGAAGCACGCCGAACTCAGCGCTCTACTAAAGAAGCCAACAGCGGACCCCACCGAACCCAAGAATTACCGCCCCATCTCGCTCCTCCCATTCCCAGCCAAAGTCATTGAGAAGACCGTCAACAAGCAGCTGGCCGCCTTCCTCGAGACTAATGGATCCCTCGACCCCTCACAGTCTGGCTTCCGAGCCAACCACAGCACCGAGACCGCCCTCATCGCTGCCACCGATGACATCGAGCCCTGCTGGACAACGGTGAAACAGCGGCCCTCATCCTCCTAGACCTCTCCGCTTCGTTCGACACTGTTTGCCACCGCACCCTAGTGCAGCGCCTCAGCAACATCGGAATCCAGGAGAAGGCCCTGGAGTGGATCATCTCCTTCCTCGCTGGAAGGACACAGAGAGTCCGCCTACCACCGTTCAGATCTGCAGCCACGGAAGTCATCTGCCGCGTTCCTCAGGGCTCCTCGCTCAGCCCCACCCTCTTCAACGTCTACATGAGCCCCCTTGCGGCCATCGCACGCCAACACAACCTCAACATCATCTCCTACGCCGACGACACCCAGCTGATCCTCTCCTTGACCAACGACCCCGCCGCCGCCAGAACCAACCTCCACGAAGGGATGAAAGACGTAGCCGAGTGGATGATGACCAGCTGCCTGAAACTGAACTCAGACAAGACGGAAGTCCTCATCCTGGGCTCCTCGCCCTCCGCCTGGGACGACTCCTGGTGGCCCCCCGCCCTGGGCACCGCACCCAAACCGACAGACCACGCACGCAACCTGGGCTTCATCCTCGACTCCTCCCTCTCCATGACCAGACAAGTCAACGTCGTCTCCGCGTCCTGTTTCAACATCCTACGCATGCTACGGAAGATCTTCCGGTGGATCCCCACCGAGACCAGGAAGACGGTCACCCAGGCCCTCGTCACCAGCCGACTGGACTACGGCAACGCCCTCTACGCCGGAACCACCGCAAAGCTCCAGAAGAGACTCCAGCGGATCCAGAACGCCTCAGCCAAACTCATCCTCGACATCCCCCGACGCAGCCACATCTCCAGACATCTGAGAAACCTGCACTGGCTCCCCGTCAACAAGAGAATCACCTTCCTTCTCCTCACCCACGCACACAAAGCCCTACACGACCAATGCCCGAGCTACCTCAACAACCGCCTCAACTTCTACTCTCCCAAACGCCCCCTCCGATCGACCAACCACGCCCTCGCCGCCGTTTCCCGCATCCGAAGAGCGACAACAGGAGGAAAGTCCTTCTCTTACCTTGCCGCCAAGAACTGGAACACCCTCCCAACCGACCTCCGCCTGACCCAAGACCACCTCTCCTTCAGTGAGAAACTCAATACCTGGCTGTTCAAGCAGTAGCGGAACCCCCCCCCCCCCCCTCCCCCCAAGCGCCTTGAGACCCTCCGGGTAAGTAGTGCGCTCTATAAATGCCTTGATTGATTGATTGATTGATTGATGCAAAGCCCGGTTCCACTCGCCCCCTTCGGCACATCTTACCCGCATCGAGGTAAGTAAACATGGCCTGCTCCCTGCAGGAGCGCTGCGAAGAAACTTGCTAATGAGCTATCGTGCATGCGCAGAGCGGGAGTCACGCCGCTCGCAAGGCGCGCAGAAACCGCTCGTGACCAAAGCCCACGCGTGATCTCATATGCTTGCTAAATCGGTTAGTCTACGCCTCACCTCTTATGCTGGGAGTGAGACCTTTGAACATGGGGTAGAAAACCCCCTCACATATTCATTCATAAATGTGAACATTGAGCTTTAAGAATGCGTATTAGTTTACAAGTTATGTGGGAAGAGTTTGCACAACTTTGTTATCCGTGCCCTATACGTGTACAGTGGAAATGAATGTAATTGGTTGTCAGGAGTCCTACCTTGTATTGCACACAATTTGTATTGTTCAAAATCCAGTCATATGTTCAAATTAAGCAATTTAACCAGCAACTACCATCGCCTCTAGTTCCATAAGACAGATAATAAACACGGTGATTCCTTAAAGGGGCGCCGGAAGATGCACTGTCCCTTTTAACCTGGACTTCCACGAACGAACATGGACCTCAAAGCCATGGGAGACTGTTGCATCATCCGAAGCGCGTAAACACCGCACGGCCAACTTGGTATTTCATTCTTGGGAAGTCGCTAAATTGGGCACCGTTACATTATGGAACTCTGCACTTGATAAGTACACCGCTTAGAAACGGAAAATGCCATGTTAAGTTATTTATAACTGTTGGCCATTATATATGTTAAAACCAGATTTTGCTACCAAAAATATAGAGATTTATGCGCACCAGACCCTGCAACAAACACCTGTTATTTATGGAGTGCTGTTAGTGACAATCAAACTCAAGGAAAACAAATCATGTTAATTGTCCCAACAAAATCAAATTCATTTTGTCAATCAGACCACAGTATTTCCTTTTGATGGTTGAATAAAACTGTGCTATTTATTTGCATACCCCATACAGTTGGCTTAATTTGCATACTAATGTTAACGCAATTCAGTAGTCTGGGACTTTAGCAAAATTATAGGAACAGTAGCCAGTCAAAAATGTGACAGACGTCACCTGTTCGAATATCTGAAAGGCAGGGCTGTCATCCGTCGTTTAGAGGTGTGTACATTAAGAACGAAAACGGGATAATATCTGGCAATTATAGCGCTCAGAAGCCAGAGAACTGCATGATTTAATGCCACAATGCCACATGCAAAGGAGGTGTTAGTAGGTATTGAAATGAAAAAGCTGCAGGTTTCGATGCTTCTTTATTAGACAGAATGAAAATAGCGTGAAAACGAAGCACTACGCGCACACCTCTTTAATGCAGCGCTTGAAGACTGGCACTGCAGCCGGACCCCTCGAGCGCCCCACCGGCTCAGCGGATGTGCACACCCAACGCCGGGCACGTATGCACACAATAACGCCCCCTCGCCCCTTAGTGGGGGCCGGAAACACACAAAAAAGGCTCGAACGTTAAGAGATCTTAAACAAGCCCAGGGGCAGGAAACAGGACACTGGGCATCTGCCCCATTGTCCCTTCTTTCGTCCTGTGTGTACCCTCCTTCAGTGCCCCTCCCACCGTGCCCCGTGGCTCTCACCTGTCAGCATCAGCAGGCACCCCGTGAGGGAGAGGAGAGGCAGCATGGACCCTGCTGCATCCATCCGTGCTGCTGCTGCGGATGTCACTGAGCAGCACAGCCCTGGCCCCCGAGCCCCACCACCGGCAGAACGAGCATGCACTGTCCGGCACCGCTCCGGGGTCAGTGGGGGCGCCCCAGGGAGTGCTGCACCATGCTTCCCTTGGAGAGGTCCTGGGCTTCCGGAGTGTCCCCTCGAGCGGTCCCGAGTCCCACTGGAGAGTGCGTTCAGTGCGCCTGTGGCAGTGGGGTATCTCTCCCTTCAGTGGTGTTAATTTCCAGGCGATTGCAGCCTCACCCTTCAACGATTGTGCCCCTCGGGGTTCCTCTTTAGCGGTCCTGTGTCGTTTGTGGTGCCTCACTTGAGTGGTCCAGTATCCCTCAGGGTGTGCCCCTTAAGCGGGTCTTTATTCCAGTTGTCTACCCCTTCAGTGGTCCTGACCCTCGGTGGTTCCTTATTTCCTTATTCCTGAGTGTGTACCCCTTCTGTGGTCCTGTATTCTTCTGGGGGTCTCCCCTTGGTGGTTCTTTATTCCTGGGGTCTACCCCTTCTGTGGCCCTGTATCCTTCGGGGGTCTCCCCCTTGGTGGTTCTTTATTCCTGGGGTCTACCCATTCAGTGGTCCTGTATCCTTTGGCAGTTTTCCCCTCAGTGGTTCTTTATTCCTGGGGTCTACCCCTTCAGTGGTCCTGTATCCTTCGGGGGTCTCCTGCTCAGTGGTTCCTTATTCCTGGGTTTGAACAAAATCATAAGCTAATTGTGTTTAGAAGGCATGAGGGCACAAGGTCATGAAGAGGGGTCAGGGCTTTGGGCTGAGATCTGACCCCCATCATCCCTCCCCTCTAAACAAAAGCTTCTGTAGCTACCACTAATGCCCTGGGGAGTATGTAAAAAAAAATACCCATGAAAGGCAGCAGCGCCCACCCTCCAGATATGAGCTGGAAACCCACATCCCACAACCCACACCTGCAGTGTGAGAGGCAGCAGTGTGTATGAGAGACAGCAGTGTGAGAGACAGCATTGTGTGTAAGAAAGACAGCAGTGTGTGAGAAACAGCAGTGTGTGTGAGAGAGACAGCATTGTGAGACAGCAGTGTGTGTGTTCTAGGGAGAGACAGCAGTGGGAGAGACAGCAGTGTGAGAGACCTTTTATTTATGTTTTGCTTTTTGAAACCGAAATAAAACGTATTGTTATTTGTAATGTCAATAGCTCAAAGTCGCGTAAATATGCGACCTATTGCATTGCAATTGCAATAGGTCTCGCATTTGCGCAAGATTAAGCTATTGGCATTGTAAATGACAATGCCATTTATTTATCGGTTTTCAAAACCAACACATAAATAAAAAATTTGTCATTTACAATGCCAATAGCTCTAACTTTTGTAAAGGCGAGACCGTTGCATTGTAAATGCTTGATTTATCTGTTTTCAAAACCAACACATAAATAAAAATGTTGTCATTAACAATGCCAATAGCTCAAACGTTTCCAAAGGCAAAACCATTGCATTGAAAATGCTTGTTACAGGAGCTAGGGCAAGTCTGGAGCAACCAGACCCGCAGTGTAATTAGTCGGTTTCGTCGCCAAGATGGCCGCTGACCACGTGGCTAGTGGCCGGGATGGCGCGTCGAGTGGCACGATGCAAAAGGGCCCCACGCAGATCGTGGAGATGCTGGGGGGCTGATCTTCGGTGCAAGGGCTGCTCGGTGGTGGGGGTTCTCAGTCCCCAAAGCACAACGTCGAGGGTGCCTCTGATGCTGCGCAGTCAGCTTTTCGGGTGTCTTCCAAGAGGTCCGGTCCCACGTCTCTCGGTGCCTCCACGGGTCCCTTCTTTGCAGGGACTGTGGATCGGGTGGTGAGAAGTCTGGGAGTCTGGGTCTTGTCAGGCTCTGAGCTCCGGCGGGAGGCGGCGGCAAAGCAGACGTCGAGTTGCTGGTTGGTGCCTGTGTTCACAGGGTGGCCACTCCTAGGCCACAAGGGAGATGCTCCTCAGTCTTCTGTGCAGCAGAATGTCGAAGTCCAGTAGTCTTCTTAGTTTCAAGTTGATTCAGGATGATCTGAGGTGCTCTGGCACTGCTCCCACTCTTATTCCCAATCTGAGGGGGGGATCACCTGCTAGGTCCCTCCTCTGGGTGGGACCAGGAAGGGGGGCGGTTACACCCCCTTTCCTTTGTCCAGCTCCTCGCCAGGCCTGGGTCTGGAAAGTCCCAGGACCGGTTTGGACTGGCTTATGCACGGGGACACCTTGTGTGCCCCGGGCATGTCTCAATCTATTCAGCCCTGTACTACCCAATACACAAAATCCTGTCTGGGGTGGTGCTCGCACCTCCCAATGCAGGAAACCCTTTGTCCAAGCCTCCCTCGCTGGAAGGACTCCCAGCAGCAGGAGGTCAGACTTGTGTCTGTGGTGGCAGCATCCATTTTGTGATGCTGAGGCTCTGGTTAACTTTAACCGGGGTTAAGGCTACACACATGTCGTGTCCCTCTAGAAGGGTGGAATGCTATCCCCGTCGACAGAACTGTCGAGGGGATAGTATTCCAAATCGTATGGCACCTTACTCGACATGTTTTGATAAAGCCAAACCAAAGTTAGCATATAACCGCAAGGATTATAATGCACTTAAGAGTATATGGTATGGCAATATCCCGGAACAGCTAAGGGAGTGGTTCCCGACAGCTGCAGACAGGCTCAGCTCATGCTAGAGCACCATCTCATATATTTCCAAGCACTTTGCTTCAGGATTGAAGAGGCCTTCCATAGGAGTGGCTGATAGAAACATATGTGTCCAGTTTAAGGTTCGATATAGGGATACTATATCTAAGTAAGAGGTGATTACACCAACTTACCCCAGCTGAGTGATCAGCCAGTTGTGTCAAATATGGAGGCCAGGCCAGGGGTGGCACAATACATGCTGCAGCCCCTGGTAGGCCTTGGAAACACCTATGCCCTGGGTACCTAGGGTACACTGTTACAGGGGCCAATAAGGTGAACCAGTTCCAATTTGTAATGCACCTAGGGTGCATTGGCTGTAATTTAGAGAGAGAACAGCAGGCTGTGGGTCTGATTAGCAGGCCCACAGCCACATTAAGTCATAAACCGGTGAAGCAAAAATTAAACATTTGGGGTGACCATAGGATAGCAGACCCTACTCTCCTACACAACCCCCCCCCCCCCCCCCCCCCAAATGCAGGGACATTAGACTAACCTTGACCAGTTGTGTCTTCATGTTTTAAGTGGAAGTACCTGGAGAGACCATCTGCGTTGCCATGGTCAGTCCCTGGGCGGTGCTCCACTGTAAAGTCCATCCCCTGTAGGGAAATGGACCACCTGAGAAGTTTGGGGTTTTCACCCTTCATCTGATTAAGCCATAAGAGGGGCTTATGGTCGGTCTGAATCTTGAAGTGAGTGCCAAACAAGTATGGTCTCAACTTCTTCAGAGCCCACACCACAGCAAAGGCCTCCCTCTCAATGGCTGACCAACGTTTTTCTCTGGGGGTCAGCCTTCTGCTAATAAAAGCAATGGGCTGGTCTTGACCATCTACATTAAGCTGTGAAAGCACTGCTCCCACTCCCAACTCAGAAGCATCTGTTTGGACAATGAACTCTCTTGAGTAGTCAGGACTCTTCGGGATAGGTGCAGAGCACATTGCCTTCTTCAGGTCATGAAATGCCTTTTGACAGTTTACTGTCCACTGAACCTTTTTGGGCATCTTCTTGGATGTCAGATCATTAAGAGGAGTCCCAATGGACCCATAGTTCTTAACAAACTTCCTGTAGTACCCAGTCAGGCCCAAGAAAGCTCTGACCTGAGTCTGGGTAGTTGGAGGGGACCAGTCCTTGATGGTCTGGATCTTACTCTCCAGTGTTTGAACTTGGCCTCCACCTACAAGGTGGCCCAGGTATACAACCTTACTCTGCCCTATCTTGCACTTTGTTGCCTTGATAGTGAGGCCTGCCTTTTGCAGAGCCTCAAGCACTTCCTTCAGGTGGACCAGGTGATCCTCCCAGGTGGAGCTAAAGACAGCAATATCATCCAGATATGCTGCGCAAAAGTCACCCAACCCAGTAAGGACTTGATTCACCAACCTTTGGAAGGTGGCAGGTGCATTTTTCAAACCAAAGGGCATCACCACAAATTGATAATGGCCACTAGGGGTAGAAAATGCTGTCTTGGCTTTAGACTCCTCAGCTAACCTGATTTGCCAGTAGCCAGCTGTCAAGTCAAATGTGCTCAAATATTTGGCAGAAGCCAACTTGTCAATGAGCTCATCTGCCCTTGGAATAGGGTGTGCATCTGTCCTGGTGACCGCATTGAGTCCTCTGTAATCCACACAGAACCTCATCTCTCTCTTGCCATCTTTGGTGTGAGGTTTGGGGACCAGAACCACTGGGCTAGCCCAGGGGCTCTCTGAAGGCTCAATGACACCTAATTCCAGCATCTTTTGCACCTCAGTCTTTATACAGTCCCTGACATGGTCAGGTTGCCTGTAAATTTTGCTTTTCACAGGAAGACTGTCACCAGTGTCCACCACATGGGTACACCAGTTAGTCTGACTGGGTGTCCAGGAGAACATATGCCTGAATGCCTGCAAAACTTGTCTACAGTCATTTTGCTGATGTTCAGTGAGGCTGCCATCTAAGGTCACACCATCAACTGAGCCATCCTCAGGGTTCTGATTGAGCATGGTCTGGGAGAGGGTCACTCATCTGTAGCCATGAGCAAGCCCATGTCTTCCCTGTTGACATATGCCTTCAGTCTGTTGACATGGAGCACCCTGTGGGGGATCTTGGGAGTTCCTAGGTCCACCAAGTAGGTAACCTCTCCCTTCTTCTCCAGAATTGTATGGGATCCAGACCATTTGTCTTGGAGTGCTGCTGGGACCACTGGCTCCAACACCCATACCTTCTGTCCTGGCTGATACTCAACCAAGACAGCCTTTTGGTCATGCCAAGCTTTCTATAATTCTTGGCTAGCCTCAAGGTTTTTGGATGCCTTTTCCATGTACTCAGCCATCCTGGAGCGGAGACCAAGTACATAGTCCACTATGTCCTGTTTAGGCTTTTTTAGAGGTAACTCCCATCCTTCCTTCACTAGACATAGGGGTCCTCTTACAGGGTGCCCAAACAACAATTCAAAGGGGCTGAAGCCAACCCCCTTTTGAGGGACCTCTCTGTAAGAAAACAAAAGGCAGGGTAGAAGGATGTCCCATCTTCGCCTGAGCTTTTCAGGTAATCCTTTGATCATACCCTTTAGGGTCTTGTTAAATCTTTCAACAAGCCCATTACACTGTGGATGGTAAGGAGTGGTGAACTTGTAGTTGACACCACATTCCTTCCACATAGCTGTCAAATATCCTGACATGAAGTTGGCACCTCTGTCAGATATTACCTCCTTAGGAAACCCCCCTCTGGAGAAAACTCCAAGTAAGGCCCTGGCCACAACAGGAGCTGTTGTGGTCCTAAGTGGAATTGCCTCTGGGTATCTGGTGGCATGGTCCACCACCACCATTATGATTCTGTGCCCAGATGCTGTAGGGGGATCCATTGGACCTACAATATCAATCTCCACTCTCTCAAAGGGAACCCCTTTCCACAGGTAGTGGTATCAGGGGGGCCTTTGGGGTGCTACCTGCTTTACCACTGGCTTGGCAGGTTACACAGGAGAGACAAAACTCCTTGGTGTCTTCAGACATGTGAGGCCAGTGAAAGTGAGGGACAAGCCTGTCCCAAGTCTTATTCTGGCCTAGGTGTCCTGCTAAAGGAATATCATGGGCCAAGGTAAGTAGGAAGCCCCTAAATTGCAGAGGTATAACCAACCTCCTGGTTGTACCAGGCTTGGGGTCTCTACCCTCTGAATAAAGGAGTCCATCATCCCAATATACTTTATGGGCACCTTGAGCATTCCCAGCAGCCTCAGCAGCAGCCTGCTGTCTGAGGGGTTCAAGAGAAGGACAGGTTAACTGAGCCTGCCCCAAGTCTGCCCAAGAAGGTCCCCCTGTCCCCAGAAACTCAACCTGGTCAGGTTCAAGTTCTTCAGAGACAGTTCCTTCAGGGGTCTCAAGACCAGCTTCCTGTGAAGGCTGGTCCTCACTTGTAGGCAGTTGGGAAGGCACAGCCTTTACCCTCCTGTTCTTCTTCTTGAAAGGTGCTTGGTCCATTGTTCCAGGATCAAAGACCTGAGGTTCAGAGAGGCACTTTTTGGCCTGTGACCTGGTCACAGCAAGGACATGTGATGATATCCCTAACATCTCTGCATGAGTCCTGTACTCAACCTCTGACCATAGAGAGCTCTCCAGGTCATTGCCCAACAAACATTCAACTGGGAGATCAGCACTAACCACAACTCTTTTTAGGCCAGTTACCCCTCCCCAGGAAAAGTTAACCATTGCCACACTATGGGTAGTGGTGACATTGCTGGCGTTGGTCACCAGGTAATTATCACCTGGCATATATTGTCCAGGGTCCACAAAGTTAGGTGTCACCATGGTGACACTGGCACGTGTGTCCCCGTATGCTTAAGCCGTTCTTTTTGTGTGAGAGCTGCGACTCTCTGGAACTCTCTCCCTTTGGAAATCCGCCTGTTAGAGGATCTATTAGCATTCCGTAGGGCCGTGAAAACTCACCTGTTTTAACTTCTTTTATACTGACTCCCACACTTTTCCTTTTCCTTCTGCGTTGTGTTATGTTCACCTTTTCCATGCGCCAGGACGCTCCTTAGCTGGAGCATCTGTGCGCAAAATAAATGATGATAACATAACATAACATAACTTTGTTATTAATCAAAGGTGTCTGTCTGTATTTGCCCAGATTACTGGGACTTATGGTAGGGGCCAAATCTATGTCCCCCTCACAAATCAGAACAGCCTGTGTAAGGGTTCTGACTAGGTCAGAATCTCCTTCAGTTCCCAAGGTGATACCCACTACCCCCTTGGTTTGTGGACCAACACTGCTAGCTGTACTAGTGGGTGCAGGTGCCTTAGGGGCTGCAGTGTTGGGGGCTCCACTCTTTTTACACTCACTTGTCCAGTGAGAGGTGTTTTTACAAATACTACACCAGGGTTTTCTTTGACCTTCTTTCTTCTTTTTCTTGGAAGTTTGAGACCCACCCTCTGCATTAGTTTGGGGCCCTGTTGAAGACTTCTGGTCTTTAGCTTTCTGCTCCCCACCCTTCTGGTCTGTTTTCTTCTGGTCACCACCCTGGTTCTGGTTCTTTTGCTTAACTCTGGTTCTAACCCATTTATCTGCCCTCTTTCCCAATTCTTGGGGAGAGGTCAAATCTGAGTCAACCAAATGTTGATGCAACTGCTGGTTCTGACAATTATTTAAAATTTGTTCTCTCATCAGCAAATTGTACAATCCTTCATAGTCTGTAACCTTGCTTCCCTGCAACCATCCCTCCAGAGCCTTAGTGACACACTCAACAAATTCAGACCAGTCCGGAGTCTGTGTCTTTTGGGTGTCTCTGAACATTAACCTGTTCTGTTCAGTGGTTAAGCCTAACCCATCAATCAGAGCACTCTTCAGGACCAGGTAGTTTCTAGAATCCCCATCACTGACTGTGAGGAGTCTGTCTCGGCCTCTACCTTCAAAGGAGAGCCACAAGATTGCTGCCCACTGCTCCTGAGGGATCTGCTGTACCTTGCAGGCTCTCTCAAGTGAAGTCATCCATTTGTGGATATCATCCCCAGCTTTGTAGGGGGGCACAATCTTACTTAGGTTTCTGTTATCAAAAGACCTGTCTTTATCCTTGTGGATAATGCTGCCACCAGTGGGTTCTATTACCCCACTCTCTCTAGGCTGTCTTGCTCTAGCAAGTTTCTCTTGGGCCAGGGCAACTTCTAATTCTTGTCTCTGGATCCTAAGTTCAGCCTCTCTCATTTTGGCCTCATGCTCCCTTCTCTGAGGGCTAGTCATCGCCCTTCTGGAGTGACCATGAGAGCCTCTATAAGCCTGGGAGGTATTGGAGTCACCTGAGTGATTCCTCCTACGTTCCTGGTTAAGGCCACTTGGATGTCTGGGCAAGGTCAGCCTTGCTTCAGTCCCAAATACACTTAAGTTAGCCTGGTTAAGCCTACTGACTAGCACCTGGCTATTTCTGCCATCATCAGAATCACTTCTCCCCCCTTCTGTCTCCTCTTCTTCTTCCTCCTCCAGATCTACCTGAGGAGCTCTAGTGATTTGGACATCCTCATCTACCTGGACTATAGGGACAGGGGCATCAGCATTGTCATCCTCAGACGGAGAGCCTCCCTCAGCATTCCCTGTGGGGTCTGCTTTAGAGGTCTTTAGAGTCTCAGCCTGGTCCAAGAGCTCTCTAAGGTGGTCTGTAGTAGGGGATGGCCCTGTCTTCAGACCCCTTAAGGCACAAAGCTGCCTTAGTTCCTTAAAGGAAAAGGAAGCAAATTTGGATGGTGCCCTTGGAGGGTCACTCTCAACAGGAGTAAGTCCACTGGACCCCTCTGCTCCAGACATTGCTCTAGTGTGGGTGGATAGGTTGCAATCTACCTACACTGGTGTTTACCTACTAAACCTCTGTAGTAGTTGTAGTCAGGGTGTGCTACTCCCTATCCTCTACAACAACTAAGTTCAGTAGAACTTAAGTATACTAGTCTTGTTTTATATGTACCTAGCAGGTACCTGTATGATCTTTCAAATGATAATCTCAAAGATTGTAATGGTAAAACAACAGCAAGCTCAGATCCCAATCCGCTGCTCACCAATATGAGAAGTTGGCCTGATATGTGATGCTCACTAATTCTAGTGATCACCTTGTATCATGCCAAGCAACCCTTATGATGATCGGTTGTAAGTCAACCTTATAGACCAGTTATCCTAGTGGTAACGTGGTCAAAGCAGTCTTAGGCTAAACTCTGAAAGGCATGTGAAGCCAGCTGTATTACCATACACAACCCCCTTGAATACCAGATGAAAGGACCCCACACAGATATATATTGAAAATATATATATTTATTAACTACAAATATCCCCTGAACTCTTTATGAGCACAGAAGCACAAGCGTTAAACAAAACACAGTTTAAAATACACAAAAGTTGCACAATATGGATGAGCCCTAGGGGCCACCTAAACCATGTACTAAGAAAGTGGTATAAGAGATACCAATCTAAAAGGGAACAGGCCTAGAGCCTTGGGAATCGCTGGAGCTGTTCAGGACTAGCAGTGACTAATTCGGGAAAGGCCCGCGGGACTCGGGTGCAGTGTTTAAAGTGCACGCACTCACCAATGCAAAGTCTATGGTGCGTAAAAGTTAGAAAGTTAGTTAGTTAGGAACCTTCAGAGTGACCTAGAAAGCTGAAACTTGAGACACAGGCCCTAGAGGTGTGTACCAGTGTGGGAACACCGGCGTTGCTGAGTTACCTCACCCACAGGAAGCGGGTGCATAGGGTCGAAGTAGTGTCGGGTTTCGTCACGCTGGTCGATGGTGCTTGGAGCTGAAGATGCTGCAGGCGGCTCAATGTGAAGAGTTCCGGTGGATCCAAGGGTGGATCTGGAGTTGTGAAGACCTGAAAGGAGAGGGGACAATGTTCAAAGTCACTAACCAGTGACTACCGTGGAACCAGATTGGAACCAGGCGATGTCGGGTGCAAACAGGCGTTGAGGTGTAGCTTCTCTCTGCAGCCACTTGGACCCCGGGGGTCTAGGACGTCCAGGAGTCGGTCACGAGCTGTCCCACGCAGGCTTCTCGCTGTTGGCGGTGTCGGCAACTTGATTGGAGCATACATGCCTTGGCTAATGCAAGCCACGCAGGAGTCGAAAAAGGCTTATCACTCGGACCAGCAAGGTCAGAGCGCGTGCTCCTTTTTACACAAACATATGCGAGGTTACCTGCTGCCCACCCCTGTATTATATACATAAATCATTGTGCACTGTCAAACAACCATGCTGTTTTAGATAATAGTTACCCTTCAATTAGCCTTGCCTCTCATACCAGCCAAGAGGAAAATTAAAACAGGAATGCAGCCCCCATAGGTGAGCGTGATCCTATCTCCCTTCAGTTCTGTTACTACAAGAAAGCGCCAAACAAACAAAGGTTATATACTCAAAGAGTGTCCTTATACTTGCTTGTTTTACATAAAAACACAACCAAGTTGGTCCATCAAAGGGTTACCAGTGGAGAATAGTCGTTCGGCGTCTTCTCAGCACTCGAACACCGGAAGAGTGCTGAACCGATCTATTTAGATTTTCACTTGCCGATTTTCGGGGACCCTGATTGGCTGCGGTAGTCATGTGACAATCGCGGCCATTTGTAAACAGTCCCGAACCCCTAGAGTGTATCTGTTTTATGGAGATCTCTCGGCAATCTCACGATGTTTATTTTGGCTTGGCAATTTCTAAAGCCTAAATGTTAAGAGTGTAATGTGTATATTTTATGGGGGTATGGCGATGATCTCGCGATGTATTTCCGATTCGGCAAATTCTCAGAGTCTCAGTAGATTTATGTGCCCATTATATAAACATTATTCATTTTTGCATCTATATTTTAAAAAAATATGGTACCGGCCCACTACATCCATTTCATTATGGTAGTAGCTCTAAATAGTTATCTGGCTCTCTGTTCGGACGCGGAAGTCGTATGACGACCGCGGCCATCTTAGAACAGTATGTAGGCAATGTTAATGGTGTAGATAGCGCTACTAGTGACTAGACTCTCGCAATAATTTTAAAAGTCCTCGAAATCATTCAGCGAACCACTGTATTAATCGTCTCTATCTAGGATCCCTATCTAGAAAGTATATGGGATCAGAAGTTATTACCAAAGTATTAACATTACTAGGGGGCTCTACATAATTTTCAGGGTGTTAACCTCTAACTAAATAGAGAACCCGAGGTGTTATTAAAAAAAGGAGCTCTACTTTATATCCCATAATGTAGATAACAGTGTATCGATACATGAATGGGGTCGGTTCAAAGGTACCTAGTACTATTTCAATGTTGTTTCATATGTTACCTATCCCAACTATTCAGAGGTGGATGGCAACTTAGTTGTACTCAAGCTAGAAATGTACCCCAAATGTGTTAGTCAATAGCTTACTACACACAAGAACATCTACACGTATATTTCAACGCAGCTTGTTCCACTCCAAAAGTTCATTCAATCCTTTCTGTTCACTTTGTTCCTGATATATCCATCGTGCTTCTTTGGTGATTAAACGTCTCTCTGCTGTCTGGGCATCTCCCATCCCTCTCTCCAGGACCACCCACGTAAAGGAATGTTTATTGCGGTGGCAGTGTTGCACTAGTTTAGTAGTTAATTTCCCAATCCTTATCGTGCTCACATGCTCCTGGATGCGGAGCTTGATCTTCCGTGTGGTGAGTCCAATGTACTCCAAACCACATTCACATTTTATTCTGTACACCACGTTGGTAGTGTTGCAGTTGCTGAAGTGATTCAGTGACCAGTTCTTTCCAGATTGTAGAGTCACTGTCGAAGTTTTTTTCGTGAGGGGGCACACTGAGCAGTTTCCGCATGGAAAGTGTCTATTGGGGACAGTGGTTGCCTCTGTTTCTGGTCTTCCGTTCATCCTGGTGTGTACTAATTTATCTTTGAGATTGTTAGCTCTTCGGAAAGCGAAGCGTGGCGGAGGCATCTTAAAATCCGTCGTGGATAATAGAGACCAATGTTTTCTGATAGACTGACGGATCTTGGTGGCCATTGGATCATAGGTCATGACCACAGGTAGGCAGTCTGTCTTCTCTTTTGTGTGCGACTCTAACAGAACCGATCTCGGTGTGTTCAGGGCCCTTTTCTTGGCCTGTTTGATGACTCTACGCGGGTAGTCACGGGCTTCCAGCTTCTTACTGAGTACCTCGGCTTGCTCTTTATATACTTCGGTAGAGGAACAATTTCTCCTGTACCGCAGAAATCGCCCCACAGGGAGATTGTCTCTTAATGCTCTCGGGAGGTATGATTGGTAGGATAGCAATGAATTCCTATCAGTAGGCTTTTGGTGTACACTTTTTCGAAATACTCCTTCTACAGCTTTGATGTCTAGGTCAAGGTAGACCGCACTGGTATGATGATATTTCCAGGTGAAGCGTAGGCTCATGTCTTGTGTATTCAGCCAGTTCAGAAACTGGAGGAGAGATGTTTCTTCTCCTGACCATATGAGGAGCACATCATCTATATATCTCCTCCAAAGGCGCATATGGCCTTTGAAGGGATTGATGTCAGATTCGATGATGTGCTCCTCAAATTGGCCTACATAAAGACAGGCCAGGCTTGGTGCCATAGTAGCACCCATAGATGTGCCCGTCACTTGGAGGAACAAGTCATTCTTGTAGCTGAAGAAATTCCTTGTGAGTGCTAATTCCACGCATTGTAATACAAAGCTCTGGGGAGCATCATAAAACCACTCTTGTGTGGCTAGTGCTCTCACTGTTGCTACCAGTGCGGCATCCTGAGGAATACAGGAGTACAGGGACTCTATGTCAATTGTCACAATATACTCCGTATCAGGATCGAATGTCATATTATCAAGGACATTCAAGATGTCCGTTGTGTCCTTAACAAAGGATTTCTGTGTTATCACCGATTCGCGAAGGTAGTAATCAGCGAACTGGGATAGTGGTTCCAGTATTGATTGGATTCCAGATACAATTGGCCAGCCTGGCGGATGCCGGGCCGGTTTGTGTATCTTTGGGAGGATATATCGGGTTGGTATTGATAAGGAACTCCGCCTCCTTTGCACTTATCCACTTCTTCTCTTTCGCACCCCCAACTAGTTCTGTTATTATTTTCATCAATTCCGGAGTAGGGTCTTTTCTTAAGGGTTGATAGTTAGCTCTCACATTCAATAATCGGAGTACTTCGGCCTCGTAGTCACAAGTGTTTAATATGACGACAGTACCGCCTTTATCTGCGCTTTTTATTGTTATATTGTTATTATTCTGGAGGGACCTCACGGCCTCCCAATCTCCGTTAGCCACGTTTTTAAATCCGTTGACTTTGTTGTTACTTTCTATCTTCCCAATTTCTTCCAAGACTTTGGCCTCAAATACCGCCACTTCAGGGCCAATCGCCCCCATTGGCGGACAAAAATTAGATGGTTTTCTCAGGTTGGTATTAAACCCTTTGCTTTCTTCAAAGGGTTGTTTTGCGAAAAATTTCTTCAGCTTAATTTTTATCATAGTCTCGTGAAACTCAGTGCGACATTTGAAAGCATCATTAGAGGGAGTGGGAGCAAAGCCCAACCCCTTATTGAGCACCCTTTCTTCCTCCAATGTTAACTGATGGTCAGATAAGTTGACCACAATACTTTTCAGACTAGTCTCTTTCCCCTGCTCCGTGTCTGTGTTATCAAATGTCCAGTTTGATGGTGTTCGTCGCTGTTGTTGAAATCTGGCTCCTCTACCTTGTGTGCCCCGGGCATGTCTCAATCTATTCAGCCCTGTCCTACCCAATACACAAAATCCTGTCTGGGGTGGTGCTCGCACCTCCCAATGCAGGAAACCCTTTGTCCAAGCCTCCCTCGCTGGAAGGACTCCCAGCAGCAGGAGGTCAGACTTGTGTCTGTGGTGGCAGCATCCATTTTGTGATGCTGAGGCTCTGGTTAACTTTAACCGGGGTTAAGGCTACACACGTCGTGTCCCTCTAAAAGGGTGGAATGCTATCCCCGTCGACAGAACTGTCGAGGGGATAGTATTCCAAATCGTATGACACCTTACTCGACATGTTTTGATAAAGCCAAAGCAAAGTTAGCATATAACCGTGACGATTATAATGCACTTAAGAGTATATGGTATGGCAATATCCCGGAACAGCTAAGGGAGTGGTTCCCAACAGCTGCAGACAGGCTCAGCTCATGCTAGAGCACCATCTCACATATTTCCAAGCACTCTGCCTCCAGGATTGAAGAGGCCTTCCATAGGAGTGGCTGATAGGAACATATGTGTCCAGTTTAAGGTTAGATATAGGGATACTATATCTAAGTAAGAGGTGATTACACCTACTTACCCCAGCTGAGTGATCAGCTAGTTGTGTCAAATATGGAGGCCAGGCCAGGGGTGGCACAATACATGCCGCAGCCCCTGGTAGGCCTTGGAAACACCTATGCCCTGGGTACCTAGGGTACACTGTTACAGGGGCCAATAAGGTGAACCAGTTCCAATTCGTAATGCACCTAGGGTGCATTGGCTGTAATTTAGAGAGAGAACAGCAGGCTGTGGGTCTGATTAGCAGGCCCACAGCCACATTAAGTCATAAACCAGTGAAGCAAAAAGCAAAAATTTGGGGTGACCATAGGATAGCAGACCCTACTCTCCTACACATGCCTATTCACAAAAACATAAAAGTAATAATAATAGTAATAATAAAGGGAACGAATAATAAGTAATAAATATGAAAGAAAAGACAATACATACACGCACACAAAGGGGGTGTGTGCACTGACTTGTTGGCTCAATATAATGGTTGAATGAGAGCTCATATTCAGGGGAAGTGAATGGCAGAGGATGTCATATGTGTTGCTGGCTACTGTAAAATCTTTCAATTATATTGGGGTACTGCTTCACAGAGAGTGTCATGTGTCAGAACATAAAGGCCCCATCTGCTAGTCCTGACTTGTTTTTTTAGAGATATGTAGGTAACTCATTTTTTGTTTAATTTGGAAAATTGCTCCCAAGGGATACAATTGTTGAGACCTTTGCTGTCAGTACACAATTTGTAAACCCAACGTTGCTCTTTTTCGAGTAACCTTTGTTCTAGATTATCGCTGCATTTGACATGTTAAAGGATCACCCATTTCATGTCGTTGGGTGTGTTTATGCCATGGTTTGTTCTGACTCTAATTGAGCAAAAAACCTTTTCACTATCTAGGTTCTTTATCCAAGATCTCAGATTTTTTGGTTTACAAACCACTAACCAACATGTTGTCTTCTTTTTGGGAAAAGAGAGTGAGCAGTAGATGAGGTCTTTTCTGGACTGTGCATCATCCTCCCATTAGTTCACTTTTAAAAATACTTCTATATTCAGTACAGGGCTGCACTTATCTGTGGAGCATCATGGTAAATGCAATGTATAAAGTATATTGATGAATTGGTAATTAAACCGAAGGATGGTGAAAATTATATGTGAAAACAAAATTGCAGTAATCAATGAAGGGACTCAAGCTCTGTTGGTAGTACGTTTGGTTATACAGACCTAAGGAAAATGTAGATGTGTGTGGCATGTGTAGCTGTAGGTACACATGCTGCACATACTCCTGCCTTCTAGGATTGTGTTTGGACGGGTGCAATTTTCTTTGATGAACTCTTCAAGTCATGAGGTATAGTGACTCCACTCTGACTGTTAATGCGCACGACTCCACAACAAAGATCTCCGCAACATTCCATTGAAACCCCTGACACAAGATGACCCATGGGATGAATAGGACATAGACTGCCCGGTACACTGATCCCAACCTGCATCCAGCAAAGCCATCCCCACCAGGTTACACCACCTTGTATCACAACGTTTTGCAAAGGGCACCCACCTACTACAATTTGGAAATGCACAAATACAAGAGGATGAAGATTTTCTTGTGAAGAAGTTATCCTACACCCAGCGCTCCATGTAAATTCTCCAAATTCCAAATTGGTTGTTGAAAACTGCCCCTGATACTTGTAAATGCAGTACGCTTACTTCAAAGTTGACGGCGTTTTTCACCAATGTTGGTGTGAGTAGTGCTGTTATCTCTAGATACGTGTTTCTGGGTTTAGCTCTTCATCAGTAGAGAGCGGAGAAAAGTCATCTGGGGTTGCTGATATGCTGCCCAAGTCTTCAGAGTACCACTCCACTGGCACACAGGTGCATCCCAGGTGAGCTTGTGAGCTCGTTAGCTATGCCAACCTTCTGAAACGGAGGGGGGACGCATTGCCTTTCATCACTTCACAGCACAGTTCATACCATTGCATTCTTTTAAATGCACTAAACTTACTTTAAAGTAGCTCTAGTTCTTCACCAAAGTTGGTGCGGGTAATGCTGTTATCTCTAGACATGTCTTTCTGGGTTTAGCCTGTGACTCACTCACACTCTCCCCCACCACGATCACACTTGTTGTCTGGGAAGCTACAGGGGTTTCTTCCACGGTGGGTAAAAATCACCTCAGGTCCTGGGGTCCTCGCCATCATAAGCCAGGGTTACTGCCTGGGGCTCACCACCCCCCCACCTAACATTCCTCCTGGCAAACGCTCCTTATCCACAGAACATCAATGCCTCCTTCAGGAGGCAGTAGAGGCACTTATTCACAAGGGGGCCATGAAACGTGCTCCATTCCACCACTGCCGCAAAGGAGTATACTTCTTGTACTTTCTCATCACCAAGAAAGACGGGTCCTTCAGGCCTATGCTCTACCTCAGGACCCTCAACCAGTACATTCTCATAGAGTACTTCCACATTGTAACACTTCAGGGAGTTATCCCTCTAAAGCAGCAAGGTGACTTCATGACTGCCCTCTACCTGCAGGACGCTTGCTTTTAAATCCCAATCTGTCCTGCACATTGCCTGTACCTCTGGTTTGTGGTATGTGACCAGCAGTACCAATTCAATGTGCTGTCCTTTGAGGTCACCACTGCCCTCAGAGTGTCCGCAAAGTGTCTTGGCATGTTGCCCGCTCACCTGAAGATGAATGTTATCCATGTCTTCCCTATTTGGGCGACTGGCTGATCTAGAACTCAAACAAACACTGCTTGGCACATACAGAGGCCACCATCGACCTATTACCATCAATATCACAAAGTCTCAACTCCAACTCCTTCAGGTCCAGCCATTCTTACAAGCGGCTCTCAATTCTTTCACGGTGAAAGTCTATCCAACTCCGCAGGTTCAAGCTTTCTAATCATTGCTCCCACAGTCTGATTGCCAAGTAACGATCAGGACGGACATGCGCCTCCTCGGCATGGAGGCATCCTGTATTGCCATCGTCCCCATGCCCGGTTACACATGCACCCATTGCAGAAGTGCCTAGTTGTACAGTTGTCTCAGGCTGATGGTCACTTAGAAAATCTAGTGTTAATCTTGGGCCACACTCATCGCTCTCTGCAGATGTGGAACAGCAGCAGTCTGTTGGAGGTCACCCTTTCATCAATCCAGTAGCACAAGTGACCTTCACAACAGACGCCTTCCTTTTTGGGAGGGGACAGATCTCCACATCAAATACTCTGAGCTACTAACATACAGCTAGCACTCACGCCGTTCCTCTATCACATTCACAATATTTGGTAGTGGGCACTCTATCATAGAGTCTATCTACTGGTATAGTACTTACTGGAAGTGGAGCACACACACCCTCACACCTCCTCACCCTCACACACCCTCACAACCTCTCACCCCCTCTCCCTCACCCCCTCACACACCCTCACCCCACCACCCTCACCCTGGCACCCTCACCCTCACACCCCCTCACCCTCACAACCCCACACCCTCACACCCTCGCCCTCACTCACTCACCCTCACACCCCCTCATACCCCTCACCCTCACAACCCCACACCCTCACCCTCACCACCCCTCACCCTCACAATCCCTCACCCTCACAACCCCTCACCCTCACCCCCCCTCACCTCACACCCTCACACCCCACTCACCCTCACACCCCACTCACCCTCGCACCCCCTCACCCTCGTACCCCCTCACCCTCGCACCCCCTCACCCTCGCACCCCCTCACCCTCGCACCCCCTCACCCTCGCACACCCCCACTCACCCTCACAAACCCTCACACACCCTCACCCCCACACACCCTCACTAACCCTCTCACCCTCACACCCTCACAACCCTCTCACCCTCACAACCCTCTCACCCTCACAACCCTCTCACACCCTCACCCCCTCACCCTCACCCCCCTCACCCTCACCCCCCTCACCCTCACCCCCCTCACCCTCACACCCCCTCACCCTCACACCCCCTCACCCTCACACCCCCTCACCCTCACACCCCCTCACCCTCACACCCCCTCACCCTCACACCCCCTCACCTTCACACGCCCTCACCTTCACACCTCTCTCTCACTCACCCTCACTCACCTTCACACCCCCTCACCCCCTCTCCCACCCTCACTCACCCTCACACCCCCTCAACCCCCTCACCCTCACACACCATTACCCTCACACCCCCTCACACACGTCACCCTCACACCCCCTCAACCTCACACACCCTCACCAGCGTAGCATAACAAAACATAGCATAGCAAAACACAGCATAGCATAGCATAACAAAAAAGCATAGGATAGCCTAGCATAGCATAACAACACAAAGCATAGGATAGCAAAACAAAACAAATCATAGCATAACAAAACATAGCATAGCAGAACACAGCATAGCATAGCATAACAAAGCATAGGATAACAAAACATAGCATAGCAAAACACAGCAAAGCATAGCCTAACTAAACACAACAAAACATAGCAAAGCATAACAAAGCATAGCAAAACAAAGCATAGCATAACATAAAGCATAGCAAAACAAAACATAACATAGTATAACAAAACATAGCATAGCATAACAAAACATAGCATAACATAACAAAACATAGCAAAACACAACAAAACATAGCATAGCTTAACAAAACACAACAAAAAATAGCATTGCAAAACAAAACATATAATAGCATAGCAAAACATAGTATACCAAACACAACAAAACATAGCATAGGATAACAAAACATAGCATAGCAAACCAAAGCATAGCATAATAAAACACAGCATAGCATAACAAAACACAGCATAGCATAACAAAGCATAGCATAACAAAACACAGCATAGCATAACAAAACACAGCATAGCATAACAAATCAAAGCATAGGATAGCAAAACATAGCATAGCATAACAAAACAAAATATAGGATAGCAAAACAAAACTTAGCATAGCATACAGCATCACTTAGCACCACCACAGCATCACTCAGGGGCACCACAACAGCATCACTCAGGGGCACCACAACATCACTATGCGCTACCACAGCATCACTGAACGCCACCGCATCACTCGTTCACCATCACAACATCACTCCGCACCACCACAGCATCAATCTGTGCAACCATTCAACAACAGCTGGTTCAAATATGTTCTCTCAATGTTTCAAGCTTTATTACAAATGTAACAAAAAGATGTTAATATTTCACTTCTGTTCTTGGATTTTCGTCACAATAAAATACACAACATAATCTTCACAAAAGTTATTTACAAAAGTTTGTTATTGTCATTATAAATTACAATAACTTTTATTTAAGTATTAATTATTAAAAAAATTAAAAGCCATTGTTATTTGTAATATCAATACGTGTAAGTCACGTAAATACCACACATATTGCATTACAAATGCTGTAGGTGTCACATTTGCGAAAGTTATAACTATTGGTAAAAACAAAACATAAATAAAAAAATTTCATTTACAATACCAATAGCTCAAACTTTCCTAATGCGAGACCTATTGCATTGTAAATGCTTGTTCTATTCTTCGCATGGTAATCTTTTTCTGTATCTCGACAAGCCATTTCCATCCTCACCTGCCGTTCGGAAAAAAAAAACTAATCATGGAGCCGATGCCCATGTGAATTACCATCAATAGGTGTGATCAATATACCTCTGGATTTGGAGAGTTCTTCGAAGAAAAACAAGTTGCACACGTCTGCGTCCAACACTAGATGGCAGGAGAATGCACAGCATTTGAATCTATAGCAGTGTGTGCCACAGACTTATGCTTACAGTGGAAGTAACATTTTCCTTTCCTATGGAATGAGCTTGGCTATTGTATCCATCTATTTTTATTACTTTTTAGAAGATTGACATTGACAAGTTCTTTTAAGAGTTTCTTAGAACTTTTTATGTGCCTTTTCATACTGATGAAGATTTAATATGCTCTTTCTATGTTGCCCATTAGTTTCTTAAATTTACACTCTTGTCTATCTGTTCTTGTTGCATGTCTTTCTTAAGAAATTATCTCTGTAGAATGGGTGTATAGCTGTATTCTTTAAAATTAATCTGTATGAGACTTGATCTTCTTCAGGCAATCAAGAAGAAAAGTACAAACAAGCAGGAGTTGAGCAAATACCTTCGCTACATTGTTTCTCGTATGAAGGAAAGGGTGAGTATTCACAGCATGGACTCTTGTCCAAAACATGTCTTAAAATGTACCATTAGTTTTCCTTTGTTATAATCTAGATTATTGGATTAATTTAACTAACGTGGATTGTGATGAAGAACATGTTGCATTGGAAAATGTTAACATTACTGAAGCCTAGATTCCATTTCAGAGGAAATGTTTCTTGGAGATTGCAATACTCTACATATGTATGGGCTGCAAGTAATGCTGCTCAAAGAATGATCTATGTTGAATATGTCAATTGCAAAATGTGGGTAGCTGTGTTTTGGCCTACTGGAGATTTTCTTTCTGACCATTCTCAGTGTTTTATTCTTTAGTCCTCTATTGCTGAACCATTCAAATTCAACAGGAAAAAATTATAATTTTAAAGCAATGTAGTGGAAGATGTCAAATCAAAAAGAAATGTACATAAACTGGAAGAAAATAATATAGTTGGGTGAATACTTTTAGCTGCATATTCCTCACCTTTTCAATATTCCAGGCGTGAAATTGGTAACAGGTTTTATTTACATAGCTCTCTGCGCCATTTGGAGGACATGGCTTAGTCTTGGCGCTGGAAATGACACCACTGTAATGGAACTGGAGCTATAAATTATCCCCCACAGTTGTCCTGGCATCAGTTCCCTTTTTTCGTGCCGTAAACATAGTTCTGGAGCTTGCTGTCCTTAAATTCTCTCACATTTTCATTAAAGTTTGCTCCATCATTTTTCTCAGAATGTCTTATTTGTGGTGCAGTGCTGGGATGTCACACCCTAAAAGGTCAACTTTTAATCCCTGCGGGCATTGTGATGGACTAATGTTCATCAAAGAACCTTGCTACATCAGTCTTTGGTGCCTAAGGTTTGATTACAGCAGAAACTCATATGAATCATGCGAGTCATGCTGGTTCATACACCTCAAGGGCTTCAAAGGAAGAGAGGTCACATTTTTTATTGCTCAGGCCTGAATAGATTTCTGTGCCAAAAGGAAGGTCTTAACAAGGTTGAAGTCACGCAGCATTAGCGTTGACACAACTCCAAGCAGCTCAAGGCGTCTAAAGGTAGGTCTTGAGGCACACCCATGCACCTCGGGATTCCTTGTTGGAGCTAGAACTAGTACTTCTAAACCAAGAGGAAAGTCTTTCTGAACACTTTGTTGACCTTTCGCAGGGCAGTGTTCCCTCTCTGGAATACCTTTGGCCCCATAGGCTTTCCAGTTGGAGGGCCAAGGGTGGGTTTACAGTTGCACCCTTTCCCTCATTTTTTACCTCTACCATTCATCTCCCTAGCCCTCACTCTGGCACTGGCACGGTGTGATGAGTTTTGCTGTGGGGCCATGGCTAATTCCATCCCACATAGTAATTCAAGGGGGCTCTTCCCCAACTCCAACAGCTAAAACCAATCTGTCATAGGCACCGACCCAAATAGCACTCCTGGCCCTCTTCCTTTGATGGAGCTATCTGACCCTGTCCAGAAGGGATGCACAGCAGCTGGTAGGAAAAAATAAATTATTTTTTGAAGGGATTCTGATTCTCTTCTAGACCCACAGCAGAACACAGATGATGGAGATGGGCATTCTGTAACTATGGTAGCAGATTTACTCTCTGTAAGCCATGCTAGTGGTTTAAACTCCTCCCCTGGGTAGGAATTACATTCTCCCACTGGTCTTACACCTCCACTTCTTACCAGCAATAATCCTTACGGCAGCATCTTGACTGAGGTCTTGCACCGCAGATCACAAGCATCAGAACCCCGACTTCTGTTTAATGATGTCATCACAGAACCAGATATGGCAGCTTAGGAGAAACCTGCCCCCGCCGGTAGCCGCATTGTAGCCAGGAGAGATAGACTGGCTCCAGTCAAACTGCTCTTTTTGCTAACGCACCCATCTGTGGATAGACTGGTGGTATAGGCGGCCTCCTCTTCCATGCCATCATCTGCATATTTCAGACCACCTGATTGGAATAAATAACTCAAGAAGTCCTTTTTTCATCAGGCTGTATGTCCTTAAAGCCACTCAGTGCTACATGCCTGGTGGGCCACTACTCGCATGCCGTTTGGGACATGGCGTGCGTTGTAATCCTGAGCTTCCGAAACATCTACAGGCACACTTCACAAATCTGGTGCGGGATGGACAAGCTGAGCCCAGACTGGTCATTCAGTTGAGCCTGGACATGGTTGACTCTGTAGTGCGCTGTGGGTTTTTCTGTAGTGCTTAGACGTCACGCCTTGCTGAGAATTTCTTGATTATCCAGTATTGTGGTATCTTTCATAGATTCACATACCTGAATCATTCCACGTCCCCGAGGTGGGAGTCCCACAGTAATTATATATACAAAAGCAGTGCCTTAGAATAATCTGTAGTAGGCTGCCCAGACTATAGGCCCCAAAAGGCCCAAAACTTAGCAGCCTATCTACCTCATTATATGAAAAGAACTGAAAGTAGTCCCAACCAATCAGCTGTCAGCACCCTCTAGAACCTTCCCAGCAGAGGCAGTTCTCCTCAGATTTTCACCGCACGCCATGTGGAAAGCAGTCTCCCTGAGTGCCTACTCAGTTTTCAACTTTTCCGATAGATACATCTGCCAGTGGATTCCTCACCTTGTGAATATCCCCTGCGCAGCAGCCAATCGAAAACTTTTGTAGCTCTCCACGCCGGCGAGGTCATGGACGACGTCACAGAGGGTATGACTCCGCCCGCGACCCCGCTGACGTGACTGGATCCATAATAGGGCCTCGTCGGCGTGATGACGTCAGTTCCCTTTTTTCTGCGCTGTCAACGCCAACGGTTTCTTGGGACTCTCTGTAGTAACATTGTTATTATAGTTGTTCTTGTCTGTTCTTCTCATTTCCTTTCGAAGATGTCTGGGAGAAAATCTGGTTTCAAGCCCTGCAGGGAGTGCGGTAAGCAGATGTCCATCACTGGCCCGCACGAGGATTGCGTATGGTGCTTATCTTCCGATCACAACGTCGATGGATGTGCGTGTTGCATGAAGATGACCTCTAAGGCATTAACCATTTTCATGCTGATAACGGCCCCCAGCCGTCATGCACTACCGTGCTCGTGTGCTGATGACGGCTGGGGGCCGTCATAAACCCGCCCACTCGCAATTCTGCCGCACAGGCGCAGAACCGCGGCCGCATGGAAGGGGTTAAAGGAAAGGGAGGTGAAGTTATTTATTGCCAAGATGAAGAAGAATAAGAAGGCAAGTAAAAGAAGACCGAGGTCTCGTTCCGAATCCAGATCGGGTTCGAAGTCGGCGTCGGGACTTTCGAAGTCGAAGAAACATAAGAGAAAGAAGCACTCTTCGAGACATCACTCTGATAAGGAACCGGCGCCAAAGTCATCTTCTCGACATCACAGAGGTGAGGTCGATCCTTCTCATTCAAATCAGGTCTCGCCAGAGAAGGAAGTGTCTCCTGAAGTCGAAGTCTCTCGATCATCGACGCCGGCTCCTTCGGATTCGGTCCATTCTTCGGATTCGGGTGAAACCGAGCCAGAGCATGAAGATCAGGAGCAGCCTGAAGAGGTTCCTTTGTCGCCGCCAACGGGCCCGACTCCAGGTACACCGGCTTCAGAGCCGGCGCCGGGAAATTATCCTCCTTTCCTGGCTCAAGGTCAAGACCCATCTTAACGCTATGTATGGTGTCTTCACAAGAGCCATGTACCCCTCTGGTGCGCCTGCGGGCCCCATGGGTCCTTTTGCCTGCAATTTGGGTGTTCCTCAGGCATATGCCCAGGCTCCATTTATGCCCTTCCTTCCAGCGACGCCGTCCTGGAATTTTCCGGCGCCGTACCGAGAATCTCCGGCGCCGTATCGAGAAACTTTGACGCCGTCTATTTGTCCTCGTTTGGCGCAAGCGGCGCCATCAGATCCGTGTTCGACGCCGGTCCCGAATCCTATGGAGTCGGTTGTGGATCCATCGACTCCAGTCCAGAGGATCCGCTCCAGGAGGGAGGCCTAAAGAGTTGTGGAAGAGGCACGCTATCGGCAGGAGATGGAGGAAGGTGAACTTCCTGATTCTGAGGACTATTTTGCAGAATTAAAAGATGCAAGTGGTCTTGATGTTTCCCCTGAGTGGGATTTTTCTCCTGGTTCACATGCTCCTTCGAAGGAGGTAGCCCCATATCACACAGTTGTGAGGAAAGCTGCTGCATTATTGGTGTTTAAGTCCAATCTATTGACTGAAGTGTTGCATTCTCCATCCTCTGTGACTGAGCCTTTGTTACCATTTAATGAAGCAATTCTGGAGCCAGTGTTGGAGGTTTGGAAGAAGCCTTTGTCTGCACCTGCAGTCTCCAGGACTGTGGCACGGAGATATAGGGTGGCACCGGAGGATCCAGAATTTTTGTCAGCTCACCCTTCGCCTGAGAGCCTTGTAGTTCAGGCGGCTTGCTCGAAGAGGTCTTCAGGAGCTTTCCCTCAGGTTCCAGCTGACAAGGAGTCAAAACGGATTGACCAGTCTGCTAAGAAGGGGTTTTCATCTGCGAGCATGGCACTGAAATCATCAAATGGAACTTGTTTGATGGGTAGGTATATCCATGCCTTGATGGATTCCTCTAAACAGTTGCTGCCAAAACTGTCTGATGAAGACAGGAAGAACTTTTAGGAGGTTTTGGATGATACCCAGGCTGCTGTGCGCCAGTTCATTCAAAGTGGCCTGGAAACGGCTGACTCAGTGGCTAGAATTATGGGCTCTGCAGTGCCTACGAGAAGGGGAGCTTGGTTGAAGTCTTCAGGCTTTTCTCAGGATGTGTAGGCTACTTTGTTGGACTTACCATTTGATGGTACGGGTCTGTTTGGTGAGAAGGCTGATGCCGCTCTTGAAAGATTCAAAGATAGTAATGCCACAGCAAGATCACTTGGCTTGCAGACCCAATCCAGAGGTTCCTTTCGTAGATACAGAAGATTTGGGAAGTCATCCTTTCGTTCGCAAGGGTAGCCTCGTCAGCAGCACCAGCACCAAAATACGCTGTATAAATCTTATAGAGGAAGAAACAGAGGTAGTCCACGAGGTCGTCAACCCTCCTCCTCCTCTTCCTCTACCTCTCCTCCTATCGCCGCTGCAAAGCAGCCCTAGATTCCCCATTCCCAGTCATGTTGGTCCTGTGGGGGGTCGGCTTACCCATTTTCTGCGGGATTGGGAATCGGTCACTACAGACCAATGGGTTCTCAATCTTGTGGAAAATGGGTATGCTCTTCCCTTCAGGGAATTCCCTCCAAATTACCCTCCTTGTCAAGGGGCTTGCTCAGAGGAACATCTCTGTCTCCTACAGGAGGAACTTCTGACCTTGTTAAAGAAAGGCGCGATAGAGGTGGTTCCAGAGCAGGAAAGGGGTCAGGTATTTCCTGATTCCCAAGAAGGATGGCAGGCTTCGCCCAATCCCTGATCTCAGGATCTTGAATCTTTATCTGAAACAAGAGAAGTTCAAGATGCTTACCCTTGCGCAGGTTCTTCATGCGCTGCTGGAAGAAGACTGGATGGTGTCGCTCGACTTGCAGGACGCGTATTTTCATATCGCGATCCTGGAGTCGCACAGGAAGTATCACCGTTTCACGATGGGGTCGCAACATTATCAGTTTGTGGTCCTTCCGTTTGAAATTACTACTGCACCTCGGTGATGGCAGTGGTGGCAGCCCATCTCAGGAGGGCGGGGATTCCTGTATTCCCCTATCTGGACGACTGGCTGATCAAAGCAGAGTCTCCAGAGAAGGTGCTCCATTATCTGCAAGAGACAACTCAGTTGTTGTACAGGTTGGGTTTTTCGATAAATGTACCCAAGTCTCACCTGGTGCCCTCACAGCGCAACCCGTTTATAGGGGCAGTACTGGACACTACTGTTTGTCGGGCATTCCCTCCACCTCAAAGGATTCTCGACTTTCAGGAAATGATTCCTTTGTTTTACAATGGAGCGGTCGTTCCAGTCCTGAAGGTCCTTCGCCTGCTCGGTCTGTTTGCTTCCTGCATTCTGCTGGTCAACCATGCACGCTGGCACATGAGGGCGCTCCAGTGGTGCCTCCGCAGGCAGTGGTATCAGCACAATGGAGATCTCGGGGAGTCTGTGAGGATCCCCAGAGAAACTGCAGCAGATCTGTCTTGGTGGAGCGTGGAGGGCAATCTGTCTCAAGGAAAGCCCTTTCATCTGCCTCCATCGGTTGCCACAGTGATAACGGATGCCTCCACTCTAGGGTGGGGTGCTCATCTGGGGGATCTGGAGATCAAGGGTCTTTGGTCAACAGAAGAAAAGTTGCTTCACATCAACCTTCTGGAATTGAGGGCGATTCGTTTGGCACTCAAGGCTTTCCTCCCTTCCCTTCGCGGTCAGTCGCTTCAGGTCCTGACGGACAACACAACTGTGATGTGGTATGTTAACAAGCAGGGAGGAGTGGGATCGCATCTTCGCTGCAGAGAAGCTCTGCGTCTCTGGTCCTGGATTCAGGACCACCAGATTCGTCTGATGGCATATCATCTAGCCGGAGTTCTAAACGTTCGCGCAGGCAGTCTGTCGGCAGTTCTCAGCCGACCACAAGTGGAGGCTTCACCCAGATGTGGTTCGTCACGTCCTCCGGACGTGGGGAACTCCTCAGGTGGACCTGTTTGCCACTCACGAGAACGCTCACTGCCTGTCATTCTGCAGTCTCCAGTATCCGTTGCAGGGAGCTTTGGGGGACGCGTTTCAGTTGAGTTGGGGCTCACAACTCCTTTACGCGTTTCCTCCTATTCGCTTAATCCCTCGGGTTCCGAGGAAGATTCGCCAAGACCGGGCCCATGTTATATTGGTCGCCCCGGATTGGCCAAGAAGGGTGTGGTACACAGATCTTCTCCACCTCTCCTCGTGCCTGCCGCTCCGTCTCCCTCTCAGGGCAGATCTCCTCTCTCAGATGGAGGGGCAGGTTCTACACCCCCACCTCCAGACCTTACACCTTCATGCCTGGAGATTGAACGGGGCTACCTGAATTCTTTTTCTCTCCCGCCTGATGTGGTGGATGTAATTCTTTCAGCCAGGCGTCTTTCCACCAAGTCAATCTATTCCTATAGGTGGTCCAAATTTGTTTCCTGGTGTGGAGAGAAATCTATTGACCCTTTGAGAGCTCGTTTGTCCAACATACTTCAGTTTGCTCTTTCTTTGGCCCAGCAGGGTTTTGCTGTGGCGACTGTAAAAGGTTATTTATCGGCCTTGTCGGCATTCCTTTGTTTGCCCGACCAGCAGTCTTTATTTAAGTCATCTATTGTATTACGTTTTATAAAAGGTCTTACCAACAAATTCCCTCCAACTCCATTTATTGTGCCTCAATGGGACTTGAATCTTGTCTTAACCTACTTGATGGGTTCACCCTTTGAACCCTTGCACAAGTGTCCCATGAGACATCTGTGAGCTTCAAGCTCTAAGTTCGAAACCCCCATTCCTGACTATTCATGCTGAGAGAATGGTACTTAGGACCAGGGCTGCTTTTCTGCCTAAGGTGGTAACTCCCTTCCATCTGGGGCAGTCCATTACCCTCCCTACCTTTTATCCTCCCCCTCAACCTTCCAAGGAGGAGGAGGAGCGGCTTCACCGTCTTGACCCTAAGAGGGCGGTGAGTTTCTACCTCAATAGGACTAAAAACTATCGTGTGGACGACCAGCTTTTTGTTGGATTTGCTGGCTGTAAGAAAGGAAAAGCGGTGCACAAGCGCACGCTGTCGAGATGGATTATCCTGTGTATAAATATCTGCTACGCCCTGGCTGGTAAGGAACCTCCAGGGGGTATAAGGGCTCATTCTACTAGAGCAAAGTCTTCAACATCTGCTTTGGCTAGAGGTGTGCCTGTAGAGGATATTTGTAGAGCCGCGACTTGGGCCTCCCTCCACACTTTTGCGAAGCATTACTGCTTGGATTCCGAGGTGAGGAGGGACGGCCACTTTGCGCGCTCTGTCCTCCAGGATTTCTTGGTATAGCAGAGTGGACACCCTCCTCCGGGAGTGGGGACTGCTGTGGAACTCTATTCACAAGGTGAGGAATCCACTGGAAGATGCATCTATCAGAAGAACAAGTTACTTACCTTCGGTAACGCTTTTTCTGGTAGATACAGTATCTGCCTGTGGGTTCCTCACTGACCCACCCGCCTCCCCATTGTCCACTCTTCTATACCTGCTAAGTGTATATTTGAAAAAAAGAAGAAAAAAATAACTTTTTTTTAATGGATGTATTTATATGTTCATACATATTGCATTGATTTCACACTGTGTGTGCTGTTTTTAGTACTGTGTACTATGTGTACTACTACTGTTTATGTCTGTCCGTCCGTGTGCCTCGGGAGCGTGGAAAAAAGGGCGAAACTGAAGTCCTCACGCCGACGAGGCCCTATTATGGATCCAGTGACGTCAGCGGGGTCGCGAGCGGAGCCGTACCCTCTGTGACGTCGTCCATGACCTCGCCGGCGTGGAGAGCTACAAAAGTTTCCGATTGGCTGCTGCGCAGGGGATATTCACAGGGTGAGGAATCCACATGCAGATACAGTATCTACCAGAAAAAGCGTTACCCAAGGTAAGTAACTTGTTCTACAGAATGTCTGAGAAGAAAGCCCTTTTCAAGGCCTGCAGGACCTGTGATAAAAAGAGGGTCTATGTAGATGATCAGCATAAGGACTGCGTCTACTGCCTGCATCCCAAGCACATTGTGAAGGATTGCAGGATTTGCCGCACCTTCCCTGCCAAGACCATCAGGGACAGGGAGGCAAGGGTTCTTCTTTGGCTCAAATCATCTTCCACAGATAATGAAGACAGAGCTTCTACATCAAGAAAAAGAGCCAGATCCAGAGATAGCTCTTCTCCTGATAGAAAAAACAACACAAATCCTCTCATAGAGCTTCAGAACCCTCTAGGAGGTTATCCTCTCCTCCTCTTGAATCTCCAGCTTCTCCACCTTCAGGATCTTCATCTAAAACTGTGAGTACAACACAGGCAAAAACTGTTTCTCTGGTGTCTTCTCACATAGTCTCTGTGACTTCTACCACCTCAAGTTCTTCGGCTACGGTGTCTACCTCTATTACTTCACCTATTGTGTCAGCCAAGGTTTCCTCAAAGAAATCTTCAGGGGCTAAGGATATTTCTTTAATGTCTTCAAAATCATCGTCGACGACCATTCCATCGACAGTTCCATCGTCGACGAAGTCATCGTCGACAAAATCCCCATCGAGGTCAAAATCATCTTCGACGAAGAGCCCGTCGACGACTAAGATCTCGTCGACGAAGAGCCAGTCGACGACTGGAGCATCTATGAAGAGCCCGTCGACGACAGCCTCGTCGACGACAGCCTCGTCGACGACAGCCTCGTCGATGGCAGCCTCGTCGACGACAGCCTCGTCGATGGCAGCCTCGACGACGGCAGCCTCGACGACGGCAGCCTCGACGACGGCAGCCTCGACGACGGCAGCCTCGACGACGGCAGCCTCGACGACGGCAGCCTCGACGACGGCAGCCTCGACGACAGCAGCCTCGACGACGGCAGCCTCGACGACGGCAGCCTCGACGACGGCAGCCTCGACGACGGCAGCCACGTCGACGAAGAGTCCATCGACGACGGTCCCGTCGACGACATCCCCGTCGAGGACTGCCCCGCGGACGACATCCTCGTTGACAGTACCACCGTCGACAACAAGCTAGTCGACGGCCATTCCAGCAAAGAGTCCAGTCATCACCAAGACTCCGCCTGCAAGACCCTGGCCTTCTCTACCTCAGGTGTCTCGTGCTTCACCTATAGTATATACTCATTTTGAGATAAAAACCTATCATAGGCAAGACTACTCCAATGTTTCTCCACTGCTACCATCGCAGATTTTAGAAACATACGTGGAACAAGAGGAATCTGATGAGGATGATGGAGATGATGAGGGTCCCTTTGGGATTGCGCGCCATCCAACCGAATTACAAATAAAATGTCAGGATGAGGATGAAGAAGAGGATATACAGGAGCATTACTACCAAGAAGATTTGTCTACACCTTTCTATAGACAACCATACAGAGCTCCATGTTCGGAGGAGTCAATTCATCTTCCTCCTTCGTTGATACAGGACTTGCAGGCCATGTTGGCAGACTATCGCCAAAGGTTCCCACCTACACCGTCCACGCCAATTGTACCTCCGGTACCAGTGGACGTACCTACGCCTCCACCACCGCAGCCTCCAGTGTTGCCAAGACACACTGCAGAACCCACACCACAAGAGGATCGGGATACTTCCTATTCGGACGAGGATGGCAGAGAAGAAGGCGAGTTGCATCATGACAACACACCTGCGGATCCGTGGGATGACTATGTAATACCCATGCCTTCGCCTCCTTTGTCGCAACCATCTGATTCTCCGTCGGAGGACATTGGCGGTTTTCACTATATCATGCAAAGGGCTGCTACAAGATTTGAGCTACCAGTTACTATTGAGCAGTCTGAATGTTTTTTGCACGACTTTAAAGAGGGATATAGAAATATCACCAGGGCCATACCCATTATAGAATTTATTTGGAAGGAAAGTCTTAAGATTATGAAGACACCCGCTTCTATCCCGGCAGTCCTTCCTCGTATTGAGAAGAAGTATAGATCACAGCCAGACACTCCATCTTGTTTGGTGGGCCACCCACGTCCGGACTCTGTGATATCCCAAGCTGCTCAACAGAGGTCCAAAAATCCATCCACCCCAATCTCAACACCAACGGACAAAGAGGGCAGGAGATTGGATCTAATAGGCAAGAAGTTCTCCACCAATGCTGCATCCTCCATCAAGGGAGCGAATGCTCTTGCGATTCTTGCCCGCTATGACCGACAGATGTGGTCGGAACTATCTGAATTCCTAGAATTGATACCGGAAGATAGTCAACAAGAAGTACGTAAAATAGTGCTTGAAGGAGAGAGGGCGGCTTCAGAAATAATAGATTGCGCTCTAGACATCGCAAACACTAACTTTCGTCAGTTAGGGGTGCTGCGGTGCTCAGATGACCAGGCTGGCTCAGAGCAACCTCCTTCAGACCTGAGGTGCAAACAAAAATCCTCGATATGGCTTACGACGGGGACTCGCTCTTCGGTAAGCACATAGATGACGCCTTACTAACCATCAAGACGGATACAGACACCGCAAAATCGCTTGGTACGCTGCAATATAAAAGAGGTTCTTTTAGAGGAGCAAGAGGTCGTGGATTTTCTACTAGAGGACATTACCACAATCAACAGAACAAGCAATACCAGTCGCAGTATAAGCAACCGTATTACCAATCTTCATACAGGCAATCTTCCTCCAGCAATTTCTCTTGTCAGGGAGGAAGACGAAGATCAAATAATCAAGGACGAGATTCAAACAAACGTCAATGAGCTATGCCGGACGCCAGTCCACAATCCTTCCCTCCCTGTGGGCGCGAAGATCTTCGCCTTTTACCAACAATGGCGGAACATCACATCGGACCAGTGGGTCCTTGACCTAGTGGAAAGAGGACACACTCTGGAGTTCATAAAAGAAACCACCTACGACCCCGCCCAAGGGCCTCCCTCCCCCTCGTCTTCACTTACTGTTCAAAGAGGCCTTAAACCTGTTTCGGAAGAATGCGATAGAGAAGGTTCCAATCTCGCAGAAAGGATGTGGATTCTACTCTTGCTTCTTCCTTAAAAAGAAAAAGTCAGGAGAATGGCACCCGATTCTGGATCTGCGTAAACTCAACAAATTCTTGAAGAAACAAAGTTTTCGCATGGTGAAATTGGCAGATGTGCTCAATTGTCTCAATGAAGGAGATGTTATGGCTTCTCTGGACTTGGAAGACGCTTACTTCCATATTCCTATGCACCCCAAACATCGCAAATACCTACGGTTCACAGTGGCTGGTGTCCACTTTCAATTCAAGGTGCTCCCATTCGGGCTGAAATCGGCACCAAGAATATTCATAAAATGTTTGGCCCCAGTTTCTGCAACGTTGAGGTCCCAAGGGATGCAGGTCTTCCCATATCTCGACGATTGGCTGCTCAAAGGACCATCGAGACAGATCACAAGAGAAGCGGTCAGAAGCGCCCTTCGTCTATTCTCAAATCTAGGCCTCACTCTCAATGCAAAGAAATCGCAATTGCAATCCCTGCAGGTGGTAACCTTTCTGGGAGCGTCACGGGACACCCAACAGTGCAAAGCGTTCTTGTCCCAGGAACGGCAGAACAAACTTCAAAAACTGGCAAGACAAATCTCAACAAGAAAGTCACTTTCTGTCCGAACATATGCGTCTCTTCTAGGGATGTGCTCTTCAGCGATCAGTCTAGTCCCCTTTGCAAGACTCAGGATGAGGCCACTGCAAGAGGAGTTGCACCGCCAATGGCAACAAATAGGAGGGTCTTTCGACGATCGCATAAAAGTGACACCCAGAATGAAGCATGCTCTTCAATGGTGGTCAAAGGAAAGCAATCTGTCTCCGGGTCTCGAGTTTCTTCAAACCCTTCCGGAGTTCATTCTGACCACGGGTGCATCCATGGAAGGATGGGGAGGCCATCTCCAGGACCTCCAGATTCAAGGCGATGGTCTCATCAATATCGGCAGAAACACATCAACAGTCTCGAATTATGAGTCATTTTCCTTTCTCTGCAAGCGTTCCTTCCGAGAATTGCAAATTCTTCAGTGCTGGTGCGTACGGACAATACCACCAGCATGTTTTACATCAACAAGCAAGGGGGAACGAGTCCCTATCTCTGTCGCAGGAAGCTCAAGAGATGTGGGAGTGGGTTATACAACAAGGCATAACCCTCAGAGCGGAGCATGTAAAGGGGGTTCAAAACTCTCTAGCCGACAACCTCAGCAGATCCCTCGCAGGTTGCCACGAATGGGAGCTAGAACAAGAACAGGTGAACAAGATCTTTCAGAGATGGGGCACACCAACTCTAGATCTGTTTGCGACGCAACACAACAGCAAATGCTTGTATTATGCCAGCAGATTTCCTTAACGGGGGTCAAGAGGGAATGCCCTGTCCATGAGATGGTCCGGAATCTATGCGTTCGAGGCATGTGGGCTACTGAATTCATATCTGTGCATAGATCGCCGCCTAGTGTTGGGTCCAGATGATTGCACATTGTAGTTCTGGAAGAGTCTTCGAAGTATCACGAGATAGGTGGCTCCTCCCTGGACTACAGTGCGCATGGGCATCCTCTCCATCCTCAGATTGTTTTTTTCCGCCATTGGGTTCGGATGTATATTTGTTAACTCAAGTTCGGAATCGATAGAAAACTTTATATTTGGCCAAAAGGCCTCTAGGTATCGTCGGTATTGTCTTTACGATCGGTGCTGAGTACTCGTTCCAGCTCGATTCTGGAGCCGGACGTCAAGAAGAAGCCGCGTGGCTATTCAGCTCCAAAGGCCCGGTCGACGTCAGAGACCTTATCGACGATCAATAATGGAACGGAGCCCATTCAAGAGATGTCCCGTTTGCAACTCCAAGTATCCCCACATTGATGTCCACCCGGTGTGCAACAAGTGCCTGTGAGAAGTTGGCCTGATATGCAGTGCTCACTATTCTAGTGATCACTATGTATCAGTCCAAACAACCCTTATTGATGATTGGTTGTAAGTCAACCGATAGACCAGCTATCCTAGTAGCATGGACAAGAGCAGTCTTCGGGCTAAACTCTAGAGGGCGTGTTAAGCCAGCTGTTATACCATCACATATACCCCTTGAACACCAGTGAAAGGACACCACACAAGTTGTTCTGAAAATAAAGTGTATTTATTTAGAACACAACAACCCTGGGCTCTTTATGAGGACAGGGTGCTAAGCACAATACAAAGCTCTTAAGAAAATACGCAAAGTTGCACAATTTACACAAATGCCCGAGGGGCACGAAAAACCATATACTCTAAAATTGGAATGCGAAATTACTAGCAGGTAAGTACTACGCTAATAGGCTTTGGGATCGCTAGGACTTGACTACTAATCCTTCAGATTACTAGCAGGAGGCCTAGGGGGATCGGGTGCAGAGTGGAAACTCTCACGCGTAATGCGGAACAAAGTCTATGGTTGCTAGAAATTACAAAGTTAGTGTTATCGGACGTATCCGACTAGGTAGAGCTGAAACGAAAAAGGATCTGGACCCTTGGATAGTGAGGCTATGCTGGGGCACCGAAATGCCGAAGTTACCTAGCCCAGGGGCTGCGTCTGCATAGGTCTGGAAAGACGTCGGGAATCCTCGTTGCAGTCTATGGAGCCTGAAAGAAGAAGTTGCTGGCAGGCGACCAGTGAAGAGATTCGGATGGATCCAAGCCTGGATCGAAGATGGAAGACACCTGTAAGCAGAGGGGACCAAGTTCTGAATCACTAGCCAGTGATTAGATGGGCACCAGGATGGCACCGGATGGAGTCACCTCGACCAGGTGAGTGGGCGACGCTGGGCTCTGCAGTCTCATGGACCAAGAGGCGTTGTCGGCGACCAGGATGGAGGTGCGAGCTGTCCCACAATGGTATCTGCTGTCGATGTCGCTGGACCCAGGATTGGGGCAACAAGTCTTGGCAAATGCAAGCCCACGCGGTGGACTTAAAATGGCGTCTGGAGTAGACTAGGAGGGTGCTCCTCTTTTGGAGGGGAGCTAGGGCCAGTCTGGAGCAACCAGACCAGCGGTATTGATGTCGTCGTTCGTCGTCGGGAAGGCCACAAGCCAGCGGGCTAGTAGCCAGACAACGCGGTGAGCAGCAAACAGGCAGAAGGGCCCCACGCAGATCTCGTGGAGGCTGGGAGGCTGAACTTCGGTGCTGGAGCTGCTCAGGGTTGGGGCTTCTCGGACCCCAAAGCACTCACTCGAGGATCCCTCGGCGGTCGTGCTGGGCAAGCGTCGTGCAGTCCTGAAGAAGGCCGGTCCCCGAGGTCTCGTCACACCCACGAATCTCAGCTGGGCTGATGATGCAGGTTAAGGTCAGAGGTGCCAGGGAAGCCAGTTCTCGTCGAGCTGGGCAGTCTTGATCCGGAGGAGAGACTTGCAGCAGACCGCGTTGCTTGGATAGTGCCTGCGGATGCAGGGTGACTACTCCTTAGTCACAAGGGAGAAATCTTGAGAAGAAGTCGAGAGTTCCTTTCGTAGAAAGTAGTTTCAGGATTCAAAGATGATCTAATTTGGAAGGGGGCCCGCTCCTATCTTTATACTAGGAAAAGGGGCTGGCACGCGACTAGGTCCTGCCCATGGGTGGGACCAGGAAGGGGGGTGGTTACACCCCTCTCCCATGCCGGACTTTCCCCAGCTCAGGGGCTGGTGTGCCCCTGGAACTGGTTCTAGCCGGCAGATGCATAGTGAGCACCGGGGTGCCACTTGCAGTCACCTTCCTCTAAAGCCCTGCCTACCTTCTATACATAAAACCCTGTCTGGGATGGTGCTAGCACCGGCCCTGACAGGAAACCCTTTGTCCAAGCCTCCCTCGCTGGAAGGACTCCCAGCAGCAGGAGGTCAGACTTGTGTCTGTGGTGGCAGCATCCATTTTGTGATGCTGAGGCTTGAGTTAACTTTAACCGGGGTTCACAGTTACATACATGTCGTGTCCCTCTAGAAGGGTGGAATGCTAACCCCGTCGCCAGAATTGGCGAGGGGTTAGTATTCCAATTCGTATGACACCTTACTCGACATGTTTTGATAAAGCGATACCAGAGTTGGCATTTAACCGCGAGGATTATAATGCACATAAGAGTATATGGTATGCGTTATCATGGAACAGCTATTAGGACTTGGTTCCGCAAGCTGCAAACAGGCTCAGCTCATGCCAGAGCACCATCTCACACGATTCCAAGCACTCTGCCTTCAGGATTGTCAAGGCCTGCCATAGGAGTGACTGATAGGAATACGGGTGTCCATTTTAGGGTTAGATATAGGTATACTATATCTAAAGCAAAGGGTGATTACACCACCTTGCCCCAGCTGTCGTGCAGCCAGTTGTGTCAGATTTAGGTGGCCAGCCAGGGGTGGCATAATACATGCTGCAGCCCCTGGTAGGCCCTGGGTACACCTATGCCCTGAGTTACAGGGTCTGATCAGGTGGCCCAGTACCAATTGGTAAATGCATCTAAGGTACACGTGTCAATCTAGTGAGAGAACAGCAAGGCTGTGGGTCTGATTAGCAGGCCCACAACCAGAGAAGTCGTAAACCAGTGAAGCAAAAAGCAAAAATCTGGGGTGATCATAGGATTGCAGACCCTACTCTCCTACATGACCCCCCCCCCCCCCCCCCCCCCCAACTTTGGGACAATAAACTAACCTTGACCAGGTGAGTCTTCTTGCTCTAAGTGGAAATACCTGGAGTGCCCATCTGCATTGCCATGATCAGTGCCAGGTCTATGCTCCACTGTAACATCCATCCCCTGTAGGGAAATGGACCACCTAAGCAGTTTGGGGTTTTCACCCTTCATCTGATTTAGCCACAAGAGGGGCTTATGGTCGGTCTGAATCTTGAAATGAGTGCCAAACAAGTATGGCCTCAGTTTCTTCAGGGCCCAAACCACAGCAAAGACCTCCCTCTCAATAGCTGACCAATTTTTCTCTCTGGGGGTCAGCCTTCTTCTTATAAAAGCAATGGGCTGGTCATGATCATCAAAATTCAGCTGAGATAGAACAGCTCCCACACCCAACTCAGAAGCATCTGTTTGGACAATGAATGGTTTGGAGTAGTCTGGACTCTTTAGGATAGGTGCTGTGCACATGCCCTGCTTTAGGTCATCAAATGCTTTTTGACAGCCTGCTGTCCACTGAACTTTCTTTGGCATCTTTTTACTTGTCAGTTCATTAAGTGGAGTCACAATGGATCCATAATTTCTGACAAACATTCTGTAATAACCAGTCAGGCCCAAGAAAGCTCGAACCTGAGTCTGGGTGGTTGGAGGAGCCCAGTCCCTGATGGACTGTATCTTGCTCTCCAGTGGCTGAACTTGGCCTCCACCTACAAGGTGGCCCAAGTATACAACCTGTGTCTGCCCTATCTGGCACTTTGTGGCCTTGATAGTGAGGCCTGCTGCTTGCAGTGCCTCTAACACTTTCCTCAGGTGGACCAGGTGATCCTCCTAGGTGGAACTAAAGACAGCTATATCATCAAGATATGCTGCACAGACGTCATCCAGCCCAGTGAGAACTTGATTCACCAGCCTTTGGAAGGTGGCAGGTGCATTTTTCAAACCAAAGGGCATTACCACAAACTGATAATGCCCACCAGGGGTAGAAAATGCTGTTTTGGGCTTGGCATCCTCAGCTAACCCGATTTGCCAATACCCAGCTGTCAGGTCAAATGTACTTAAGTAGTTGGCAGAAGCCAATCTATCTATAAGCTCATCTGCCCTTGGTATTGGGTGGGCATCAGTCTTAGTGACTGCATTGAGACCTCTGTAGTCTACGCAAAACCTCATCTCTTTCTTACCACCCTGGGTGTGAGGCTTTGGCACTAGAACTACTGGACTAGCCCAAGGGCTATCTGAGGGCTCAATGACTCCCAGCTCCAATATTTTCTGCACTTCTGTCTTAATGCAGTCTCTAACCTGATCAGGCTGCCTGTAGGTTTTACTCTTGACTGGCAGGCTGTCACCAGTGTCAACCTCATGGGTACACCAATTGGTTTGACTGGGTGTCAGAGAGAACATATGTCTGAAGGATTGAAGAACCTGTTTACAATCCTTCTGTTGATGGTCAGAGAGGCTGCCACAAAAGACAACACCATCTACTGATCCATCATCAGGATTCTGAGTGAGCAGGTCTGGGAGAGGTTCACTCTCTTCCTCCTGTCCCTCATCTGTGGCCATGAGCAAGCTCATGTCCTTCCTGTCAACATATGCTTTGAGCCTGTTCACATGGAGCACCCTGTGGGGTCTTCTGGGAGTTCCAAGGTCCACCAGGTAGGTGACCTCTCTGTAAGCAAACAAAAGGCAGGGTATCAGGACATCCCATCTACGCCTGAGCTTTTCAGGTAGTCCATGAATCCTCCCTTTTAGGGTCCTGTTGAACCTTTCAACAAGCCCATTGCATTGTGGATGATAGGGTGTAGTGAACTTGTAGTTGACACCACATTCCTTCCACATAGCAGTCAAATATCCTGACATGAAGTTTGCACCTCTGTCAGAGACAACCTCCTTAGGGAAGCCCACTCTGGAGAACACTCCAACTAGGGCTCTTGCCACAACAGGTGCTGTAGTGGTCCTAAGGGGAATAGCTTCAGGATACCTGGTGGCATGGTCCACCACCACCAGTATAAACTTGTGCCCTGATGCTGTCTGGGGTTCCATTGGACCAACAATGTCAATCCCCACTCTTTCAAAGGGCACCCCCACCACTGGCATTGGTATAAGGGGGGCCTTTGTTGTGCCACCTGACTTACCACTGGCTTGGCAAGTGACACAGGAGCGACAAAACTCCTTGGTATCCTCATTCATGTGAGGCCAGTGAAAGTGTGAGACAATTCTGTCCCAAGTCTTATTCTGGCCTAAGTGTCCTGCAAGGGGAATCTCATGGGCCAAGGTGAGAAGGAAACCTCTCAGAGACAAGGGGATGACCAGCCTCCTGGTTGCACCAGGTTTGGGGTCTCTTGACTCAGAGTACAGGAGTCCATCTTCCCAGTATACCTTGTGGGCACCTGTGGCGTTCCCTGCAGCCTCAGCAGCAGCCTGCTGTCTGAGGGGTTCAAGAGAGGGGCAGGCTAACTGTTCCTTCCCCAGGTCTTCTCTGGAGGGTCCCCCTGAACCCAGAAACTCAACCTGATCAGGTTCAAGTTCTTTAGGCTCAGTTTCCCTCAGCTCTTTGAGGTCAGCCTCCTCTGAGACTTGATCATCAACCTGGGGCAAGGGGGAAGGCAATGCCTTAACCCTCCTGCTCTTCTTCTTGGAAGGTGTCTGGTCCATTGTTCCAGGATCCAGCACCTGTTCAGTGGGGCATCTTCTGGCCTGTGATCTAGTCACAGCAAGCACATGTGCTGGCAAGCCTAACATTTCCATGTGAGCCCTCTGCTCCACTTCTGACCATAGGGATGACTCCAAATCATTGCCCAAAAAACATTCAACTGGGAGGTCTGAACTAACAACAACCTTCTTTTGGCCACTTACCCCTCCCCAGGAGAAATCAACAATTGCCATACTATGGTGGGTAGTGACATTGCTGGCATTGGTCACTAGGTACTCTGGACCTAGCATGATCTGTCCAGGGTCCACAAAGTTAGGTGTCACCATTGTGACACTGGCGCAAGTGTCCCTGTAGGCCAGAGCCATCTTGCCATTGATAAAAGGTGTCTGTCTGTATTTGCCCAAAGTATTGGGACTGGCATCAGGTGATATATCCACATCCCCTGTACAGACAAGGACAGCCTGAGTGAGTGTGCCAACTAAGTTGTCATACCCCTCAGAACCCAAGGTTAACCCAACTAATCCCTTGGGAGGAGCACTACCACTGCTGACTGTACTAGGGGGTGCAGGTGCCTTAGGGGCTGCAGTGGCAGGAGTTTGCCCTCCTTTCTTGGTGCACTCACTAAACCAGTGAGTTTTACTTTTACAGTACTGGCACCACCTTTTAGACTGGCCTTCTTGAGTCTTCTTCTTCTGGGAAGCCTGACCCCCACCCTCTTTGGTTTGTTGGGGACCTGTCGAAGACTTTTGGTCATTTTGTTCACCTTTTGTACCATTACCCTTCTGGTCTGCTTTCTTCTGACCACCCTGGTTCTGGCCCTGGTTCTGCTTAACCCTTGTTCTGACCCATCTGTCTGCCTTCTTTCCCAATTCTTGGGGAGAGGTCAGATCCGAGTCAACAAGGTGCTGACGCAACAACTGGTTCTGACAATTGTTTAAAATCTGTTCCCTCATGATCAGATTATACAATCCTGTGTAATCAGTAACCTTACTGCCCAGCAACCAGCCCTCCAAAGCCTTAGTGGCACAATCCACAAAATCAGACCAATCCTGAGACTGAGTTTTCTGGGTATCCCTGAACAGCAACCTGTACTGCTCAGTGGTTAGGCCAAACCCATCTATCAGTGTACTTTTCAGGACTTGGTAATTGTTAGCATCCTCAGCTCTAGTAGTGAGGAGCTTCTCTCTACCTTTGCCTTCAAAGGAGAGCCACAAGAACGCTGCCCACTGACTCTGGGGGATGCACTGGACAGTGCAGGCCCTCTCCAAAGCAGTTATCCATTTGTGGATATCATCCCCTTGTTTAAAGGGGGACACTATCTTACTCAGGTGTCTAGTGTCTAAACTCCTGTCCTTTTCTCTAGGTAAAATGCTGCCACCAGTGAGATCTAGCCCACTTAACTTTTGCTCTCTAGCAAAGGCAAGCCTCTCTTTGGCCAGGGCAAGTTCTTCCCTTTCAATCCTCAGATTGGCTTCCCTCATCTTAGCTTCATGCTCTCTCCTCTTAGGGGATGACATCCCTCTATGAGAAGAGGTCTGAGAGCCATTGGTTCGAATGGATCTGTTAGAGCCTCTGGATAGAGACCTAACTCGTCCATTCCCAATGTTAAATCTGCCTGAGAGTGGCCCTGGGGGTCCCCCAAATCCATTCTCATGCCTACTTAAGTTGGTCCTAGTGAGTCTACTGACTTCTACCTGACCTTTGTCTGCCTCATCCTCTGATAACTCCTCTTCCTCCTCCTCCTCCTCTGCATCATCTGCTGCCTGGAGGAGGCGGTCAGGGTCACCAGTGGTTCCCTCTAAGGGGGGCATATTCCCATCTGGATTAGAAGAATCTGGGTTAGCAGTTCTCCTGGCATCATAAGTCTCTAAGAGACCAATCAGAAAAGGAATGGTAGGGTTAGAACCCTGTTTTAGCTTCCTGGAGGTACACAATTGTCTCATCTCCTGGAAGCTAAGAGCTGCATATCTGGACATGACCTGTGGAGGGTCAACTGACACAAGGGGAGACTCAGAGTTTCCTCCTTTGTCTGACATGCTTTTCTAGTGTGGTGTAAGTGATGCACCTACCTACACTATTGTTTGCCTACTGATCCCTTGCTAAGAGTTGTAGTCCGGGTGTGCTAGGCCCTGTTGAACTACAACAGCTGGTTCAGTAGAACTCAGAGTATTCTAAGCTAAGTTATATGTACCTTAATACTTATGTGATCTTTCACAATGATATTCTTAAGATACGTGTGGTAAAACAGCAAGCTCAAATCCCAACCGCTGCTCACCAATGTGAGAAGTTGGCCTGATATGCAGTGCTCACTATTCTAGTGATCACTATGTATCAGTCCAAACAACCCTTATTGATGATTGGTTGTAAGTCAACCGATAGACCAGCTATCCTAGTAGCATGGACAAGAGCAGTCTTCGGGCTAAACTCTAGAGGGCGTGTTAAGCCAGCTGTTATACCATCACATATACCCCTTGAACACCAGTGAAAGGACACCACACAAGTTGTTATGAAAATAAAGTGTATTTATTTAGAACACAACAACCCTGGACTCTGTATGAGGACAGGGTGCTAAGCACAATACAAAGCTCTTAAGAAAATACGCAAAGTTGCACAATTTACACAAATGCCCGAGGGGCACGAAAAACCATATACTCTAAAAGTGGAATGCGAAATTACTAGCAGGTAAGTACTACGCTAATAGGCTTTGGGATCGCTAGGACTTGACTACTGAACCTTCAGATTACTAGCAGGAAGCCTAGGGGGATCGGGTGCAGAGTGGAAACTCTCACGCGTAATGCGGAACAAAGTCTATGGTTGCTAGAAATTACAAAGTTAGTGTTATCGGACGAATCCGACTAGGTAGAGCTGAAACGAAAAAGGATCTGGACCCTTGGATAGTGAGGCTATGCTGGGGCACCGAAATGCCGAAGTTACCTAGCCCAGGGGCTGCGGCTGCAGAGGTCTGGAAAGACGTCGGGAACCCTCGTTGCAGTCTATGGAGCCTGAAAGAAGAAGTTGCTGGCAGGCGACCAGTGAAGAGATTCGGATGGATCCAAGCCTGGATCGAAGATGGAAGACACCTGTAAGCAGAGGGGACCAAGTTCTGAATCACTAGCCAGTGATTAGATGGGCACCAGGATGGCACCGGATGGAGTCACCTCGACCAGGTGAGTGGGCGACGCTGGGCTCTGTAGTCTCACGGACCAGGAGGCGTTGTCGGCGACCAGGATGGAGGTGCGAGCTGTCCCACGATGGTATCTGCTGTCGACGTCGCTGGACCCAGGATTGGGGCAACAAGTCTTGGCAAATGCAAGCCCACGCGGTGGACTTAAAATGGCGTCTGGAGTAGGTGAGGAGGGTCCGGGGTGCTCCTCTTTTGGAGGGGAGCTAGGGCCAGTCTGGAGCAACCAGACCAGCGGTGTTGATTTCGTCGTCGGGGAGGCCACAAGCCAGCAGGCTAGTAGCCAGACAACGCGGTGAGCAGCAAACAGGCAGAAGGGCCCCACGCAGATCTCGTGGAGGCTGGGAGGCTGAACTTCGGTGCTGGAGCTGCTCAGGGTTGGGGCTTCTCGGACCCCAAAGCACTCACTAGAGGATCCCTCGGCGGTCGTGCTGGGCAAGCGTCGTGCAGTCCTGAAGATGGCCGGTCCCTCGAGGTCTCGTCACACCCACGAATCTCAGCTGGGCTGATGATGCAGGTTAAGGTCAGAGGTGCCAGGGAAGCCGGTTCTCGTCGAGCTGGGCAGTCTTGATCCGGAGGAGAGACTTACAGCAGACCGCGTTGCTTGGATGGTGCCTGCGGATGCAGGGTGGCTACTCCTTAGTCACAAGGGAGAAATCTTGAGAAGAAGTCGAGAGTTCCTTTCGTAGAAAGTAGTTTCAGGATTCAAAGATGATCTAATTTGGAAGGGGGCCCGCTCCTATCTTTATACTAGGAAAAGGGGCTGGCACGCGACTAGGTCCTGCCCATGGGTGGGACCAGGAAGGGGGGTGGTTACACCCCTCTCCCATGCCGGACTTTCCCCAGCTCAGGGGCTGGTGTGCTCCTGGAACTGGTTCTAGCCGGCAGATGCATAGTGAGCACCGGGGTGCCACTTGCAGTCACCTTCCTCTAAAGCCCTGCCTACCCAGGATACACAAAACCCTGTCTGGGATGGTGCTAGCACTGCCCCTGACAGGAAACCCTTTGTCCAAGCCTCCCTCGCTGGAAGGACTCCCAGCAGCAGGAGGTCAGACTTGTGTCTGTGGTGGCAGCATCAATTTTGTGATGCTGAGGCTTGAGTTAACTTTAACCGGGGTTCACAGTTACATACATGTTGTGTCCCTCTAGAAGGGTGGAATGCTAACCCCGTCGCCAGAATTGGCGCGGGGTTAGTATTCCAATCGTATGACACCTTACTCGACATGTTTTGATAAAGGGATACCAGAGTTGGCATTTAACCGCGAGGATTATAATGCACTTAAGAGTATATGGTATGCGTTATCATGGAACAGCTATTAGGACTTTGTTCCGCAAGCTGCAAACAAGCTCAGCTCATGCCAGAGCACCATCTCACACGATTCCAAGCACTCTGCCTTCAGGATTGTCAAGGCTTGCCATAGGAGTGACTGATAGGAATACGGGTGTCCATTTTAGGGTTAGATATAGGTATACTATATCTAAAGCAAAGGGTGATTACACCACCTTGCCCCAGCTGTCGTGCAGCCAGTTGTGTCAGATTTAGGTGGCCAGCCAGGGGTGGCATAATACATGCTGCAGCCCCTGGTAGGCCCTGGGTACACCTATGCCCTGAGTTACAGGGTCTGATAAGGTGGCCCAGTACCAATTGGTAAATGCACCTAAGGTACACGTGTCAATCTAGTGAAAGAACAGCAAGGCTGTGGGTCTGATTAGCAGGCCCACAGCCATAGAAGTCGTAAACCAGTGAAGCAAAAAGCAAAAATCTGGGGTGATCATAGGATTGCAGACCCTATTCTCCTACAGTGCCTGTCTCCAGATCACGATGAAGCCAGCTGTATGGCTTGTTCTCGGTTCCGGTCCAAGAAAACACTTTGCCTTCGACGCGCAGCGCAGAAGGAAGCCCAGCAGACATCGCCTGACCCGGTGAACATCTTCGATGCTGAGGAAGATGAGGGGGTCGAGCAGGAGGTTCAAGAGAACCAGTCAGATCCTGCATCAGAGATTGATTCCAGTTATGACGCAGAGGATGAGGAGATGGTCGAAAATGAAGACGTCGTCGACGAGGTAGGAGACGACGATGAGGCCTTTGGGGCCGTAGAAGATAGCTCGAGCGAGGAGCTAGGTCCAACCATTGGTATGGGGGCCGAGACTGAAACACTCTATAAGGCTCAGGTCGAGCGATCGCCACAAGGCCTTACCCAAGATCAAGCGCTTAGTTCTACAGCCTCGCTTCAAGGCCCGGCTACAGACAATTCTAAAGAGCCATCGGTTGATCGATCGAAATCGAAACAAAAAATATCGGTGACCACAAAACCGAAAGCACCAGAAACAAAATCGAAACCGAAAGTACAACTTACTTTGATCGGATCAAAGGCTTCTGGACCATCGGCTCCGACGAAACAAAAGAGTGCTATCGACCCAGAGAGGTCTCTAAAAGGTCTCGAGTCGAAGGCCGGGGCACCAAAGAAAATGGTCAAGGACATCGACCCGAAGAAGTCGGCACCAAAGACCGTAGACACGAATAAAGGACTCGAAACACAGAACGTTATCGATCCTAAGCGTCAACTCGACAAAGTGAAAGTCAGCAAAGACCTCGAGCACAAAACAAACAGTGGCTCTAAAGATCCAATCGAGTCGATACAACCATCCGCCTCTTTTTCAAGCAAGTGTCGGACTCGCTGCAGCGCATTAAAGAAAAAGCTATAGCTGTCGGACCGAAGGCCACTCCACCCCCAAAGACCGTCAGTAAGACTCCGAAGGCGTCGGCACCGATTAAGTTTATACTGCCGCCGCCAGGGACACCTAAGGCGTTCGCCCCAAAGACGGGCATTGAAGCGGCCAAGAAGGTGTCCATGGGGCAAAAGCCTACAACTACTGAAGAGGCCACAAAGCATCGACAGCCTCTGCAGGAAGACCAGTCGAGGCAATTCATCGACGCTGAGACTGGTAGACTTTCCATTCACAAGCGAAAGATCGTCCCAGAACAGCCGACGGAGTCGTATAAAATTCCATTAAAGAAAAAAAAAAAGGGATTCAGCAACATCACCTCTTCTTTTTGAACCTCTACAAAAATATGGACGAGAACCTGCTCCTTTTTCACCCACACATTCAGATGTGGATGTAGGGGATGCTGACAATGAGGAATACAGTTATCCTGTCGACACTGATCCAGAAGACCACACTGAACCCTGGACAGACGCTGTTGACCCAGGGGAGCCACAAAATGCCCCTGACAGCAAGATCTATGCTGTTAAACCCTCACCTACAGAAGACACGGCTGCGTTTAACACACTAATTGAGAGGTCAGCAAAAATCACGATGTCCAACTCCATGCTGACCCTATTGAAGAGGACTTTTTATTTGACACCTTCTCAACCTCAGAGAGAACTGTCAAGACTCTACCCATGCTGAAAGGTGTCCTAAAACACGCTGGAGACATCTTTAAGGAGACCACAAGGGCAAGAGTGCTAAACCCCAGGATTGAAAAAAAATTCAAATCAGCACCTGTGGACCCTACATATATCAGGGGACAGTTGCCATTGGACTCTCTAGTTGTTTCAAATGCTCGTAAAAGAGCAAACTCGCAGACCACGGGTGATGCTCCTCCCCCTGACAAGTAATCTAAAGTGCTAGAAGCCTCAGGGAAAAGGGTGGCAGCTCAAGCGGCCAATGTCTGGCGAATCTCCAACACACAGGCACTCTTAGCCAGATACGACAGGGCTCATTATGATACACTTGAAACCCTGTACTCCTTGTACTCATCTGGCAAGTGTTGTAACACTTGCCAGATGAGTACAAGGAGGCGGCATAAATGCTAATACAAGAAGGGAAACTTATATCCAACGCTTCTATTAAGTGTGCGCTAGACGCAGCAGACACTGCAGCCAGGGCTATTAATACAAGCGTTATGTTACGAAGACACGCCTGGCTGAGAATCTCTGGCTTCAAGCCTGAGATACAAACCACCATACTCAATCAGCCAGTTAACCCTGATTACTTATTTGGCCCAGAAGTGGACACCACCTTAGAAAAAATTAAAAAGGACACAGAGACTGCAAAGTCTATGGGGGCTCTACAGTCGCAGCAGTTCAGGGGAAGTTCTTTTCGTCGCTCTAACAATAGAGGAGCTTCCAGAGGCCAGGTGTCCCAGCAGACACAATACAGTAAAGGAGGCACGCAGACCACCTACAACAAGAACAATAGGGGTGGCTATCATGGAAACAGCACCAAGGGCAGAGGTCGTGGAAACAACAACTCCCGATCCTCCGCCAGTAACAAACAGTGACGTCTTGTCACTACCCCCCGACCATATAACACTGGTCGGGGGGAGACTACAACAGTTCCTGCCGGTCTGGAAATCCATCACTACAGACAGGTGGGTGAGGCAGCTTATCCAGTACGGTTATTGTCTGGAGTTAACATCCACTCCACACAACATACTCCCAAGACACCGTCCTATGTCCGCAGAGCATATACAGTTATTACAGCAAGAGGTAGTCAGCATGCTGCAAAAAGGAGCCATAGAGCTCGTGCCTGTAGAACAAAGAGGTACAGGGGTGTACTCGCTGTACTTCTTGATCCCAAAAAAGGACGGGTCCCTCAGACCCATACTGGACCTCAGGCCCCTAAACCAATACATCCTGTCAGAACATTTTCACATGCTCACGTTACAGCAGGTTCTACTGTTACTCAGTCAGGGAGATTTCCTCGCAACACTAGATCTAAAGGGTGCAAATTTCCATATACCGGTACACCCGTCACACAGAAAATATCTCAGATTTACCATTCAGGATCAGCATTATCAGTTCAAAGTCCTCCCTTTCGGAATAACAACAATACCCAGGGTGTTTACCAAGTTCCTAGCGACAGTGGCTGCACACCTACGGAGACAGAATGTTCACGTCTACTCTTATCTGGACGACTGGCTTATCCAAGCAAAGTCGGCCCAGCAATGTGCCACCCACATGTCCCACACCATTCACCTTCTTCACAATCTGGGGTTTTCACTGAATTATCCAAAGTCCCACCTTCAACCCGCCCACGTACGGCAGTACTTGGGCGCGACAATAGACACTCTGGCAGCCAAAGCACAGCCAAATTCAGTGAGCATCAACAGCATTCAATTGCTGATACGGAAATTCAAACCACAACAGTCGCTTCCAGCACAAGTGTTCATGCAGTTGATAGGTATGATGGCCTCCTGCATCTTCATAGTCCCGCACGCGAGACTACACATGCGTCCGCTTCAGGAGTGCTTAGCACGTCAGTGGAATCAGGCTCACGGACAATTGAAAGACCTAGTGTTGGTGACCGGTCGAGCATACAGCTCTCTGCATTGGTGGAACCCACAAAACCTTTGCAGGGGCCGACCGTTCCAAGAGCCTGTACCACAAATAACACTGACGACGGACGCATCTCTACAGAGATGGGGAGCTCATGTACTCCACTACACTGCAGGGACTATGGACAACACAGCAGAAAAAGATGCACATCAACCTTCTGGATTGATGGCAATCTTCATGGCAATGAAAGCATTCAAAGTACATTTGTGCAACAAAGTAGTGTTGATCCGGATGGACAACATGACTGCCATGAACTACATACAGAAGCAGGGAGGTACACACTCTCCACAGTTGTCTCATCTGGCCCAGAGCATGTAGAAGTGGGCCATTCAGAGAAACATCTTCCTCATGGCAGAACACCTCCCAGGCAAGGACAACCAGAATGGCGGACCTGCTCAGCAGGCACAGCCACCAGATACACGAGTGGGAGATACATCTATCAGTACTCCAACCGTACTTCCAGCAGTGGGGTCATCCAGAGATAGACCTATTCGCCACAAGGGAGAACGCAAAATGGCAAAGCTTTGCCGCCAGATTCCCACACCCACACTCGTAGGGAAATGCGATGTGGATGAACTTGTCAGGCATATTTGCGTACGCTTTTCCCCCAGCACCACTAATACCGCTAGTGGCACGCAAACTGAGGCAACACTCGATGACTCTCATCCTGGTTACTCCAACGTGGGCACGCCAACCATGGTACACCACGTTTCTAGAACTCTCCGTGGTAGGCTACAACTCACACCCGGACTTTTGACGCAGAACCATGGCGACATTCAGCATCCAGATCCGCAACAGCTTAACCTGGCGATCTTGCTCCTGAGGTCTTGGAATTTGGCTACCTCAACCTGCCTCCTGACTGTATGGATATCATAAAGGAGGCAAGGAGGCCCACAACTAGAGCATGTTATGCGGCCAAATGGAAGCGATTAGTCATTTATTGTGCCAATAATGACATTAATCCGCTAGATGCATCTACTCATAACATCATCTGTTATCTATTACATCTATACAAATGCAATCTGGCCTACGCTTCCATACATATACATTTATCCACAATAGCAGCTTATCTCCAAAACAGTCGGCATCTCTCACTTTTCAGAGTGCCTGCCATCAAAGCTTTTCTGGAAGGACTCAAACGAGTTATTCCTCCCAGACACCCACCAGCACCTGTATGGAACCTAAATGTGGTCCTTACCAGACTGATGGGTCCACCTTTTGAGCCTCTCCACTCATGCGAGATACAATTCTTAACGTGGAAAGTGGCTTTCCTAATAGCAATCACATCACTACGACGAGTTAGTGAACTTCAAGCACTAACTATCCAAGAGCCATTCATACAGATTCACTCCAACAGGGTGGTATTACGCACTAACCCTAAGTTTCTGCCTAAGGTGGTTTCACAGTTCCATATGAATCAAACTATAGAACTGCCAGTGTTCTTCCAGAATCCAGATTCAGTGGCAGAGAGAATGCTCCAAACACTAGATTTCAAAAGAGCTCTCATGTACTACATAGATAGGACAAAAGATTTCAGGAAGACAAAACTGTTTGTTGCCTTTTCACCACAACACAAAGGCAACTCCATTTCAAAAGCAGGTATAGCCAGATGGATCGTTAAGTGCATACAGATTTGCTATCAAAAGGCTAAGGGCACATTAACGATTCCCCCAAGGGCCCACTCAACACGAAAGTTAGGGGCATCCATGGCTTTCCTGGGAAACACCTTTAGAAGAAATCTGTAGAGCAGCCACATGGTCTACCATACACACATTTACCAAACACTACTGCGTAGATGTGCACTCCAAACAGCAGGCAGCTGTAGGACAGGCTGTTCTAAAAACACTTTTTCAGACTGCTGCAGCTGGCACAGGCAGCCGCCGCTAATAGAGGGACTGCTATATATTCTATGCACAGATATGAATTCAGCAGCCCACATGCCTCGAACCGAATATGCTACTTACCGGTATGCATCTGTTCTTGGCATGTAGGGCTGCTGACATTCATATCACCCGCCCTCCTCCCCGGCGCCTGTAGCAGCTTCAGCACTCAGTATTACTCTTAGCATGGTCATCACTTACTGTACTACACTCCATCCCTGCCACAATGGCGAAAAACAATCTGAGGATGGAGAGGATGCCCATGCGCACTGTAGTCCAGGGAAGGAGCCACCTATCTCGTGATACTTCGAAGATTCTTCCAGGACAACAATGTGCAATCATCCGGACCCAACACTAGGCGGCGATCTATGCACAGATATGAATGTCAGCAGACCTACATGCCAAGAACAGATGCATACTGGTAAGTAGCATATTCAATACGCTTTTCCCCCGATACCGTTAATACCAAGGATTCTGCAAAAGATGAAGAGGGAATATTGTACTCTTCTCCTCATTGCTCCTCGTTGGCCGAGACAGTACTGGTTCCAAGAACTGCTCCTGCTATCTCATCAGCCTCCAATTTGTCTCAAGCCGACACTTGCCATGTTGTCAAGGGAAGGAGGTCAGATTCTGCACCCCGATCCACAATCGTTGCACTTGACGCCTTGCTTCTGACTTCCTAGAGTTTCAAGATTTCCAGATTTCTGCAGACTGTAGAGCAATTCTGTCTCAAGCCCTTGCTCAGAGTACTATCAGAACGTACCGTTTCAAATGGAAACGCTTCTGTTGTTGGTGCGAAGCAAATAATATCCATCCTCTTCAAGCTCCACCTGAAGATATCCTACCTTACTTGCTTTCACTAGCCAAGGCAGGTATAGTGTTCTTTTCTATTAAAGTACCTCTTGCCTCCATATCCCGATTCAGAAGAAGCTAGAACAAGCCTTCACTATGTTCTTCCTCACTGATAAAGCAATTTCTGAAAGGGTTGTTTCGAGCCTTTCCTCCAATTCGACTTCCACCTCCTGAATGGGATCTCAATATTGTCTTGTCCCAGTTAATGAGAAGGCCTTTCGAACCTATTCATAGAGCTGAATTGAAATTTTGAACCTGGAAAGTGGCTATTTTACTAGCTCTCACTTCAGCCCGGAGGGTGAGTGAGATTCAGGCTTTCACCATTTCGGAACCGTTCCTTCATTTCCCTAAGGATTAGGTCACCTTGAGAACAAAACCAAAATTCATTCCTAAAGTGCTATCTCAATTTCATTTAAACCAGCCGGTTAAGTTAAAGACTTTTTTCCTGGATCCTGTCACACCGGCAGAAAAGGCCCTACACTCTCTTGATGTGAAACGTAGTCTAAAGTTCTATCTTCAGAAAACTAAAGACATAAGGAAATCTAACCAGTTATTTATTGCTTATGGTCCAGTTGCGCTTGGAAAAGCTGTGACGAAAGCAACGATAGCCAGGTGGTTATCTTCAGGAATACAATTCTGTCACGAGAAAGCTAACAAGCCTTTAGCCAGAAAGGTAAAAGCACATTCCACCAGAATGATGTCGGCGCCGACAGCATTATTTGCCGGAGTCACTCTAGCGGACATTTGCCGAGCTGCGACATGGAAGAGTGTCCATACCTTTACAAAGCATTACTGCTTGCAGTCGGCATCACAAGATGATACAGCAGTGGAACAAGCGGTGCTGCAGCATCTTCTTCATTAAGGTTAGACTTTTAAAGGTCTCTCTTAGTCTATTCATGACATAAGAGTATGCATTATACACTGTAATGTACTACAATGTTTTGCTTGTCAAATGCTGTTTAAATATGAAAAATGTTATCTGAATATATTTCTTTCTTTTTAGAAGGTTTTCTGCATTTATGTATATTTGCATTTCTAGTGCTCTATAACCTTCCGGATGAGTGGGGATATATAGAATTACGCTTTGTCTCCCACATTCCGCAAACAACAGATATGGGTTTACTGCTTGCTATTCTGATTCATGCATGTGAATCTATGAAAGATACCCCAATACTGGATAAGAAAACAAGTTACTTACCTGTAACTACGGTTATCCAGTAGTGGTATCTTTAATAGATTCACATGCACCCACCCTCCTCCCCGGCAGAACAGTTCTTTATTAGGGATACATACTTCCCACTTGTGCTGGTAAAATCTGAGGAGAACTGCCTTTGCTGGGAAGGTTCTAGAGGGTGCTGACAGCTGATTGGTTGGGACTACTTTCAGTTCTTCTCATATAATGAGGTTGCTAGGTGTTGGGCCTTTTGGGGCCTATAGTCTTGTCAGCCTACTACAGATTATTCTAAGGCACTGCTTTTGTATATATAATTACCGTGGGACTCCAGCCTCGACGACGTTGAATGATTCAGGCATGTGAATCTATGAAAGATACCAATACTGGATAACCGTAGTTACAGGTAAGTAACTTGTTTTCTTCTCCACCAACGTTCAGGCTACCCTCATGGACTTACCTTTGATAGTTCAACTTGTTCTAGTACAAAGCAGATTCGGCCATTGAGAGGTTTGAGGAAAGCAAACCCACTGCTAAGTCCCTAGGTCTCCTGCCTCTTCATTGGGATTATAAGTATTGTGCATGATTCGGGGGACTTTCCTTTGGTGTCAGGCAGTAAAGCCAGTAATATCTGTAGTAGCAGCAGAACCTGTTATTTTAACAGTAATGGGGCTGCGACAAAGGTAGTAGCCAAGCTTTACCTCTCCCTCCTCCTTCCCCAGCCATGACAGGTAAGCAGCTACTTCCCTCTTGACAACAATCATGATGCCTATTGGGGGACAGTTAGCCTACTGCCACAGGCTTGGAAGGCCAAAATGTCAGAACAATATGTCTTGAAGATTGTGTAAGGGCTATGCTCTACCCTTCCAACAGGCTTCTCTGTCCATTCCCTCTTGTTTCCTCCCTTCAGTAGACTATCTACATATTCTTCAGCAGGAGCTAGAGATATTACTCCTGAAACAGGCTATGGTATTGGTGCCACAGCAGGAATTGGGGCCAGGAGGGCTACGCCTGAAATTACCCGGTCCCCCAAAAAAATAGCAGTCTTATTTCCAATCTTTGATCTCAGTGTCTTATACTGGCTTTTGGACATAGAAACGTTCAAGGTGCTGTTCCTGGCTCAGGTGTTGCTAGTGCTGGAAGGAGCAGATTGAATGGTGTCTTGTCGATCTGCAGGATGTGATTAATACATTTGTTGCATAGATGGCGTTACTGCATTTGTTTACAGCATGTAGAAACCCAAACTGATTACCACTAGAGGGTAAAAACTATGAAAGGTATAAATGTAGGCTCAAATATATTGGAACAGGTGAAGGCTTTTCCTTAACTAATTGTTGTGTTTGACATTCCTCTAAAATGGCACAACTGCTAAAAACTAACCGATCTTATATCAATCCATGCAAATGGAGCAGTTGTAAGAATCATACCAGGCTTCTTATCAATGACTGAATAACTATTAAGTTCTCTTGCAGGGGATTTCCATGTATAGTCTTTAGCACTTGAATAGTCCTGCCCACGTGCCGGGACCCCGGAGCCCTACTTAGATATATCTTCTTAAATGGATATTTTTCACCTTTCTTCAGGAAGGCCTGCAAAGACACTTACGAGATAGAAAAGACAATAATGCAGCCTAACTAAATATACTACATCGGCCACACCTTCATCTTGAAGTTAAAAAGATAGCCAGTATACTATGTTTTGTGCAATTTTGTACGGTGTTTAATACACAGAAAACTCCACTTCACAAAACTCCTTTTTTAATGATAGAGATGAAAGGATTGGACAGAGTAGCCTCCATAGGCTGCTATTATATGTCTTAAACTAGACGCTGTGCCTTTAAGAAAGCCCCAGAGACCACCAGTGTTCCATGATGCACTGCCAGTGGCAGTAACTTCAGTTCTTTTTTCTTGCTCCTGCTATCATGACCCTGGAGCATTGAGCTCTACCATATATATATTTTTTTCTTCAAAATCTCTTCAGAATTTTTACTTCCAAGGGTTTCACTTGACATCTTTGGCCTTTCTCTACCCTTTTCTGTCTTTTCCTGGCAGGAATTACCACAGTTTCATTCAAAAAGGCCATCTGTTATTGATAAGTGTCCAGACTGTGGAAGGAAGAAGGCCAAAACTGACCCTCATAGAGTGTGCATTATTTATCTAACTGCTACTCACGTTCCTGTTTCCTGTTCCATCTGTAAAAACTTTTCCAGGCATACCCTGCGTCACAAGGAGAAAATTCGACTTTAAAGAGCAGAAGAACAAAGAAAACAGCAGGTCCAGTCATAAGGTGGGAATTCAGGGCAAGGAGAGGGTTAGTCCTCTACCAGGGCCCTACCTTCAGCCTCTGGGGGGCTCACCAGCAGAAGAAGGGCTGAAAAACGACGTTGGTCCCTGTCGACGTTAAGGCTACGACGTCAAGGGAAGTCACAGCTGTGACCTGTTTGCTGTCAACCCAGGGTTCTGAGTCAAAACGACATCGACGTTCAACGTCCAGGAGGAGAGCTTCAACGGTGGTAGCTACGCCAACGGGGAGAACTCCTCGTCCGGTGGCGAGAAGCCCACTGTAGACGGTAACAGAAACACCGTTGAGGACATCGCATCACTCGACGCCGACACATCAATGTCAACACAGCACCGTTGATCGACGTCGCTACGCCACCGCCGATCGGCATTGAGCCATCATTCAACATCGAGAAAACACTGTCGTTCATGGACTCTGTCGACTTCCAGAAGTCTGCAGTTGACATCGAGAGGAAGTTCTCGTTCGAGACGATGCTGAAGGTCACTCTTAACAAGTAGATTGGCGTCTAGGTGGAAAGATGGGTCTCCTGTAGAATCTGCAGCTCTTCGTTTACTTCAGAAGGCTCTGAAAAAGAGGAGACTAATCTACTCTGCGGATTCGGTGTATTCCCGAACATACTCTCCATCTAGGACCATATCACCTACTCAGTCTCCTCCTCCTCTTCAAGATGATCAACCTAGGCCAACTACATCACCGCCTCCTCCACCTCCACCGCCTTCTTAGCCTGTTACACCTCGTCCTCTGCCTCCTCCCACACCACGAAGGCCAAGGTCTAAGTTTCACACGAGGGATCATTATCGCAGCCATAGACGTTCCTCTAGTCATTCCCATCACCGACATCACAGTAGAAGATCTCGTTCTAGACACACCAGGGGCATTTCCTCTGCAAGTTCAGGAAGATATTCTCCTAATTTATCTGACTCTCCTCCCCAAAGGATTTCACCAATGGATGATATTTCTACCTTTCAAGAACATTTGGTGCGAGGGGCTTCCAAATTGAACATTCCAATGGCCACTCCGACACCATCAACTTCTGTGATATTAGAAACTCTACAACAGTGACAAGCATCTCGTTCCTTGCTTCCTCTGGTGCCAGGCCTCTTGGAACCGGCAATGGTGCTTTTTTAACACCCTCTCCCATTAAGCCAGCTCTATCCAGGCCTCCAAAAGAAGTATTGTCGTCCTGAACAGGACCGCACATTCCTAAGGGGGGATCCAGCCCAAGACTGGGTCATTTTGATAGCAGCTAAAAAGCAGCATACTGCAGCTCCAACAAAAGAAAGCCACAAGGTAGACTCAGTGGGAAGGAAAGTGTGCAACGCAGCAGCGACTTCCATGAAAGCTGCCAGTGCCACAGCTCTGTTAGGTAGATATGACCGAGCACTGTGTGAGTCGCTCCAACAATTTGCGGAACATCTACCTAGAGATAAAAGGGAGGATTTTAACGAGATCTTAGTGGAAGGACTTATGGTATCTATCGAAGTAATTAGCACTGCTGCAGACACATCTCTTTTGGCTGCACATGGAAATTGTCATGTAGTGGCACTCAGATGGCATTCATGGCTTCGCTTGACTTCTATGAAGCCAGAAGCCCAACACCGCATCCTGAATCTTCTGTTTTCAGGCACTACACATTTCGGCTCCCATTGCAGGCGAGGAGATGGCCCGAAAGAAAGCGAAGATGGAAACATTAAAAGCTGTTGGTCTCGAGAGGCCCAAAGATTAACAAAAATCTTTTTGTCCTTTCTCATGCCGATACTCAACACAGAGGGTTCAAACCCCTCAATTGTATTAGGGCCGACAGTCAGGCACACAATAATCTATCAACGATTCTACCAACCTTATCAAAAATGACAACCAAGAGGAAGGTCTGGACAACAACCTTCGCAAGGAGGCAAGATGCCTACTTTTTCAAAACCCTCAATCCTGTCTTCCCCGTCTTCCGTTACCGACTCCAGTAGGGGGAATCATTCAACATTTCTTGGCAGAGTGGCAAAGAATCACCCAAGACAGTTGGGTTCTGAATATTATGCGCAGTGGATATTCTCTTTGATTTATCAGCCCTCCACCTTCCACCTATCACAATTACAAGCAGAAGTGAACATTCTCTTATGAAACCAAGAGACAATTGGGGAGAGGATATAGCCTTACGGCTAGAGCGGTGGACCTCCAAGCTGGGGACCCAGGTTCGAGTCTCGGGAGCAACGCCCAACATCCTGTGATTCTGGGCGAATCACTTAATCTCCCTGTGCCTAACAAAAATATATGTGTCCATTTGTAACGAAACTGGTGCTCGTGTAAAGCGCTCTGATACCCGTTTTTTTTTATCTAGTTCGCGCTATATAAAACTCTAAAAAACAAAAAATATAAGAAACCAGGCAGTAGAACCTTACTTCGTCACAACGAGGCAAAGGCCTGTATTCAAGATTCTTTCTCATCAAAAAGAAAGACAAGAATTAGTTCAGACCCATTTTCGATCTAAGGAAGACCAACAAATTGATTCGGAGAGAAAGATTCCAGATGTTAGCATTACACCAGATCTATCCTCCACTACATCGAGCAGATTGGTTATGCGCAATAGTTCTAAAAGACGCCTACTTCCACATCCCCATCATAAAGAAACATCGCAAGTTCCTGGGGTTTGCAGTGGGAAGCAACCACTACCAATACTGTGTACTTCCTTTTGGCCTGAAGTCAGCACCCAGGACCTTCTCCAAGTGCATGGCGGTGGTAGCAGCCCATTTGAGCAAAAAGAAAGTGTTTGTCTACCCCTATCTAGACAATTGGCTGATCAAGGCATCCACGTGTCAAAAGGCTCAAATACATTTCAGTTGGACCTCCGACCTTCTCCTTCGATTGGGACTTCGCGTGAATCAAATGAAGTCTACCTCAATGCCTGCACAGTGCCTACAATATCTGGGAGCATCCATTGATACTCACAAGGCAAATGTGTATTCTTGGGACGAGTGACTCTTATCGATCCTTCAGAAGGCTCAGGCTCTCATGACAGTGTTGCACACAACTGTGAGGAAGGTCTCCTCTCTTCTGGGCTCCATGGCGTCTTGCATATTCCTCACACCGAATGCACGTCTCCACATGGGACCCTTCAGGAATGTCTGGAAGACCAATGGGACCAGCAAACAGGAAATTGGATAGACTGATTCAACTGTCTCAACATTCACCCTCCAATATCCTACGAGGGACTCCTTTTTACAAGGATATACCGGCTCAAACTATAGTCACCGATGCCTCTCTCCTGGGATGGGGAGCCCATACAGATCACCTTCAAATTTAAGGCAAATGGTCACGCAAGGAATCCACTTACCACATCAATCTGCTAGAGCTACGAGCAGTTCATTTGGCTCTGAAAGCTTTTTAGCCGTCATTCAGTGCAAGCACCCTTTTTGTACAGATGGACAATACAACAACAATGTTCTGCCTCAACAAGCAGGGTGGCTCAAGATCCAGACCATAATCTCGGTAAGCCCAGACGATCTCTAAGTGGGTTCGAGCCAGAAACCTGACCATAACAGCAACTCACCTCCCAGGTGTTCAAAATGCTCAGGCCAACTCTCTAAGCAGGCTCCTTCAGGAAAATTATGAGTAGGTCTTAAATGACGACGTGGAACGAGACATAATGTGGTACTCCGGAGGTCGAATTGTTCGCCACCGCAGAAAACAGCAAATGCCAAAGCTTCGCCTCCAGGATCTACAAACCAGGAATCCTGGTCAGGCAGATTTCTCTATATCTTTCTCCCAGTTCTCCTGACCCCGGCAGTTCTCAAGCTCTCTCAATCATGGGCCAAGATGATTCTCATAGCCCCGTAATGGCCACGTCAGTGGTGGTTCACAGACCTCCTTCACCGGTCTAGCTGTCCACATCGCCGGCTGCCATGCAAAACACACTTAGTAACGAAGTTTGGAGGACAGATGGTGCACCCCAACCTCTCTTCTTTGAATTTGGAGCATGGATCTCAAGCTAGTGCAGTATGGACACTTGAACTTACCTCAAAACTGCATGGACATTCATTCCTAAGAAAGCTAAGCGGCCATCCACACGCTCCACTTATGCTCCTAAGTGGAAGAGATTCTGTATTTGGTGCTCATCGAGGAATAAGGACCCTAGCACTTGCCAGGGAGATGTCATCCTTCCATACTTGCTGCATCTAGCACAATCTGGCCTCCAATTTTCTTCCACTAAGGTTTGCTTGGCATCCCTACCTACTTACTGGAAATGCCCTTCACAAACTTCCCTTTTCAGAATTCCTCTCAAGATTTCTTGGAGAGTTTTTAAACACGTTTTTCCTCCCATTAGAAGTCCTTCCCCTCCCTGGGAGCTTAATGTAGTTCTTTCACGGCTAATGCAGGAGCCCTTTGAACCCATTCATATGGCTACTCATCAGCATCTGTCTTGGGAGACAGCTTTCCTTGTAGCTATCAACTGCACTCGCAGGGTTAGCATAATCCAGGCACTTTGCTGTCAAGAACCATACACCATTTTCCATACATCTAAAGTGGTTGAGGACTCATCTCAAAATTCCTCCCTAGGGTAATTTCGGATTTCCATGTAAACCAGACTATTTCCTTGCCTAATTTTTTCCAACATCCATCTTCTCCAGCAGAGATCACTCCATTCCCTGCATGTCAGAGAGGTTTTGAAATTCTATCTGGACAACATTAAGGATATATGGAGAGCGGATCAGTTATTTGTAAACTATGCTATCTTTGTACAGGTCTAGCAACTTCTAAACAATCCATTTCCAAATGGATTGTCTCTTGTATTTTACTCTTGCTTCGTAATATACCCATTTCGGAGATTTGTAAGGCTGCTACCTGAAAGTCAGTCAATACATTCACAAAACACTACTGCCTGGACTCCTATGCCAAGGCAGATGCTCAAGTAGGGCAGGCTTCCCTTTGGAACCTCTTTGCTTAAACTTGCAGTTTAATTATCTGCCTCTTCCACTGCGTCTGTTTGATAGGGATGGGCTTGCTAGTCTATTTAAGTGCTTATGACTATACATGAAAATCCCCTGCAAGAGAAGGAATAGTTTCTTACCTGTAACTCCAGTTCTCTTGCAGGGGTATCTCTCTGATAAGTCATAAGCAACCCTCCCTCCTCCCTGGTGAAATAGACAGATGTATGCATTATACGGAATAGGAATTCACTTATCGCCTTCAAAAAGAACTGAAGTAACTGCCACTGGTTGTGCATCATGGGATACTAGTTGTCCCTGGGGTTTGCCTAAAGGCACAGCGTCTAGTTTAAGACATATACTGGCAGCCTATGGGGCTACCCTATCCCGTCCTTTCATCGCGATCATGAAAAAAGGAGTTTTGTGAATGGGAGTTTTCTGTGTGTCAACACCCTAAACAATTGCACAAAACGTAGTATACTTGCTAACTTTTTCCCTTCAAGATTAAGTTGTGGCCATTGTAGCCTATTTAGTTAGGCTGCATTATTGTTTTTTCTATCTCTTAAGTGTCTTTGCTGGCCTTACTGATGAAAGGTGAAAAATATCCACGTAAGAAGATATATCTAAAGAAGTGCTCCAGGGTCCCGGCACGTGGGCGGCACTATTCAACTGCTTATAACTTATCATGGAAATACCCCTGCAAGAGAACTGGAGTTACAGGTAAGAAACTATTCCATCATGTGCTTGCCCACTGACCAATCCAGTGCTTAATTTGAGCCAGAGGCTTCTGGTGCTCTGGACTGGCACTTAATTGTCGAAATCAGCACTCATCGCAGTCTGCCACATGGTGGTGCTGTTTGTTTAATTTAGAAATGAGCACAACAACATTTGTTTATTCATTCAATATACATTACAATATGACTAAAACCTTCATCACAAAACCATTTATGTAGCTGTAGGGGCTAGGAATAGTCTGAATTGTCACACCTGTAGGAGTGTGGTGGTTAGTAGTTGTGATAGTACTGTCATTAGCAGCGCTGGCAAGGGCAATGGGTGGTGCAAGCTGCAGTGGCCTCATGTCGATGGCCCAGGCACTTATTATTTTACAATGTAAGCACTGGACCAGTCCCAGATTCTGCACTTTCTTTTGTTCAGAAGCATATTGACCTATATGTCCTGAGGCTGAGATCTTCGTTGGGCTAGTTACGCATTCTGATATTTCATAAAAACATAAGTAGGCAATTGTTACTTCTCTGCTCTAGCACTTGGCGCCAAGAGACCATATTATACTCTTATGTGGGTAGACAAACTATCTCCGTAGTCTTCCATTTCGAAACCTAAGCTGCAAATTTTGACATGTCTATGGATGTTGTGTATTATCTAATTGTTTTTTGTAGAGCACTCCATGACCCTCACTAAGATGTCTTGACATGCACAATAAGGATTTCTAAATGTGCACAAAAATTGCTAAGCTACCAAACGCCACCAGACTCAAGTAAACATGTTTTCAGGTGCTTTCTGAATTTTAGTAGATCTGATTCAGAGCGAAGGTACAGGGCAGCATATTCCGCCTAGCTTCAGACGCAGTAGAAAAGATTCTGTTGCCCATAGATTTTAGGTGAGATTTTGGGGGTCACAAAAAGCTATGCAGATCTTAAGTCACAATATACTAGGCTGTAGTGGTGATTTATTGGAAAGATCAATCACCTTATGAACCGAACAGAGAGATTTAAAAGGGAGTGCTCCTTCACCAGCAGCCAGTGTAAAGAGGCTAAAAAAGGGAAGCTAGTGGAAGGCTGTGAACCCCACCTCCAAGTACGAGTGAGTACCGGAGGAGGCAATTATCTTAGTTATTTCGGATTGATCGATGAAATGGTGGTATCTGGATCGGTTCCATTTGCCATTGCAACCAAACAGGAGGTGTCTGTGCGGTCAGTGCCTGCTCACCATGACTTTGGGCAAGATCTTCCACCCCTCTCTGCAATTGATGCGCTTGACTGCCTGACTCCTGAATGTCTGCAGTATGAGTTTCGTGACTGAATCCAAATAACCTTCATGTCTATCATCATATTCCTTCATGCAGAAGAAGTTCAGCATCTTTTGTTTCAATAAATTGGTGGACCCAAGAAGGTGCTAGGATGCAACATATCCTCCCTTACCTTAATTTGGATTAATCTGGACTTCATTTTTCTTCAATTAAAGTACATCCAGCTGCCTTTACAGTTTATAGGAAAAGTCCACTATGGCATTTTTTTTTCACCATTCTGGTGGTGAAAAAACCTTCACACTCTCAAAGTCTTTCTGCTCACTAAAGATCCTCTTCTCCATAGTGACTAAACAGTGTACTTTTGAAAAGGATGGGCCCTCCATTTGACTCTATCCACAAATGAGTCAAAATATCTCTCATCGAACGAAGCTGTTCTTTGGCTATTATCCCAGCTCTAATGATGAATAAGCTTCAGGCTCTACACAAGGATGAACCTTGTATGGTATTCCATGACAGTAAAGAATTCTTACAAACTCATCTTTCTTTTCTACCCTATGAAAGCACCGGCTACAGACAATTTTTCTCCACCCAGTTAACCTTTCCCAATCCTTGCTTTAACCCCATATGTATTTAGCATTTACTACATTATGCCCTCACCCCGCACATTTTAATGTACATCACCCTAATATCTTATAATCTTGGTAAGCTATAAAATCTTTCAAATAAATAAGATTACTAAAATTTAATCAAACCATTTCCCTTACAGCTTTTATCTCAGACACTTTCTTTCTTGGAAAATGATCTCTCCTACATTAGATGTTAAAAGGGCCTAAGATGCTTCTTGGACAAGACAGATAATCTCGGGTAATCTGAGCTGTTTGTCAACCATAAGCAGTTCACACAGGCACAGCATCCTCAAATCCAACCGTAGCTGGTTGTATAGTAGCTAGTGTCTACTTTTAAGAAGCAAGCATGCCTTTTCTGAGGATGTCTAAGGCCTCTCCACAAGAGGGAAAGAGGACACTACTGCTGTCATTATAAATGTTCCTGTACCAGAGCTTTGCTTAGCGCCTAATTGCAAATCTTTGCATATATTTGATAAGCACTATTGTGTTCATTATGGCAGTCTCAGAGAATCCAATTACAGAGAAATAAAATTCACATGTTAGCTTAGGTTCGAGGCATGTGGGCTGCTGAATTCATATCTGTGCATAGATCGCCGCCTAGTGTTGGGTCCGGATGATTGCACATTGTTGTCCTGCAAGAGTCTTCGAAGTATCACGAGATAGGTGGCTCCTCCCCTGGACTACAGTGCGCATGGGCATCCTCTCCATCCTTTGATTGTTTTTTTCCGCCATTGGGTTCGGATGTACTTTTTTAATTTTTTTTATTCAAAAGATCTTTATTGACAGCAAAGCCATTGACATCACCAGCATTAACACATGTGCATGAATGAACTCCGGGATCGGCGCCAGGTTCTCAGAAACTGCTAGATGTAAGTCGTACACAGCCTTAGTGCCAGCATCCCGGAGGCCTGGCGGCGAGGTAGTATAGTAGCAGCGCAATCATGCGAATCGAGGGCTCCCAACATAGTTAGCGTATTGTAGTGGTGTGACAACTGGCAATCAATCTGTCCATATGCTAGTCAGCGATCCAACAACATGTCTACTATAAGAAATTAAACAGCGCCCAACAAACTGCCCCCCCACCCGCTCGTGTGTGTCTGTGTGTCTGCCTAACCCGTCTCGACTATACAACCACCCGAGTGATCCTACCCCGTGTCCCCACCCCGTCCCCCCTATAAACCTGCCCCTACTCTACTATCCTTCAGCAGCCCATCTCCAGGTTCTCACAGCCACCCTCAGTCAACCAGAGGCCTCCCCATTCCCGCCTCCCCCGTGTCTCCGTGTTCAGTGCTGGCTACGATCTCCTCAACTCTATCTTGCAGTTCCACCTCCTCCGCGGTGTCAGAGCCGTCCTCCTCACTCCTCTGCTTGTACTCTTTGTAAAGGTCCCAAAAATTCTTGGGCCTGCTTCTGGGCGGAAGAAGGTCACTATACAGTTCTGTCTGGGTGCAGCAGTACTGCAGGTCCCTCAGCCATTTAGCTTTTGTGGGGAGGGGCCCCCTCATCCAGCAGGTCGCCACCACACGCCTTGCAAGGAGCAACGCCATGTCCACTAGACGACGCAGTCCCGGGGCTAGCGGTTTCGAATAAGCAAGTAGCGCCAAAGCAGGGGCACGAGGTAAAGGTTCCCCCAGTATTTGGTCGAGTTCCGCGAAGACCTCCCCCCAGAATGCCTGCACTCCTGGGCACTGCCATGCCAAATGGTAGAAATCAGCTGTCGGAGTCCGGCAGCGTTCGCATTCGGCCGAGGCGCGAAGGCCATATCGATGGAGACGAGCAGGGGTGTAATACACTCGTTGTAAATATTTGAAATGCACCAAGCGGTGCCGTCCGTTTAGAGATATCTTGCGAGTGCTTGTGCAGCAGTAGCGCCACATTCCATCATCTATGGGGGATTGTAGGTCTGCCTGCCAGGCCTCTCTGGCCTTCGACGGTTGCAGACGCTGCTGTGTCACACCCAGCTTGTTAAGCTGTGTAACGAGTTTCGCTGCGGAGGTGGATTTCAGTATATATGTTAGTTCCGGGATCTCCTCAGGTTCTTCCAAATCCGGGCCCAGTAGTTCACGAAAGGCCGAGCGGAGCCTGTGGTAGTGAAATTTTTGTAAGAGAGTGTGGCCTGCCCCGGCAACTGGTAGCTGGTCCCAGGTTTTGAGTACACCTCCCTCAAACAGGTCCTCCATTTACGTTACACCAAGAGAACTCAGCGCCTTGACTACACCCTTCTCACCGAGCGGGTCGAGCCATAAGGCCCACTCCACCGGTAACAGTGGGGAGTAAAGCAGAGTGCAGCCCCGAGAGCGCACTAGGCAATTCCAGGCGTGATTGGTCGCTTTCAGGGAGACCATCCGGCCAGTTGCACGGTCTGTGGGCAGGCAGACAGTAGCAGGTAGAGGGAGCGGGTCTGCAAACAACCGCTCCAGTATAAGGTGCGGGGTCCGAGGGTCACCATGCACCCATGAGTATAAGTGCGACGCCTGGGCGACTCTATAATACCGTTCTAGGTCAGGCGCCCCCAGTCCCCCCATTTCGCAAGGTAGAATCAAAGTCTTCCACCCAACCCTGGGCTGTTTCCCCCCCCAAGCTAACCTCACCAATACCGAGGTGAGCTGCCGAAGAAGGTCTTAGATAAAACCACAGGTAGATTCAGGAAGAGGAACAGAAATCGGGGGAGTACCACCATTTTCATTAGCGCAATCCTACCCGAGAGGGAGAGTGGGAGACGGATCCACTTATCTACGTCATCCACTAGGTTGTTATAGGCCACTCCGTAGTTGTCTCGAACGAGGACTTCCGGGTCCGAGTGGAGTTGAATGCCCAGGTAGCGAACTGAGTCGGCGGACCAGTGCAATGGGTACTCCATGTCGAACTGCCGTGTCACCGGAGTGAGCGGGAACGCAATCGACTTGTCCCAGTTCACCTTCAGGCCCGATAGCGAGCCGAATCGGACCACTTCGCGGAGCACCGCAGTCAAATTAACTTCCGGTTCCCTGACGTACAACAGCGTGTCGTCAGCGTAAGTTGATATCCCGATCTTATATGTAGGGAAGCTAACCCCCTCTAGGCTGTGGTACTCCCGCATGGCGCACGCCAGGGGTTCCGCCACCAGTGCGTAAAGCAACGGCGACAAAGGGCAGCCCTGTCGAGTGCCTCTGCTTATGTCAATCGGGTCCGTTACCCTGTCACCCAGGCGGAGCCTAGCGAAGGGTCGATGGTACAGCGCTCCAACCTGCTGAAGGAATTGTTCGCCCAATCCCAACTTGCGCAACACCCGAACCATGAAGGGCCATTCGACCGAGTCGAACGCCTTCTCCATGTCAAGGAATATTGCCAATGCGCTATTCTCCTGTTTAATGTGTTGCATCGCGCCTAACACAGTTCTGATATTGTAGGTTAAATTCCTGCACGGGACAAACCCGGACTGTTCTGGGGCGACCAACCCAGGTACCAACAGGGCCAGGCGGGTGGCCAGAACCTTGGCATAGATTTTGGCGTCTACATTAAGTAGACTAAGGGGTCTATACGAGCCGCAGAGATCGGGGGGTTTACCGGGCTTGGGTATGGTGATGAGTAGCGCCTCCCGCATGGTGGTCGGCATTTCACCATTCTCGCAGATGGCATCGAACAGGGTGATTAAGTGTGGCAGCAGCAGATCCTTAAACGCCTTATAAAAGCCAACCGTGAGGCCGTCTGAGCCCGGCGCACTGCCCGAGCGCATGCCTGCCAGTGCCTCTAATATTTCGTCTTGGTGGAAGGGGGCCATTAAGAATTCCCTATCCGAGTCCTTGAGGAACGGCATGGCTATATGGTCTAAATAGTCCTCCATCTCACCCTCCACTCCCTGTGTTTTAGCTCGATATAGCTCCGCGTAATAACTCCTGAACGTCTGGAGTACCTGCTCCTCGTCCGTCACCGTGTCTCCCTCCGGAGTTCTCAGTTCCTCTATGACCAGCGGTCGTCTGGTGCTGCGAACGATGCGTGCAAGAAGTGCCCCAGGCCTCTCACCCTCCCCATATTGTCTCGCCGTGGCGTATTTGCCCATGTACAGGACCTCCCTGTCCGCCAGTGCCTGGAACTCGGACAGGAGTTGGGACAGCTCCCCGTCCCCCGCCTCGCCGCCCAGCCGCAGCTGCTCTGCCTCAAGATCCGCCATCTTCGTTTCCAGAGTTGTTAGGTCCCTACGAATGGATCTTAGCACACTAGAATGTTTCGACATCGCCACCCCTCTGATGTATACCTTAAATGCCTCCCATACCGTAAAGAAGTCATCCACTGTGCCTATGTTTGTAGTGAAGAACTGCTCTATTTCCTCTGCCAGTTCCCCCCTGAAGGCCTCGTCAAGTAGTGCAAAAGGCGGGAACCGCCAAGTGAAGGCTGGGATCCCCCTCCTGGGTGTTGCGAGGTGGAGGAGAATAGGGGAGTGATCTGAAAGCGTGCGTGGGAGGACTGTGCATGTGCAGATGTTGTTAAGTACCAGGGGGGGTGCCAACCAGTAGTCTATCCTGGTGTGTACATCGTGAAATGCAGAATAGTGTGTAAACCCACCCGCCCTTGGATGCTTTTCCCTCCAGACATCCAGCAAGTCAGATTTGATCATCTCGGCCGCCATGTACGTGGCCGAGGCCACGGGCCTCCGGGCAGGGCCCGCAGAGCGGTCTATTGATGGGTCAAACACAAAGTTAAAGTCCCCGCCCCACAACATCCAGGGCTGTGCATGCGTCCTTGCAATAGCCGACAGGGTCTTATAGAATTCAGGGTGGTCATAGTTAGGGCCATAGACGTTCACTAGTAGTATGTCCATCCCCTTACCCACACATCTCGCCAGGACATATCTACCGTCCGGGTCTGAGTGCACCGGAATGAGCCTCAACTGTGACTTAGGATTGGCCCAAATTAACACCCCTCGGGCATGTGTAGTGTAGCCCGCCGCCACAGTGTTCCCCGACAAACCTCTGGATTTGAGCATTCTGCTGGAGAGTGGTAGGTGTGTCTCCTGCAGCAGAGCTATGTCAACGTGATGTCTGCTAAGATAGTTAAGGACTTTCCTCACTTTGCGGAAGTCGTTCAGGCCCCGCACATTCCAAGTCAGTAAATTCAGCTCATTCCGGGCGTGTGCATGCAATGTCGGTGTTGTATCAGCCATTGCTAAGTGGGTTCAGAGCATGGATCGAAAGGATGGATAGTGCAGGACACAGTAGGACCCCCCAACTCATTAACGCCCACCGGCGCTCGCGAACAGGGACAGCAGAACACCTCAATTCACACACTTCACAGGCAAACCCCGTCAACAACCCCAACCAAACATCCCCCCTCCTCTCCCCGAGTCTAGCTGCCACCCCGAGTACAGCAACCCACCCACAGCCGACCTCCCCCAACCTGGTCAGACAGACCCCACACTCCCCCCCCATGTACCCCCTACCGGTGCGGTGTCAAACAGTCCGACACCAACTCCTCAGTGAGAAAAAACAACCAAAAGCTCGAGGGCAGAGCGCACCAATGCAGTACACCCCTAACTGTTCCAAGACATTGCGAGTACCGCTCCCCTCTCAGCTCCATTCAAGAGTCAATGCTCAAGGCATGATGAAAAGTGTTACTCAGCACCACTCTGACTGGCTCCCCCGGCTCAGTGTATACTGCCACGAAGCACACACCCCCTTACCAGCACCATAGGGTAACCAAGTTGTCCGTCCCAAAATCGTGGATCAGGTGCCATTGTAGGGCCGGGGCGCCCATATTGTCCGGGTCCGTGAGCCGACCAGTGTGTAGAGGATCAATCCCCTCTTCAGCCGCCATTTAGTCCTGTTCCTCCATAGATACCTCCTCCTCGTCCTCCCGGCCGCTCCGGTTCTCCTTCCTTTCCCGTGTCCAGGTCTTAAGGGACTTATGCAGTTCTTTCGGGTCCGTGAACTAGTACGATTTCCCACCAGTATTGATTCGAAGTTTGGCCGGATACATCATGGCATAGTCCAGGCCTAGTGTTCTGAGCTGCTTCTTATATGGCGCGAATTGCCGCCGTTCCTCCTGCACCTTGGCGGTGAAGTCCGGGTAGAGGGAGATGTTCATGCCCTCATGTTGGAGTTTGCCCTTCTCTCTCGCCACCCTCAGAGCAGTGTCCCGGTCGCGATAGTTCAGCAGTTTCGCGATTATGGGGCGAGGTGGCAAGCCAGGCTGGGGCTGCGGGCCCAGTGTGCGGTGGGCGCGTTCCACAATGAACATGGGGGAAAAGACTTCCTCTCCCAGGAGTGTTTTCAGGAGTTTCTCCACAAATAGTTCCATTTTCCCCGTTTGTGTGGATTCCGCCACTCCTGTGATACGGAGGTTGGATCTGCGAGAACGTGCTTCCAGGTCCTCTGTCTTGTCCCTGATGACTGTCAGGAGTCTGTCGAATTGCTTGCGTTCCTTGTCCCACTCCATCTGGGCTTCTTCGGCCTCAGTGAGCCGGCGCTCCGCCATGTCAAGGCGCTCCGCATGTTTGTCCACACGCTCTGCCATACGGTCCATGCGGTACGACAGAGCATCTATCTTGGTGCCCACCGCCGCTATACTCTCCTGAATGCCTTTCTCCATGGCTGCCAACATGTCCCGGAGCTCCGTCGGAGCCTGGGTCGGCGCCGCTGCCGCACCCTTCGGCGATGTGTCCGGTGCCGGGACCTCTGATCCCTTCAGACGGCGCCGTTCAAAGGAGATCTTCCCCTGGGTCGCCTCGTTCTTCCCCATGGTATTTACGATGCGTGGCAGCACCGGGCAGAGAAGCTCGCCGCACTGGTCGGTCAGGTGTCTGCTCCGGTCCTCGATACCTCGTCGCCAGCGGTCAGGTATCCGATGCGTGGAAAATGGCGGCGGCAATGGCGGGTAGTACTTCCTTGTCCGCAGGTTCCAGAACGGCCCAGTGCCAGATAGGGTCAGGTCCTTCTCAGCTGTCCCAGATAATCAGTCCCTCAGCAGAACAAGGGGAGATGGCAGAGCCTCATGCGATCTGCGCAAGTGAGCTGGGTAGCAGCGCCGGACTCGGAGTCGCCCCACCACGTGGCGCGGCGCTTCAGGTGGTGTGCTCCACCGCTCCGCTGCTTCTCCAGTCCCCTGTCCCACCGGGGCAGTGTGGGGTAGGTGGCGGAGGGCTTTGCAATCCAGGGTCCGTTCCAATCGCGCCTTGGTTTGCACGGTGTGCGACAGCCGCCGGGATTGTGGCCGCACGCACAGTGACGTCGCCCGGCCTCTTTTCCAGGATAGCCCGCTGCTTTCGGCCTAGTCCGCCACAGGGGCGCCACCAGGCACAATGCCCCGGGATGTTCAGGAATTCACGCCCTGCAGCCGTCCAAAAAGATCATCGCACTCTGCCCGGGGTGCCAGCCGATGGTTCCAGACAAGCTATAGCCAATTTGAGCACATCAAGGATAGTAAAGCAGGATAATTCTGGAGCTTTGCGAGGAGCCGAGGGCTCACGCGTCCGCCATCGACGCCGGCTAGCTCCGCCCCCCGGGTTCGGATGTACTTTCTCGACTCTAGTTCGGAAACTTTATATTGACTATTTCCTAAGGCCAAAAGGCCTTCGAAGCGTCGGTATTGTCTCGTTCGGTGCCTGTTTCTTTCCAGTTCTTGAACCGGACGTCGAAAGCTGATTCTCGACTTCGACACCAGGCCCAGACTACGACGACGATGGAACGGAGCCCGTTTAAACGATGCCCCGTCTGTAATTCCAAATACCCCCACATAGATGTGCACCCAGTGTGCAATAAGTGTTTGTCCCCTGAACATGACGAGGCCAGCTGTATAGCCTGCTCAAAGTTCCGCTCCAAGAAGACGCTTAAACTTCGGTGCGCAGCGAGGCAGTCGGCGCAACTGTCGGCACCCGAGCCGGTCAACCTCTTCGAGGCCGGTGATGAAGAAGGCGTCGAAGATGAAGAAGAAGAAGAGGTTCCCGAAGAACGGTCGGAACCCGCGTCGGAGCATGACTCCAACTTCGAGGTGGACGAGCAAGGCGAAGAATATGCCCACGAAGAAGACATCGTCGAGGTAGGGGACGACGAAGGGGCCATCGGAGCCGTCGATGACGACTCCAGAGATGAGCCAGGCCCAACCGCAGTAGCGGGGCCTATTACTGACATTACGCTCCCTTCGGCTCAGGTCGAGGCATCGCCGAAAGGCCTTAGCCAAGATCTTTCTACCCGTTCTGTAGCCCTGCGTCCAAGCCAGGCTAAGAACACATCTAAAGAGCCATCGGTCGATTCCTCAAAATCGAAACCGAAACCATCGGAGCAAAAATCGAAACCGAAACTACTCAAAATGGTGGTCGGTTCAACGTCGACGTCAAAGACTATCGACGACCCTTCGGCGCCGAAAGTGCCTGTCACCTTGAAGACTGGAGCGTCGAAGCAAAGCTCGACCAGCAAACACGTCACCTCGACGCAGTCGGCATCCACGCCGACGTCGACGCACAAACATGGCGACAAGGCCAAAGGCCTCCAGGAGAAGAAGGCCGTCGAGCCGAAAATCTCTGAACTCAAGCCGCTGCTCAGCAAGCACCTCGACCCGAAGGCCAAAGCCGACCCAAAGCAGCAAGTCTCGTCGACGGCCAAGGGTGCAGATGCTCCACGCCGGGAGCTCGGGTCAACGCCATCGAGCAAGCGTCCTCCTCCAGTGCTAAAGCAGCCTGAGTCGACTACCACATCAAGCTCCAAGACCGTCGGAGCCCCGATTAAGTTCGGTCTTCCGCCAATGGCTCGAGCAAAGCAGCTCGAACTCCATAAAGGCGCCGAACCTTCCAGGACGTCGTCGACGCCTTCGAAGACCGCCACAGAATTGGTGGTTTTCCACGAACCCTCTTACGACAACCAGTCGAACTTTTTATCGAAGCAGAGTCAGGCAGGCTCACTATTCACAAGCGGAAGATCACGCCTGAACGTCCCTTGGAGAGTTACAAGATTCCTCTCAAGCGGAAAAAGGACTCGGCCACATCACCAGTTCTCTTCGAGCACGTTCAGGACTATTCACAGCAAATGTCATATTCTCCAGCACGGAGTGAGGAGGACATGGGTGATGACTATGGTCAAGCGGCCTACGCTTATAATGTGGACACTGATCAAGATGAACCTCAACAGTGGTCTGAGGCTATAGATCAATCTGTGGACCCTGATGATCCACATGCTGCACCGGACGCTCAGTCCTATAACGTCAAAACTTCGCCAACAGAGGACACTGCGGCGTTTAACGCTTTGATTGAAAGAGCAGCACTCAACCATGACGTCGAGATGCATGCGGAGCCAGTGGACGAAGATTTCTTGTTTGACACTTTCTCCACCTCTGAACGTTCCACTAAGACTTTGCCTATGCTTAAAGGGGTCCTCAAGCATGCTGCGGACATCTTCAAGGACCCCACGAAAGCTAGGGTTATTAACCCTCGTATTGAGAAAAAGTACAGGCCTGCTCCAGTGGACCCCACCTACATCAAAGGCCAGCTCCCCTTGGACTCACTTGTAGTGGCCAATGCCCGCAAGAGGGCAAATTCACAAACCAGTGGTGACGCTCCGCCTCCAGACAAGGAATCAAAGATTCTGGAGGCGTCAGGGAAACGAGTGGCAGCGCAGGCTGCAAATATTTGGAGGATCTCCAATACTCAGGCCCTGTTGGCTTGATACGACAGGGCACACTACGACACCCTAGAACAGTTGTCGCAACACCTGCCTGATGTGTACAAGGAGGGAGCAGAGATGATGATACAAGAAGGAAAACTGATTTCTAATGCGTCCATCAAGTGCGCACTGGACGCAGCAGACACGGCAGCTAGGGCCATAAACACTAGTGTGATGCTAAGACGTCACGCATGGCTCCGCATCTCTGGTTTCAAGCCCGAAATTCAAACTACTCTGCTCAATCAGCCGGTTAACCCGGACTTCCTTTTTGGTCCCGAGGTAGACACCACTCTCGAGAAAATAAAGAAAGACACTGAGACAGCCAAATCCATGGGGGCTCTACAATCTCAGCAGTTTCGGGGCAGTTCCTTTTGTCGCTCCGGTAATAGGGGAGCCTCGAGAGGACAGGCTTTGCAGCAGGCGCAGTACACCAAAGGCAGCACGCAATCCACCTACACAAAGAATACCAGGGGTGGATACCGTGGGAACAGCGCCAAAGGCAGGGGACGTGGCAATAACAACGCCAGATCCTCCGCCCCCAACAAACAGTGATGCCCTGTCACTGCCCCCCGACCATCTAACACCTGTCGGGGGGAGACTCCAGCAGTTCCTGCCAGTCTGGGAAAGCATTACCACGGACAGGTGGGTGAGACAACTTATCCGTTACGGCTATTGTCTAGAACTAACCTCCACCCCCCCCCCAACATTCCCCCAAGGCACCGTCCTATGTCCGCAGAGCACACACACTTATTGCAGCAAGAAGTACTCTCCATGCTGCAAAAAGGGGCAATAGAACTCGTGCCTGCAGAAGAGCGAGGTACAGGGGTGTACTCTCTGTACTTCTTGATCCCAAAAAAGGACGGATGCCTGCGGCCCATTCTAGACCTCAGACCCCTCAACCAATACATCCTTTCAGAACACTTTCATATGTTAACCTTACAGGAGGTTCTGCCGTTGCTCAGTCAGGGCGACTTCCTAGCGACCCTGGACCTCAAGGATGCATATTTCCACATTCCCATTCACCCAAGTCACAAAAAATATCTATCTCCGGTTCACCATCCACAATCAGCATTACCAATTCAAGGTTCTGCCTTTTGGGGTCACCACTGCCCCCAGAGTGTTCACCAAGTGCTTAGCGACCGTGGCTGCACACTTTCTCAGACAACATATACACGTCTATCCCTACCTGGACGACTGGCTCGTCCAGGCCAAGTCAGCCCAGCAGTGTGCCAGCCACATGTTGCGCACGATTCACCTCCTTCACAGTCTGGGGTTCTCACTCAACTACACAAAGTCACACCTGCAGCCAGCCCACGTGCGACAGTACCTAGGGGCAACCTTGAACACTCTGACGGCGACAGCGCAGCCCACCTCAGCCAGAGTCGACAGCTTGCAGCTGCTCATTCGGAGGTTCAGGCCTCCACAGTCTCTCCCAGCGCAGGTGTTCATGCAACTGATCGGTATGATGGCATCCTGCATATTCATAGTCCCGCACGCAAGACTGCACATGCGTCCCCTTCAAGAATGCTTGGCACGACAGTGGAACCAGGCTCATGGACATCTAAAAGACCTAGTGTTGGTGACCGGTCGTGCTTACAACTCTCTGCATTGGTGGACTCCACAAAACCTTTGCAGGGGACGACCGTTCCAGGAGCCTGTCCCACAGATAGTGCTAACGACGGACGCATCTCACCAGGGTTGGGAAGCGCATGTCCTCCATTACACGGTGCAGGGACTATGGACAACACAACAGCAGAAGATGCATATCAACCTCCTACAGCTGATGGCAATCTTCATGGCACTGAAAGCGTTCAAGTTGCACCTGTGCAACAAGGTCGTGTTGATCCGGACGGACAACATGACTGCCATGAATTACATCCAGAAACAGGGAGGCACACACTCCCCGCAGCTATCTCACCTAGCCCAGATTATGTGGAAGTGGGCCATTCAGAGGAACATCTTCCTCATGACGGAGCATCTCCCGGGCGTAGACAACCAGATGGCGGACCTGCTCAGCAGGCACAGTCATCAGATGCACGAGTCGGAAATCCACCCCTCGGTACTCCAACCATACTTCCAGCAGTGGGGTCATCCAGAGATCGACCTCTTCGCCACAAAAGAGAACGCAAAATGCCAAAGCTTCGCCGTCAGGTTCCCACACCCGCAGTCTCAGGGCAATGTGATATGGATGAACTGGTCAGGCAGATTTGCGTACGCTTTTGCCCCAGCCCCACTCATACCGCTGGTGGCGCGCAAACTGCGGCAGCACTCCATGACACTCATCATGGTTGCTCCAACGTGGGCACGGCAAGCTTGGTACACCACATTCCTGGAAGTTTCAGTGGTGCCTCACCAGCGGCTGCGCCTCACTCCCAGCCTCCTCACTCAGAGCCATGGAGACATTCAGCACCCAGATCCTCAACAGTTAGGCCTAGCGATTTGGCTCCTGAGGTCATAGAGTTTGGCTACCTCAACTTGCCCCCTGAGTGTATAAATATCATCAAGGAGGCAATGTGGCCTACAACCAGGGCGTGCTATGCAGCCAAATGGAAACGATTTGTCATTTACTGTTCCAACAATGATATTAATCCGCTGGATGCATCCACGCAGAACATCATATGTTACCTACTGCATCTGTACCAATGCAACCTAGCGTATAGTTCCATCAGGATACATTTGGCTGCTATAGCCGCTTATCTGCATAACAGACAGCACCTTTCACTCTTCAGAGTGCCTGCCATCAAGGCCTTTTTGGAAGGCCTTAAAAGAGTGATCCCTCCCAGACACCCTCCTTCGCCTGTCTGGAATCTAACTATCATTCTCACCAGGCTCATGGGACCCCCCTTTGATCCTCTCCATTCTTGTGAGATACAGTTTCTTACTTGGAAAGTGGCCTTTCTAATAGCCATCACATCGCTGCGAAGAGTCAGCGAGCTTCAAGCCCTCACAATTCAAGAGCCCTACCTACAAATTCATGCTAATAGGGTGGTGCTGCGTACCAACCCCAAGTTCATGCCAAAGGTGATCTCGCAGTTCCACATTAATCAAAACATTGAACTGCCGGTTTTCTTTCCAAACCCTGACTCTGTGGCAGACAGAGCACTGCACACCTTAGATGTCAAAAGAGCTCTCCTGTATTACATCGACAGGACAAAGGACTTTCGCAAAACTAAACAACTGTTTGTTGCCTTCTCTCCACAACATAAAGGCAACCCTATTTCCAAATCAGGTATAGCCAGGTGGATAGTTAAATGCATTCAAATCTGTTATCAAAAGGCTAAACGCACTTTAACAGTTCCCCCAAGAGCGCATTCCACACGCAAGCTAGGGGCATCCATGGCTTTCCTGGGTAACATTCCTCTAGAGGATATATGTAGAGCAGCCACATGGACCACCATACATACATTTACCAAACACTACTGCGTAGATGTACACTCCAAACAGCAAGCTGCTGTAGGACAGGCTGTTCTCAGAACTCTCTTTCAGACTGCTGCAGCTGGCACGGGCAACCACCGATAAGGAGGTAACTGCTATTTATTCCATGCACAGATATGAATTCAGCAGCCCACATGCCTCGAACGGAATATGCTACTTACTAGTATGCATCTGTTCTTGGCATGTAGGGCTGCTGACATTCATATCGCCCACCCTCCTCCCCGGTGCCTGTCGCAGCTGTAGCACTCAGAATAATTCTCAGGCATGGTCATCACTTACTGTATTACACTCCATCTCTGCAACAATGGCGAAAAACAATCTGAGGATGGAGAGGATGCCCATGCGCACTGCAGTCCAGGGGAGGAGCCACCTATCTCGTGATACTTCGAAGACTCTTCCAGGACAACAATGTGCAATCATCCGGACCCAACACTAGGCGGCGATCTATGCTCAGATATGAATGTCAGCAGCCCTACATGCCAAGAACAGATGCATACTGGTAAGTAGCATATTCCTTCTCCGTCATTAGTATTCCCTCTAAACCTCCCTCCTGCTTCACTGGATTCCAAACGCATATACTTGGATAATTGAAAAGGTGTTACCTTCAAATGTTATTGGCCCTCCTGACCCAGTATTTGCATTATATGAGGGCTGACAGTCTTCTAGAACTAGTAAAGCTGCAGTGTCAAATTAGCATTATGTGCATTGGAATATATAAGGCCTACCTAGATGCTACATTAAAAATAGTGGTGATTTCAGCCATATCGCCTGTTTGAAAATTATATCCACAAGTATAATTATCAATGTCCGAAAGTAGAGGTTAGAAAATGTTGCCTCTAGAAGGTATGTTTTCTTTCATTTTTATTGATTTGTTATATTAGAAATATCCTGCTAAATAGTATTCCATTATTTGCCTGCACATGCAAAGAGGTGTTCCTCCACTTTGGAATTCAAAGACCTTACCAATGACAGATAAGTAGGATTACAGGTAACTAACTTTTATTTTTTCCTCTTAAAAAGTATTTTAAAACACAGCTATGAGACCCTAGTCTGTATTCCTTTAGTATTACCATCTATCAACAGTCCCTTTTTTAGCATGCTTGCCTCATTCTCCACCTTTCAGAATAGGGTAATTAAGGCAATCGACAACAGGAAGCCAAATTTGCAATGGACTGCAAATTTGTGGTACTTGCCCTGCTTATATATCTTTTTACAAATGTACACCATCTGTGCAGCAGGTTCTACCAGGTTGCAGTAATACCACCAAGTTGAAAATATCTAGTTGGAGAGGGCAAACATCACAAAGGTAACTTTTCTATCCGGGGTTCAGCATTGTCCAGCTAATTCAAATAAATAACTTTATGTTCAATATAATGAACTGGTATTGTTTGTCTAATCTTTTCAGGCCATTGATATTAAAAAAGGGAAAGACAACAAGCACCCAATGTTCAAAAGGCTAATTCACACACAGATGGACGTGTCTACCATTCATGAGGTAATTTCCATTTCTTCTGTTAACAATGGTACTGCATTATGTGACAGTTTCATTATACATCTATTCCATGTAGTAGTGCCAATGAACTCTTTGACTGATGATCTTTGTGGACATGTGTATGTCTGATAATTGACACCTGCCTCTGAATCGTTAATTACTTTTTAGGTTTCGCCTGGCGATCCGCTGCGCAAAATATTTTGAGAATAGTATGTGGTGGCTGTCCCGCCTCTGTCTTCCATTGGCTAGCTCCATAAATGGAGGCTAGCCATTGGAAGAGAGAGGCGTCCGTCATTGTGCGAGGCGATTTGTGGGCGTTCCGGCGATTTTTTTTTTTTTTTTTTCCCTCTCCGCCCCTTTTTAAAATGTCATGCGGCGGTGGGCGGATGTTGGTTTTTTTTTTCCCTGTGATGTTTTGGCCATTTTGGACTTGGGTTTTGCAGGGGTGGGTTGCGAACGAAACAATGAGCAACACATTACAGTGTCGCCTATATAATAATTTTGTTTATAGACACAGACAGAGCCACACACACACACACAGACAGAGCCACACAGAGCCACACACACCCACACAGACAGAACCACACACACACACACACAGAGCCACACACACAGACAGAGCCACACACACACAGAGCCACACACACACAGACAGAGCCACACAGACAGGTCCACACACACACAAACACACACACACAAACACACACACACAGACAGAGCCACACAGACAGAGCCACACACACACACAGCCACACACAGACAGAGCTACACACAGAGCCACACAGACAGAGCCACACAGACAGAGCCACACAGACAGAGCCACACAGACAGAGCCACACAGACAGAGCCACACAGACAGAGCCACACAGACCGAGCCACACAGACCGAGCCACACAGACAGAGCCACACAGACAGAGCCACACAGACAGAGCCACACAGACAGAGCCACACAGACAGAGCCACACAGACCGAGCCACACAGACTGAGCCACACACACCGAGCCACACACACCGAGCCCCACACACCGAGCCACACACACACACCGAGCCACACACACACACACACACACACACACACACAGACAGAGCCACACAGAGCCATGCACACACACACACAGACGGAGCCACGCACACACACACGGAGCCACGCACACACACACACACACACAGACAGAGCCACACACACAGACAGAGCCACACACACAGACAGAGCCACACACACAGACAGAGCCACACACACAGACAGAGCCACACACAGACAGAGCCACACACACAGACAGAGCCACACACACAGACAGAGCCACACACACAGAGCCACACACAGACAGAGCCACACACAGACAGAGCCACACACAGACAGAGCCACACACAGACAGAGCCACACACAGACAGAGCCACACACAGACAGAGCCACACACAGACAGAGCCACACACAGACAGAGCCACACACAGACAGAGCAGCCACACACACTGACAGAGCCACACACACTGACAGAGCCACACACACTGACAGAGCCACACACACTGACAGAGCCACACACACAGACAGAGCCACACACACACACACACACACACACACACACAGAGCCACACACACACAAGGAGGGAACAGAGGCACGAGAAAACCAGATCACAAGCAGGGAACAGAGGCACCGAAAAACCGGATGACAAGCAGGAGGGAACAGAGGCACAGAAAACGGGCATAGGTGCGTCTACGGAGGGGAGTGAATTGAAGCAGGGAACAGAGGCACGAGAAAACCGGATCACAAGGAGGGAACAGAGGCGCGAGAAAACCGGATCACAAGTAGGGAACAGAGGCACGAGAAAACTGATCACAAGCATGGAACAGAGGCATGGAAAATGGGCATACACACACAGAGCCCAACACACACACACACACACACACACACACACACACACACACACACACAGCCCAACACACACAGCCGGACACACACAGAGCCCAACACACACACACAGCCCAACACGGACGCTGGATATTGGGTCAGTGTAGTCCTGTGGGTTGTCTGTGCAACTGGGGAGACGAGAACCTCACTTTCAGTGTCTCACTCCTCTAGAACATCACCCGTTGCCTTCCTTTGGCACTTGGCTTGAAGTGCTGGATTGCTAGGCCCATGCTGTCTCCGCCTTTTTGGTGTTCTCTAGCGCTGCCCTGCTTTGCACACTCCTCCAGAGACTCGGACACTCCACAGCCAGGTTCCCACATACGGGTGTCCTCTATTAATATGGCGATGTAAAGGGGGTGCTCTGTCCTTTGCTGTGCTCTCAGCTAGTTGAGTTCTGCCCCCTCTGCGCAGGCTGTTCCCTACCGGGCTGTGGCGGAGCCAGCAGTTCTCCGATGAAAATCGACTCTGCGCTCGTCCGGGGAGCTCCGCTCCCACGTTAGAGCCGACTCCAACACAGGCCTCATTGTTACTCGGCCATGTCCATCATTTCCGATTTCCCCTCACTGTGATGCGCTCAGCAGCTCCGCCAACTCCTCAGCTGCCACCTCATCGTGTGCGGAGTCTCCTCTCTTGCCTCCCCCGTTTTCAGTCACGCCGAAAGGCTCCAGCCTCTGCCTGTAGACGCTGCTGCCGAGGGCTAAGTGCTCCGCCCTTCGTCAGCCGCCATTCCGGAAGCTATTCCAGCTTGGTTGGCTGGACGGGGCGTCCATGGGGAGAGCTCCTATTGGGGAGTAAGACTGGATGTTCTCCAGTTTTTATTCGAGTGCCATCGGTGGCACTACCTTGCCGGACCTGGACGCTTGTGTTTTTTCCGAGGGACGTTGGTGGTACCACCTTACCAGACCATATGAAGTCAACACAGGCAGTCTGCTCCTCAGCACAATCGGTAAATATCCTCCAGGGAACAGAGGCAAGAAAAGAGGAGCGCAGGCAGGGAACAGAGGCAAAAAAAGAGGAGTGCAGGCAGGGAACAGAGGCAGGAAAAGAGGAGCACAGACAAGGAACAGACACAATAAAACTTACCGGCGGGGGGAGTCTCTGTCTGTTGCGTGGCCGGTCGGACAACGCCATGCACACCACCATGTTTCTCCGAGGCGAAGCAGAAATGCCTCGGAGAAACCACCGTCATTTTCGGGATTGAGGGGCGTGTTTTTCGTTCTCTCCTCTTCCTATTGGCTGGAATGTAAAATTCTAGCCAATGGGAAGGGGAGGGAAAGAACATGAAAAAACACGCCCGAATCCCAAAATGACGGGCCTTAAACTGACAGACGCCCTTCTTCTCCAATGGCTGGCCTCCGTTTAGGAAGCCAGCCAATTGAGAAGAGGGGCGGGTTCAAGCCCCACACTAAGAGACATAAGATCTCGCCGGCGAGGCTGCACAAGTGCAACCTACGCAGGCCGAGACCTAAAAAAGCGCTCATTCTGAGTAATTTTCTACTTTCATGCCAAGTTTGGTGTAAATCTGTTTGACCTGTGAAGGAGAGCAACATTTCCTATGGGGGCTTAAATGTGAAATCGCACTATTTTTCAACACCCAATACCCCCACCTCCCAGCCGCTTCCACATTTCCCATTACCTTTATTTTCCACGCGGATGTATCTTCCTTGAAAAATTTGAAAATTAGCTGACTGAGTTAGTAGACAGCCAAGTGTCCTACCAGTCCACAGGGTCAAAAGTTATAGGCAAATTCAAAAATACCTTTTCAATGGAATGTCTAACTCAAACATAAATACACAATGGCTATTCTCACTGTGGTAATATTAATGGAGAGAGAGCGAGAAAGAGAGGTGAAAAGTCAGATCAGATGAAGTTGCCTCTTATGTTTCTTTCTTGTTCTAAATAGTTTTCAATCTATATAAAATGGTGTAATGTAAGCCATGCCTGGAAAAATAATTGATGTCCCACAAAACATGTTTTTTCTGTGCCAATAGGTGCCCCATGGCTGTGACACTGCGCAGAGCTACACTGGTTAGGACACCAGGGAACCGTACAAGGCACTACTCTGCTGCACTGACATCCATTTCCTTGTTTGTGCAACCTTCAACACTGTTTCAGAGTTATGCTTCTCTTACATTTCTCTTACATTTCCTCGCAAATTGTTTTTTTTTTTTGCAGTGCTTGTGACAGTCTGCCTCTCCCAAAAATCTCAATGTTCAGATTATGCTCCTTTTATAAGCAGTTGTCTCTCTCAGACTCTCATAACATCTATATCTGGTGGATGGGGCTCGAACATGACTCCAGATAGTTTGAGAAATGTGGCCTTATGCACGCCAAAGCAATCAAGGAACAGGAAGGAACGCTCTTCGTTGTGCAGGCTTGAAATAAACTCCAGGCTCGCTGTTGCTGTAGATCAATTTCCAACTGCAGCTTGCCTTAGACCAGCAAATCTTCAAAGCAGGCTATTTTAAAGAAAAGGTTCTCGAAGAAGAAGCACAGGAAACATTGCAAGGGGATACTTGGTCTTCTCAACGTATCTCCTCCTTAAAGAGTATGTCTACCGGCTGGTGAAAGAGTATTTCTACCTTGGTGATGTTGCAGTCTCAACATCATTTTCAGAGCCTTGTGCTAGATTTGGCACCAGCACTGACTCCAGGTCTGGAGTCCCTTGATCTATTACTAGATTTTCTAGCCCATGATTAAGATGCTGCCAGTTTGTGGTCTTCAACTAGGCTATGCAGGTAACCATCTACTCACCTGTGACTCTCTAGGGTGCACCAGCGATCCCCAAGAAGCCTTTGGTGCCTAGGCTGGCACCTCCATCACTTGACTCAGTCGTCCCTGTTAATCCTCTCTCTCCCTGTCACCATTTCAGCATTTGCTGAATCTCTTCTTCCACTGAAGGCTTTGTGGTTGTCTCCACCGCCAGAGTCAACAGTTGATGAAGAACAAATCCCCTTATAAGACCTTGCTTCGTGGTGAGTATTTTGACAGACTTTGGTGGGCTTTTTTACTCTGATTCAGACCCCATTCAGAAACAAGATAATCGCCTTTGCCATCGAGGTCATGGAAAAAAGGATTGGGAACAGACGTCTGTGGTTGCTGCATCACCTTCTACATCTCCAAAATGTTCTTTCTAGAAGAGATCTTGGTTCCTGGGGCTGAGTCTTGACTATGCAGGAGGGGAGTTATTTCAACTTTCCAGATCCATTCTGTGATATGGAGGGAATTCAAGAGGTGAGTAATCTCCAGAAAGTCTATTCACCAGAAAGATCATTACCGAAGTAAGTTCTTTGCTACTGTAATGCAATGGACATACCCCATGTTTTTATACTTTTACCATAGTAGACAAAACATTATAGGCTTGCTCTACACTTATTCAGTCTGCATACATAACCAATGAGATCATGCTCTGGTGTGCTTGAATGACTGTCTTTATAAGTTGTACTAATGAATCAACAGAATGGCATAAATCATGTATGTTGATGCACAGAGTGTAATATGCTTTTTCTCCAGTATTGGGGTGTCTTTCATAGATTCACATGCCTGAATCATTCCTCGTCGTCGGAGTGGGAGTCCCACGGTACGAACATGAAAAAACCAATAATTTGTATATAAGAAAACCAAAACCCTTAGTAATACCAACCAGGAAGTAAAGTAGCCCTAAGCTACAATGGAAACAACTTCCACACTCATGACTATCCTAGTCATTTTGTATAAACCAAACTACAGCCAATCAGGCGCCAGCACCCACTAGAATGCTCTCCCCAGAGACTCAGGCTCTCAGATTTTCTACCGCACGTCGTGTGAAAGGGAGTCTCCCTGAGCTCTGCTCAGTACTTCTCAACCTGACTGGATTTCTCCTATTTTTGGAATGTCTCCTTCAAAATCTCTCTTCAGACCATGTGAGTCTTGTGGGAAGTTTAGGCTTTTTAAAGAAGATCTCCACAAGAAGTGCATGTATTGCCTATATCCAGACCATGAGGTAAAGGATTGCAGTACCTTTCCTCAAAAGACCCTCAGAGACAGGGAAGGTCGTCTTCTACTATGGTTGCAGAAGATTAAGGACAAGGATGATCCTCTATATGAGGTAGGAAGTTTGGCTTCGGGGTCTTCTATATCTTCCAGAAAGAGAAATATTGAGGATGAGGTATCTTATCCTGGGGCTAAGGTGTTGAGAAAAGCTAAAGATTCTAGCTTGCCTTCCTCTTCTACCGCAAAAAAGGCTTCTCCACCTTCTAAATCTGGACCTAAAACGCCCCCGAGGAAGTCTGCTAAGTCTTTGCAATCTAAAAGACTGTCAAAAAAAAAATTAGCTCAGAAAAAGACCTCGTCAACGACCTCATTGTCGACGGCTGCTCCGTCGACGGGTCCCGTCTACAGTATTTCCTCCACGTCGACTGTTACTTTCTCTTCGCCAAAGCCTCTGATGGTGATGTCGTCGGCTTCTTCACCGTTGACGCTGGTCTTGGTTTCAGTGAGACCCATCTCGTCGACGAAGATTCAATAGTCGTCGTTCCTGCGTCGTCGAAGTTAAAGATGAGATCGTAGATGAGTGCATAGTCGACGAAAGTCATCCTGTCGACGGGTCCCTTGTTGGCGAAAGCGGCTTTGCCGTCGACGACCACACCGTCGACCAGAAGTCCATCGTCGTCGACGACGACCTCGTCATTGAAGATTCCACCGGCGTCGACAAGTTCGTCGTTGACGAAGTCGTTGACAACATCGTCAACATTGAAAGCCCCGTTGACGAAGCATGCAATATCTCCGTCGACGGTGGGTCCGTCAACGCCTCTTCTGTCATCATGTACGGATCTGCAGGTTTGGTCCGCTGCTCCGCCTGCTGCCTCTTTTACTTCACCGTCGACAGGGGCTTCATTATTACAAAGAAGAGGCTCTACTCCACCGCCTCTTTCACCCCTAAAGTTGCCTGAGCAGCTTCTGGATTCAGAGGAAGATGATAATCAAGAACAATCTGATGAGGACGACAGGTTCCGAGCGGCCAGAAGTCCGTCAGAACTATTAATAAAGATGCAGGAGGAAGACCACGAAGAGGAAGAGTTTTTTCCTGCACCAGTTGCTCAAGCCCCTGCAGCAGTACCAACAGCACAGATGCCATTAGGCCTCCTTACAAATTTACAATACATGTTAAATGATTATTACCGCCGGTTCCCTCCGTCTGAGTCGGCAGAATCGCTTCTGGTGACTCCCATGACTCAAGCACCTGCCTCAGCCGTGAGAGTCCCAAGACAGACTCCTTTTTCGTGGAGAAGTGTGGCTCAATGGTTAGAGCTGATTCAGAGGTCTGGCCCGGGACCAGGGTTCAATTCCCGCCTCAGCGGGTCTTGGGCTCAATTTCCTTGGACCTGATAATTCTCGCCTCTGTGCCTATTCTAATCATGGGCCCACTCTGCAACTCTGGGCAATAGCTTGCTTAATCTCCACAACGGCCCCAACAGCGCTGGGATGCCTGGCTTTACCTTGGGGGTGCCCAGGAGTGGACATTTCACAGGGAAAAGCCAGGAAGGGTTCCACAGCGGTATGCGTTACAGCACCAGGACACCCTGTACAAATTACATTACATTACATTACATTACACCAGTACCTGAGGTACAATCTTCTAATCCACCTTCTCCGGCACAATCCCACCATACGTGTAACACCACTGGTGACGACAGAGAGGAAGGAGAGGTGGACGATCAATCAGCAATGTCGGAGTGGGATAATTATCAGACGCAGACCCCATCACCTATACCTACCACCTCATACGGCGTACTCTCCACCTGTTGATATTGGAGGATTCCATCTAGTAATGGAAAGAGCAACAAAGAGGTTTCAGATTACTACGGAAGCTAAACAGCAAGATTGTTTTTTATATGACTTTAAATATCAGCCACACAAACAAATGAGGACAATCCCGATAATAGATTTCATTTGGAAGGAGGGCCTGAAGGTCATCTCCACTCCAAATTCTTTACCCGCAGTCTTACCTCGAATTGACAAAAAGTACAAGGCGCCCATTACATCACTGGCATGCCTTATCGGACAAGCTAAGACCAAGTCCGTTGTCACTCAAGCGGCACAGAATAAAGCTAGAAACCCGTCCTCACAAGTGACCGCCCCACCTGACAGAGATGGAAGACGTCTCGACTCCATCGGAAAAAAGGTGTCAACGATAGCTGCGACTACAATCCGAGCAGCAACTTTTCTTGCAATCCTAGGGAGATATGATAGACAGATGTGGTCAGACCTATCTCCATACCTCAAAAAGCTTCCGGAACCGGAGAGGTCTGAAGCAAAGAAGATGTTACATGGAGGGGAGTGCGTCTCTGCAGAGATGATTGACGCAGCTGTGGATGTGGCAACCACAGGCTTCCGACAGTTGGCGGGAGTGGCAGTTTTAAGGAGACAGTGTTGGCTGAAGTCAACTTCCTTCCGGCATGAAGTCCAGGCAAAGATAATAGATACGCCTTACGACGGAGAATATCTATTTGGCCAGCACATTGTTGAGGCTTTGCAGGCCATAAAGAAAGATACAGACACCGCAAGGTCGCTGGGAAACCTGCAATTTCGTAAATCGTCCTTTTGTGGCGCCAACGGACGCGGGTCCTATTCAAATAGAGGAGGATATTCTCAGCAACGCTCGTACCAATCATCACAAGGTAACCAGCGATATCAGTTGTATAAACAACAAACATACAGACAGCGAGGCAACAACTTTTTGCAAGGAAAAAGAAAGCCCTCCTATCGGGTACGAGATTCCTCTAAGAGGCAATGAGAACTGCCACCTGCTACCACCTCTGCCAGTACCAAGATCAAAAGTTGGAGGAAGAATATCCCATTACTTATCAAATTGGTCCAAGATTACTACGGACAAGTGGGTCCTGGATGTAGTGGCCAGAGGACACGCTTTAGAATTGTCAAAATCCCTCCAAATTCACCTCCAAATGGTCCGCCACCAGCTCACCTCAAAGAGCTTCTTTCCCAAATACATATAATGATTCGGAAGGGTACAATAGAAAAAGTTCCTCAATTACAAAAAGGAAGAGGTTTCTATTTGAGGTTCTTCCTCATACTAAAGAAAACAGGAGAATGGCGCCCCATTCTCGACCTACGCTTCTCAACAAATACCTCAAGAAGATGTCCTTCCGGATGTTAACACTTCAAGAAATCCTCCAGCTTCTTTCCCAAGGCGATCACATGGCTACCCTAGATCTTCAAGATGCCTACTTTCATGTTCCCATTCTCCCCAGGCACAGGAAATTCCTGAGGTTCAGAGTGGCTGGCAGAGACTTTCAATTCAAAGTTCTCCCGTTTGGGCTTCGTTCAGCGCCCCGAGTATTTACAAAGATATTAGCTCCAGTGGCGGCACATCTTCGCTTGGAAGACATTCAAATCTTCCCGTATTTAGACGATTGCCTTATCAAGGCCAGTTCGCTAAGAGCAGCAAGAGTACATGTCCAAAGATGCCTCTAGCTCTTCCAGTCTCTGGGACTTCCAATCAATTTCAAGAAATCCCATCTTGTTCTGTCACAAAGGATATCGTTTCTGGGGGCAACATTAGACACTCGCCTCACCCAAGCCTTTGTCTCAAAAGAAAGACAACTCAAGATTTGCAAGATGGCCCTCAACTTACGGCAAAAAGAGTACGTTTCAGTACGAATGTACAAGTCATTACTAGGGATGCTATCATCCTGCATCCCTCTCATACCCAACTGCCGTCTCCGGATGAGACCTTTCCAAGAGGAACTCAGTCTACAATGGGTTCAGGTGTCAGAGTCGTTAGACGTCAGGATCGCCATAACCTACCGTATGAGAGAAGCTTTTCTATGGTGGACCCAAAAAGAGAATCTGCAAATAGGGAGTTCATTCCTAACGGAGATACAAAGTTACACCATCACCACAGACGCTTCCCTGGAAGGATGGGGGGCACACCTACAGGGAATGACCGTCAATGGGAAATGCAATACACATACAAAAGAAATGGCACATCAACCTTCTATAGTTGAGAGCAATTTTTCTGGCCCTGAAATCTTTTCCGACGGTGATACACGGATCCACAATTCTAATCAGAACAGACAATACAACAAGTATGCATTACTTGAACAAACAAGGGGGCACAGGATCAGCCCTTCTTTCTCAGGAGGCTCAGGAGATTTGGAGTTGGGCTCTGCGTCACAGGATAAATCTGTCAGCAACGCACGTTCCAGGGATGTCCAATGTGGACGCCGATTCTCTCAGCAGCGCGACAGTGACAAATCACGAATGGGAACTTCATCAGCCGACTCTGGACAGAGTTTTTCAGAAGTGGGGTCATCCTGACCTGGATTTATTTGCGACGAAGCAGAACCACAAATGCCCATACTTTGCCAGTTGGATTCCCCACAGGGATTCATGCGGAGAAGCACTTTCGATGAACTGGTCTCAAATATTTGCATACGCTTTTCCGCTGATTCCTTTAGTTCCCAGCGCCATCCGGAAAATGAAACCGCAACCATGCCGCCTCATCCTCATCGTGCCCAGGTGGCCTCGCCAGTATTGGTTCACCGAGCTCCTACTTCTCTCTGAGTGCAATCCCATACAACTTCAAGCACTACCAAATCTTCTAACAATGCAAGAGGGTCAAATTTGTCATCCGGACCCAGCTTCCTTGAAATAATCAGCTTGGCTCCTCAGCACGTTGAATTCGCCCATCTAAATATCCCAGAGGATTGTAAAGAGGTTTTAGCCAATGCTCGAGCGCCTGCTACTATTAAGACTTACAAACTTAAATGGAAAAGGTTTTTTACCTGGTGTCTCGCGGTCAATTTACATCCACTCCATGTGAAACCAGAACAGATCTTACCGTTCTTTCTTCAATTGGCTAAGTCTGGCTTGTCTCATTCCACACTGAAAGTGTTTTTAGGGGCCATTTCCAGATTTCGTCAAGATGGCTCTAATTCTTTGTATTCCACTAGAATAATTCAGCAATTCTTCAAAGGCCTTTTTCGAATGTTCCCGCCTGTTCGGCGTCCACCTCCTTCCTGGTAATTGAATGTGGTACTCTCTCAGCTCATGCGTCACCCCTTTGAGCCTATTCATAAAGTGGATCTCAAATTCCTTTCCTGGAAGGTTTCTCTCCTTCTAGCTCTAACCTCGGCATGTAGAGTCAGTGACATTCAAGCATTCACCATCAAAGCTCCGTTTTTACAGTTCACTTCAAATTCGGTGGTGCTACGTACCAATCCAAGCTACATGCCTAAAGTTCCATCCGACTTTCACCTTAATGAGCCAGTGCTTTTAAAGAAATGTTTTCCTAATCCACAAACAAGAGCGGAGAAGGCCTTGCATTCCCTGCACATCAGGAGATGTCTTAAATTTGACCTTCAACGAACTGATACGCTGCGTAAAACAGATCAGCTCATTGTAGCATACGGAAGGATACGTCAAGGATATGCTGTATCTAAGCAGACCATAGCCCGTTGGGTGTCCTCAGCAATTAGTCTCTGTCACCAACAAGCAGGAAGACCATTGCAGTCATTACCAAGAGCGCATTCTACGAGAGCGGTCTCCCCCTCAACAACCCTCTTCGCTGGAGTGCGTCTTCGTCATATCTGCAGAGCGGCAACCTGGACCAGCACGCATACCTTCACCAAGCACTAGTGCTTGGATGCTGCCAGTGATGCAGATACTCCAGTGGGACGAGCAGTGCTTCGCAATCTTTTTAAATAAGGCGAGCCTCTGTTCTCCCTCCTCCTCTATGCTCTTCTAGACGCTTATGTTTCATGTAATATTGTTTGCAAAATGTACATATGCATAGGAATGCAAAAAAGCGTCTATGAGCAGGATGGTGTGTACTGCTATTTACTCTGATTCAGGCATGTGAATCTATGAAAGACACCCCAATACTGGAGAAGAACAATAGTTACTTATCTGTAATCTGTGGTTCTCCAGTATTGGTGTCTTTCATAGATTTACATGCACCTGCCCACCTCCCCTCAGAGAGCTCCTCAGGCGATATTATTATTATTTTTTTTTAAATTTTTGTAAACCTTTATTGTGCATAAAAATAGACAAATACGGGCCCACAACCGTCAGGTCGGCCGCGATACTTATGAGCATAGAAGCAAACAATACTGACTTCCAGTGGCACCAGGATAGATAGCAGCAATCAAGTAATAACTCTGTAAACGTTTACGTGCCACCAGGAGATCAGGAGCAGTGAAGGTTAATTTTAAAAGTTTTTTAAACGTGTAAAATATAAACAGTGAAGAATAGAAATCAAGGAGTACTGAGTCCGCATCGTCACTTCACATCAGGAGCAGGCAACAGCATAATATGATACCAATCGTGTAGGCTAGCATCTCTAGCAACATGGCGAATCAATAAAAACGTAAACTGGCAAGTACACGCCATGTACAGCCCCACCCACTCCCCACCAACCCTTGCCTTGGACCCAGGACAGAAATAGGAAGAGAAAGCGCAGAAAATAGAAAAAATAAGGCCCATAGAAATAAACTATATAAAATTAAAACATCCCCCCACCCTACATCAATGCGGAGGCTACGGCCTACCCCCCCCCAGCAAGTGTCTGTCGCCCACTAAAGAACCCGAAATATAGAAAAAGAAAAGGAGGAATAGAAAAAAGATTTCCCTAAAACTGGAGGAGGGCCAAACTACTGAATCACCCGCACTCCCCGACCAAAATACTCCCCACTCCAGCTGCAACATTATAATCAGAGCGTCCACTCATAAGGAAGGAGGGAGAGACATCAGTTATCACTGCAGCACGCGTCGAGGAAGCGTCCCATCTCGGTCCCCCACCCGTCCCTCAAGCACAGTTCACACGACGATGGTCAGTCCTAACCCTGGCCAGATTTCAGGCGTCCCCCCAGAAATGGCTCCGAGAAAGGCACCGCCCCAGATGAAACAAAGGGATAAAATGGCCGCTCTCGACGAGAAGAAGGTCCCTCTGCACAAAATGGACACCTCCAGTCACAAACAATGGCATCGACCCAGAAGGTTACTGCCCCCAGGTTCTCCCAAGATAGCAAACAGCAGCTGAAAACCACAAAATCCCTGGCCTGAGCAGTATAGAAACATAGTTGCATCGCCCACTGCGCCATGAACGAGAGCAATGATGCATCGTCTGACAGTGAAAGCTGATGAGGGATAAGAAACATTGTAGCGTCAACGACAGGGGCTGGCGGCAGTACTTCAGGAGATACAGTTTCAGAATGTTGCTCCAGCTGACAGTCACGTAGCAGCATTACACCCAGTTCAATATCAGGAGAGTCTCGGTCGATATCACAAGAGGGGCCAACTGGCGAGGCACTCTCCGATCCGAGAACGGCAGCGTCTAGCTTCGCGCTGAGTGCACAAAAACAATCATGCAGGTCTGCTCGGAGATCGGCTAGCGCTGCGAGAATGGAGCCAGGGGTGATATCAGGCGGGTGAACTAGGAAGTCGGCATTGCGGAGGGCAACGGAGTATTCCGGTCGCCCCTCGAGGTCATGTATGGCAGTCCCTTCAGAGGTCGAGATGGAGCCCATCCGTGATGTAGTGGAGACGACCGCCATGTTGTGCCCACACAAGGGGGTCTCTGCTCGTTTGGGTGGATTCTACGACAATAGCGGGGGTGTGATCTCGCCAAAGTCCACTGTTCCCTTTCCTCGCGTGGAACCGAGCACACAAGTCTCATCAAGGAGATCCATCACGGCGCGAAGCAAGGGCGAGCTGCAGCGGCCATTTTCGCCCTAACAAAGAACAAAGCAGCGCAGCTCACCTCAACGCCGTTCTGAGGGGGGGAAACAATGGAAATCCACAGCCAGTCGAGTGGTGTTGCCGCAGAGGGAAGCGATGTAGGCACCTTGACAGGCAGGCAATCGCGACAGGGAACAGCAGGCACGCCACCCGTCAGTAGAATCCAAGGCGCTCCGGTCGTCTCCGGCTATGCACGTCGATCCAGGGCACTGGTCCGGGGCTCAACAGCGGTCGTCGGGGGAACACGTCGTCACAACCGGCAATCGGGCAGGTAGGGACACCGGAGAGACGCCGCCGGCAACAGCGCGCTTCACTCGTCCTTTCTCGGCAACTCTGCAGCAGGATAGATTTCAGGATGGGATAGTTACAGGACAGGCTCAGGGAGCCGGGCGATTACACGTCCGTCTCCGCCGCCATCTTGGCTCCTCCCTCCCTCAGGCGATATTATTACTTTCACTCCTGTGCAAGAAAATCTGAGGGCCTGAGTCGATGGGGAGAGCATTCTAGTGGGTGCTGGTGCCTTATTGACTGTAGTTCGGTCTATACAAAATGACTAGGATAGTCATGGGTGTGGAAGTTTTTTCCATTGTAGCTTAGGGCTACTTTACTTCCTGGTTGGAATTACTAAGGGTTTTGTTTCTCTTATATACAAATTATTGCTTTTTTTATGTACCGTGGGACTTCCACTCCGACGACGGGGAATGATTCAATACTGGAGAACCGCAGATTACAGGTAAGTAACTATTGTTCTTATTACCAATATTGAGGAACTGAAAGGGCGACATGACCCACTCACAGATTCTCCTCTTGCGACTCATGGCCTCTCCCAACATTAAACAAGCTCAATAAATAAACGCAGTTAAAGTGTAGTTAAGGTTACAAATTTGATTGAAAAAAACACTGACATTTGCAAGCTATGGTTAAAAGAACAATCCAACAGCTATGCATACCATAGCTAAACACCTTGACTGCTAAGGCAATTCCCGCTGGGTGCTGACCTAATATGAATACCATTGTTCATGACGAGCTCAGCTCATCATAAGCACACGACCTGTGTACTGCATGACGAGCTGAGCTCGTCATGAGCATGGAAGGGGTTAAATATCAAATGTTCATGGCCTTGCGCTTAATGAAATTAGTGCAGGGGTTGTCACTGTTTCAGAATTTAAAAAACAAATCTGGTGGAGAATTATATTTATAGCTAAGACATTGCTTATAAATACGGATGTTGCAGACCTTTGTTCGATACACATAGTATCTAGTAGTTCAAAAACTGAAATGTCCCAATAAATGCTGCTTGATTTTTATCAATTATGTCATTAGGTTTAGCTGTAAATTCACAAATGATGACTTTTTTATATTCACAGATGATTAATTTCAGCATTACTCTTTGAGAGGGGGTAAAAATATAAAGCACAGAGAATTTTTTGCAAATAACACTGTTGTGTTTAGCTTGCACAATAAATAAGCCAGGTCGAGTTGACTGGAAAATGCAAATTCTTAGATGCAGAGGCAAGATGGCATCGGGATGTGTAGTCGCTGGCTGAGCACTTTCCTGCTCCTGAACTCTGCCCTTAGCCCTGCATGAAGGTGATGATGATGAGGGTTAAAAAATCCTGCTGGCTCGGTTCGGTTCAATCGAGTTTCTGAGTTATACTGAGCTAAGACTGAATTGGGGTAAAAACTTTTATGGCATGAATTTAACGGAATTAAACGGTACTAAACGGAAAACTTTTTATGGCACAAGGATGTGGTCTGTCATCTGCCAGATGATGATTTAAACCTGGGCATATTTATGGTTTTTCAAAATCTGACATCTGAGGCGCTACAGACACTACAGATACAGATATAGGCAGATACCGATGGACTCTGTGGGCTCTGCGACTTTGTGAGCACTCGTTGATGGCTGCCTTTTGTCCCCACCCCCCTGCCTATACTTCTGTCTCCTTTCTCTCGCACTGGTGCTGCTATCCGTGGATTGCTCGTGAATTATCTGCCTGCGAACCTGTGAACGCCCTGGTAAATGTAAATGTAAATGTACATGTATTTATATAGCGCAAATCACCGACCCGGTATCTAAGCGCTTGCTTAGGGAACCCGTCCTGGTATTCCCCTGTGAGATAACCCCGGCAGGGTATCCACAAGGTGAAAGCCAGGCATCCCACCGCGAGGGGCTGTTGTGGAAATTAAGCAAGCTATTGCCCAGAGTCGCAGAGTGTGAACCCGTGAATCGAGTAGGCACCGGAGCGAGAATTGTCGAGTCCGTGGAATTTTGAGCCCAAGACCCGCCGAGGCGGGGAATTGAACCCTGGTCCTGGACTGACCTCTGCTTCCAGGTCTGCCTCCTCTAACCAGTGAGCCACACTGGAAAGATGGTAAGGTAAGATGCGACGCCTCAGAGCTCCGCTGAGGGTAATAACAGAACTGTAACAGTTATATGCGGCATTTCAGATCTAAGGTGCCTGGCAGTGCTGAGAGGTCGTCCGGGGGTGCTGGAGTGTACCGCTTACCGTGCTGTTAACTGCTAATTGCGGAGATTACCAAAATATTTGCCTTGTCCACAGCCGGGTTACAAGCCCTGCTGGGAAGGTTCTGATCTCGTCATCGCTCTGCTGCTAATCACTTGTTCAGTGGTTACAACTGATGTTTTAAAGGCTTCAGAAGAAAAAAAGCGGGAGAAAAAAACGGAACCTAGTCTTAAAGGTACAGCTTACAATGAGAAGAGGGCCTCGGTGGAAACCTCAAGAGAGCTATTTTCGTTATTTTCGCTGCCTGAACATCTCCTCAAGGAGGCAGCTGGTAGGCTCAAAAACGGAAATTCTTCTTTCATTTGCTACAAGCACTACAATTAGGTCTAAAGCGCCTACTAAGTGCATTCAACTTGACAAGCAACAGGTAAAAAAAAACGAAAACCTCAATGTAGCATTATTAAACTGACTCAGCTCTGTCATTTAAACTGTAAAATACGCGCTTATGACCCATATATCATATTGAGCGCTTTGATCACATTGAAAGTATTAAAACTGGCAAATGTAATGGAACAGAACGCAAGGCAAAAAGAGACAGAGATAGAGACAGAGAAAATTAATGGCATGGATCAAAGCTTGCTATTTGAAGAACCTATGCCACGATCTGATCGCGTGGTAGGCACAGGAGACCAATGCACTGAAGATACTGAACTTAGTGAAAAGGTACAAGATGCACCGGATAATAATGCGCATACATCAAAGACATTGAAGCCAAATCAGAGACGAGTAGAGACAAGAGGAGCAAAAGCAAAGGAAGTTAAAAATAAAGATCAAGAACAAGATAAAGATAAAAACAAAGGGAAAAATAAAGAATTGGTCAAGGAGAAGGAGAGAGGCAACAAAAGGGGCTTAGAAAAGGAGAAACATAAAGACAAAGACAAAGCTAAATGCAAAAACATGAGTAGCTGCGAGCAACAAGGAGACTTTGAAAAGCCTGAAAAGGATGAGAAGAGTGATAAAAATGTAGTCAAACCTAACGGCATGGATTTAGAGAAAAAGAAGGAAAAAGTCAAGGAGAGATCCAAGCAGAAAGAGAAGGACTTTGAAGATACCGAAGAGACGGAATTAATGGTCAAAAAAGCAAAGCGGCTACAAACCATTAAGGATTTGAAAGCAAATGCAAAATTGACTGGGCAATCAACTGCCTCGCAGCCTAGTATTTTAAATATCTTCAGCCCAATATCCAAAGTGGGGGCGAATACAGGGCCAAGTCATGAGCCTGTGGGTCAGGACTCAACGACACAGAGTGGTGCAAGCGGTGCAAGTTCAAAACTTGTTCCAGGGATTAACGCTCATTCAACCCAGAATCCTCTCTTGGATAAACAACTCTCCCTGGAAATTACCTTACACTCAGATGAATCTGATGCAGATATTTACGAAACTGGCATCTCGACTTCCAGTGAGGCAAGTGATGTTAACCAAGGCCAAGACCAAGATGTATCAACCCCAGAAATATCAGGGGGATCGGATATTAGGAAGATGAGCGATTCTGGGCAAGGAATTACACCTAGGAAAAAACTTGAGAAACGAAGAATAAGGAATACAAAATTAAACAAATCAACTTATGAAGACACCACTGATCAGGGAAGCAATCCAGAGCGAATCAATACACAAAAAAACCTAAAACCTAAGAAATTAAAGGAAATAGCACTGGCTCAAGAAAGTGCAGAGTACTCCACCTTGGACATCTCTCAAGACGATGAAATAGGAGAAGCGATCGAACCGTCTCTGAAAGATATACTAAGCTCCATAAGGAAACTTCATAAAGATGTTAAAATAGACACTCAAAAGCATCATATAGCCATCCAGAAGCTGCAAGGTGCGGTTAACAAGGTGGGAAGCACTTGTCTAGCGATATCAGAAAGGATGGTGTCAGTTGAAACACGAACTTACCATCTAGAGAAGGATGTCACTTGCCTTCAGAAGCAAGGAAAAACACAAGAAGGAATTATACAGGACCTGTTGACCAAGATCGAGGACCAGGAGAATAAATCAAGGCGAAACAACTTGCGCTTCCTGGGGCTTCCCGAAGGTATCGAAGGCAATGACCCAAGGGGGTATGTAATTAGACTTCTTAAAATAGCCCTCCCAGAACTGCAAAACTGGGAACTGGAGAGAGAGGTTCAACGAGCCCACCGCTTCCCTCTTACCCAGTCTAAGCAATCACAGAACCAATCTAAATTTCCAAGGGCAATGCTGGTGTTTTTTGGAAGTTTTTTACTTCTGGACATTATCTATGACATAGCTCGTCCTACAAGTAAGCAAGAATTTAATGGCACCATTTTCTTTGTAAGACCAGACTTTGCCCACGCAACCGTCGAGAGGAGATGGAGGTTTAGGCAACTATTTACTCCCTTCGAGGAGATTGGAGCGAAAGTATTTCTACAGAACTCTGCCCGACTAAAAATAGTCGTTAGGGGATCAACACGCAGCTTCACTAGCGAAATACATGCTGAAAATTACCTCAAAGAAATCTCAGAGACCGCAAAAAAATAATATCAATAATGTTCAAGAAAGAAATCTTTCGATATGATGTGGATTGGACCATATGTACTATATAAAGAATCTTTTTGTGAAAAATATGGGGAGAACAATATCAATCACTAATCAAATATGGTATAATATATGACTATTAATAACTGGAGTTAAACTCTCATTTTCATAGATCTTCACCCTATGTAACTATTAAATTCATGTGGGGCGGGAGGGGGGGGGGTGCACGAAGGCGTACTGACCAAACGGACGCCCACACCTGGATCCTCCAGGACCCAGGATGCCTCAAGGGGAGGTAAAGGGGGAGGGGGGGAGGGAAAGGGGGAGGGGGGGTGAGACCAGATCCAAAGATGTTTATCGGGGGCTTGAGGTACACACAGAGAAACATAATGAAAGAAATTACTGGGCGGCAGTTACCGTTTTAAGAACGCAATATATAAAACACTCATTGTGTAATAATAAACAACCGTTATGGCTAAACTAAAAATACTTTCAATGAATATATGTGGCCTCAATGATGTAAAGAAAAGGCAGAAAGTGGCAGAGGGACTCAAGCTTACATCTGCCAATATTATTTGTCTGCAAGAAACGCATATTGAGGGGGCACGGAAGCATCTACTTCAAACACTCGGATACCGGCTTATTTCCGCCACTACACAAGGATCACGTACCAAGGGGGTGGCGATTTTAGCAAAAGGGGCAGGGTTGCAGTTTTTAAGATCCGTTGCGGACAAATCTGGACGATATGTTATAGCAGAATGTGGATATAACAAAGGGAAGAATAAACTAACACTTTGCACCATTTATGGAAATATTAGTGACGATCCAGACGTGCTGATCACTGTTTCTGATGAACTTGTGCATTGGCCCCTTCCATTGATAGTGTGTGGGGATCTAAATATTCACTTACCTAGCGACTGGTCTATGGGTCCAGAGTTTAAATTTTGTGGGCGGAAACAGAAAGTTTTTCAAGCACTAAAAGGTATGTGTGGGATACATGGCTTAGTAGATGGATGGACAGCGAAACATCCAGGGGATCCCGGGTATACCTATTTTTCTCACCCGCACTCACAGCACGTAAGGCTGGATTACATGTTTATGTCTAATGCATTAAAATCAGAGTGTCAAATAGAAAAATTACCTAGAATCCTCTCGGATCATAATCCATTAATGCTCAGCCTTACGTGTGGCGCAGATAAACCTTTGCTAAACACATGGACATTTGAAAAGGCACTCTTGCATAACGAAGGATATTGTCAACATATGAGAACATGGATTCCGGTTTTCCTGTCCGAAAATATGGGGTCTGCAACAGTGGACGTAGTGTGGGATACCCTGAAGGCCTGCATCAGGGACGAGACTATGCGTTTTTCTTTCCAGCTTAATAAAGAAAGGAGGTTAAAAATGATAGCTCTTGAACATAATTTACGTAACGCTGAGGAGGATTTGATCAAAGCAGTACATGAAGGCAGGGAAATAGATTCTGTGGTAAGTAGGGTAGCAATCGCAAAGAACTACATTTCGGAAATTTTAATTGAAAAGGCGATTGTCGGGGCAAATTCCCAAAAAGAGAAAACGTACGAGTTAAGTGAACGGGTAGGTCACCAATTAGCTATCAGAACCCGGGAAGAAACATCAAGTACTTTAATAAAAGAAATCATTGATCCCGCAGCCTGCCTGAGAGTAGAATCTTCAGATATTAGAACAGCTTTTCAGAATTTCTATCAGAACTTATATCATGAAACTGATACTGCGGGCCGCAAACCTGAGTTATATCTGGGTCTAACTATCATAGATCAGTTGGATACAGATGATCGGGATTTACTAGATAGCCCCATACAGTGGGAAGAAATCTTATTATCAGTGAACTCTATGCCTAATGGTAAGGTGACGGGTTTGGATGGAATACCCACAGAGTTCTATGTAAAGTTTGCGCCACAAATTAGGGGGATTATCTCAGAACTTTTCCAATTCATTGGGCAAGGAGGGAACCCACCGAGGTCATGGTCATTAGCTAAAATAATAGTTTTTCCAAAGAAAAATAAAAATCCACAGGAATTGGGATCTTATCGACCAATTACCCTGATAAATGGGGATTTCAAAATCTATTCCAAGCTATTAGCAGCACGGCTGGCACCTATGATCCATAAAATAGTTTCTGAGAGGCAATATGGGTTTGTGCCAGGAAGGTCTACTATTGACCACGTACAAAGAGTTATTTCCCTCTTTGACTACACGGGAAATACAGGAGACCCTATGGCGCTAATCTTGCTAGATGCGGAGAAGGCGTTTGATAGGGTCTCCTGGAAGTTCCTGTGGGAGGCAATGGCAAATTGTGGTATCGGTGAGAAGTTTATAACTGCAATTCAACAGTTGTATATAAACCCTAGGGCCTGTGTCTTGATCAATGGGATGCTGTCAGAAAATTTTATTATTACCAGGGGAACAAGACAAGGGTGTCCTTGCTCACCCCTATTATTTGCTATCTATATAGATACATTTATTCGGAGGTTGGAAAATAATGTATTAATCCCTCCTATCCGAGTGCGTGATATGGAAACAAAATGTCTAGGATATGCTGATGACATCGCCATTGTCACAGGGGACCCTATAAATGCTATAAATATGATAGAAGTCGAAGCACTACTCTTTGGTAAAGCCTCTGGGTATAAATTGAATGCAAGCAAGACACAGATTGTGTTGAATAGCATGATTATGATGAGTGACTCTAGAGTAACTGAAAAGGCCACTTATTTAGGGGTTAGCATCTGTGCTACTATAGAGCTTATCATCAGTATTAATATAGATCCGCTTATACAACGCACCAAAAAAGAACTGACCAGATTGAACAATCTACACCTAACTATTGGTGGTTGAACTAACGTAGTTAAGATGTTGTTTTTACCAAATTTTTTGTATTTTTTTCAGGCTATTTGTTTAGAATTTTCTCCACAGGTATTTAGAAATATAGATACATTGTTTACTAGGTTTGTTTGGGGGATATAATCGACCGCGTAGGGCATTGCGGTTGCTCACTAACTCAAGAGAAAGTGGAGGTTGGGCGCTCCCCAACTTCAAGTTATATTATTGGGCCGCAGTATTAAGGTATAGCTTGAGTCTTGTAACTGGTAACACAGGAAGAGGCAATATATTAACACCACAAGAACTTATTCTGGGAGAAGGGGCCGTTGGATGCCTATGGCGACATGTTAATGACGGGTATTTTAAAAAAGTCAAATTTAAGACCATCAATAATATTAGCAACGTTTGGGGGGATGTTAAAAAGCTATTAGGACTAGGTCCCTATTCTTACTACACTCCCGTGAATCAGAACTCAGATCTGCCAGAGATATTTCATGATAACTATATAAAGAAATGGAAGGATCTGGGGATCACTCATCTTGGCTGGTTTTTTTTTCGAATAATGGATTTAAATCATTTGACGAATTAAAACTAAAATTCAATATTCCTAATAAGGACTTCTTTAAATTTCTTCAAGTGAGAGATTTCCTATTGAAGAAAGGGGGTGGCCGAATCAAATTTCAATCGTGTGCATTCATAGGAAACCTAAATAGGGAAATACCCCTAAAAATTGGTGAGATTTATTGGGCTCTGAATGCTTTGCTACCAGATGACATGAACAAACACATAGTGGCATGGCAGACTAAACTCGGACTCTCGACCCAAAGTGTGGCATATTCATATGAAATGTCACTTTCATGCCTTATGTCCATTAGGCTTCAAGCACAATACTATAAGACCTTATTCTCATTGTATTATACTCCATCTAAAATAGCTAAATGGGGAACTGGGAAAGGTACAACCTGCCCACGTTGTGCATTCCCAGCGGCAGATATTATCCACATATTTGCCTCCTGTGACTTGCTAACTAATTTAATCGCCGAAATATCAGGCTTTCTTACAGAGATAGCTCACCATGAGGTAAACATTACAACAGCAGAAGTCATGCTGGGGGTATCAAACAGCGATAGGCCAAAACAGATACAAGGGTTAATTTTTGTCGCGGTGGGGGTGTTCCGGCTGTGTGTTGCATCAGCTTGGCTTGATATGATACCACCATCATATATACAGTGGTGGGCCAGACTGTTGGCGACATGTAGCCTTGAAGTTGCCATCTATAGGAATAAAGGCTATAAGACTCGTAGAAGAGGATTGAAGATATGGGGTCCCCTTCTCGAATGGATCGAAGAGAATGATTAGGGGGAACAATGGGAGATACTTGATATAGTAATATCTTGTTAGACGCATGAGGTCTTCTTTTAATTTTATTTCTCGTTAATGTATTTCTCTCTCCTCCCCTTCTTTTTGTTTTCTTTTTTTTTTGATTCCTTTTCTTTTTCTTTTTTCCTTTATTTTCTTTGTATCTATCTCTTTTTATTTCAGAAAATGATTGAACTGTAATGTGTATCTACTGATATTTGACTGTATAAATTGCTACATGGTCTCACGGGGGGAGGTGGGTGGGGGGTGGGTAAAATGTAAAGCTAATAAAAATGTGTAATAAAGATTGTTAAAATAAAAATAAAAATAAAAAAAGGAAAATACATCTTGGAATTTAAACCGATTTAGGGGGCCCAAGCTAAGTGTTTGACAATTTGATGAATTTCCTGAAATAAGACATTAAAAAATTGCCGTAATTTGTCATTAAAATGACCCCATCAGTGATGAATACTCTAGCAGGAGAAAGATGTGGTTAAAATGTTGATGGCAACCAATAAAAACAAAATATATGCAGAGGAAAACATTTAGCACAATTATTTCTTCTTGTTAAGGGTAAAGGGTATGTTTCCCCGATAAGTCTTATAAAGCAATGTGTATCGGATATTAACAGTGTTCATTGTAATTAGAATTAATGTGGATTTATTCTTTTCAGAATTTAAATTTCCCCTGATCAGATTCAAAAGTATTTGTTGTCATCAAATAGGACATTGTATGGAAAAGAAAATTCTCCTGGCCTTCATCGGTTTACATTCATTCTATTTTAAGTGCTTGTTATTGTTTTCATACCCAAACTTGATTAGTTGAATGAAAGCTAACATATGATTTTCTGTGTTGTGCAGAAAGTAAATGAATCGAAGTACAGGAATTATGAAGAATTCAAAGCAGATGCCAAACTGCTGCTGCACAACACTATTATTTTTTATGGAGGTAAAGTGGTTCATATTCCTTTTTTCTGATTTATTATTAGTACAATTTACAAAGACATTTTGAACCATACTTGAATGTTTAAGGACAAACATGTTTTAACTTAGAGCTGTCAGGCCCTCACTGTCGGATTAAATCATTGCACTACTGTGTAATTCTCCTCCATGAGAGCACAGAATTACATGTTGGTACAACCCATTCCAGTAAAAACATTGCTTGGTTTACCTTGTAAGTTAATGAATGGCTACAAACTTGAGAGTTTGTGCTCATTCACAAACTCTGATAAACATAGCCCTCTCCCATCCTGGAAACAAATAGTTTTACTCTAGCAAATGGCTTGATTAATACCCATTTGGGGTTAATTTTCTCAGTGTGTAATTTTACACTGTGTACAATTACACCTTGGTGAAATGGGAGCCTGGGAACATATCACATGGCAAGCACAATATTATGCATGAATACCTTGGCCTGACACAAATTTCCCAGCTTGTTACTGGGACTGTTTGTGAATTTACCAAAGTAGTGAACATGCACCAATTTATAATATTAGTGCTACTGGTGCAAATTTGTTACTTTCCTTTTTGAATTATCACATTGTGTGCAGAATCTCTAGTATTGTTTGTCTCTGATAACATAACTTAATGTTTCAGGTACCTAAATTTTACCACCATTTGTTTTATTAAAGCTTAAAAGCCTAGTAAAAGAAAAAAACATTGTTTTGGAAGCTCCCATTGATACTGTAGGAATGTTATGAGGAAAAAGTTGCATATGACTGCATAATGATGGATATTAGAATTGTTAGTTGTTATCTTAACAGTAGAGCATGGAATGGCTCCATACATCTCGCCTACCAGACAGTATAAGGTGTCTGTTTGTGAAAGACCTTTGATCAGCTTGCAGTGGGCTTAGAGCCCACCCAATGCTTACCATTGGTTGGCTTTATTGTCACTCTTATTTACTTGCTTTTTATTCATCAGCTTGTGTGACCTTTACTTCCTCTACTTGTGTTTGTTCCTTCCCTGGAACATGGGCATGTTTCTTTTGCCCTCACACTTGTCACTTTTAAAGCACTACTTTTAAAATTTTGATTAAGCACTCTACTCGAACGCATGTGTTTTCCAACTGTTTCCCTCATGTACTGCTCTTTCCACTCTCTCGCGCTCCATATTGCTCTCTCTTGCCTGTGTGTTGCTCCTCAGCAAATCCGTGTTGTGCTTATTCTTGTGTACTTCTTCCCCTGTTTTGCTTTCTCACCCCAGTGCCCCTCCCCCCCCCCAAAACCATCTCCAGGTTCATGTCTCTAGCCCATGTGCTTTTCTTCCCAGTGCTACGTGCTCCACGTTTGTCTCTCTTGCTACTGTAACTTCCCCCATGTGTGCCCTCTGGGTTGGTTCTGCCTCTTGTGTGTCTACTCCTTTTTGCCCCATGTTGCTTAAGTGCTACTTTTTTTTACATTTTTACATGTGCAGCTCGGATCAGAAATAAAAAGTAAAAAAATACATGCATCATATCGCCTTTTTTGTTTTCTCTTTAGCCATGCTACACAGCATTTGGATGCTATACAGCATTGCTAAAAATCATTGTCACAGCCAGTAAGTCCCAAAGGCGAGACCTATTTCCTTTGCTCGTTCTTATTTTTTAATTGCGCTATAGGCCTATCCTCTTATCAGATTGTCAAACCTCTAAGGCTGTTATCTATTCAGCCTTGTAAGATACAGTATAGCTTAATTAAAGAAGCGTACAAAAGAAATGTGTATTTTGCATTCTTGGGAAAAGCTTTCCACAACTCTGTAAGTATTTTTAATCCATTGACAAAAAATGTGTGTTCTTTCAATTGCAGTTGACAGTGAACAAGCTGACGTGGCCAAGGTCTTATATACAGATACATGTCATGAGGTAAACGTAACACTGTTTTGTCATGCTAAATGCAATATTCAACCTGCAAAGAAAAGTAAATGGAACAAAACATTTAAAAATAAAATTTGCGGATGGGTTGATAAACATCTGAACAATAGAGAACTTGCTTAATGGCAGCCCCCCTGCCATGCTTGATTTCTCTTCTGACGTGGAAATCTTCACCAAAAGTGCTACCTTCAACACAACAGAAACACATTCGCCAGGTTTCGGACATTTACTATGCTTGGCTAGTGAGATTTTGAAGTGTACCACACCAATATGGGAGTGTTTCAACCAAAGAAATTGGTAACTTAAGTAGCAAACATTGTTTTTCACTTCCACACTTAGGATACTATAGAAGATACAGTGGTTACTTATTTCTCTTTGAGGAGATTGTTAATTACTTTGAAATGTTGCTAGCACAAAGCCCACATATTGTTAATGTTCATAAACAGCCTGTAGGCACTAATTCTGATTGGCACACAACCTGTTTTTGATTTTAATGTCTTTTGAGGTTTCCGCCTAAATGGCTCTCAGCTGAAGTGTTTCAGGCTCTCATACTTATTGAGGAATTGGGAGGTTGTAGCTGGGAAAGTGTTGAAGTACTTGCCTCAAAGCTTAATTAGAATAATGTTTTTTTTTTTGTAACACATTTTATTAGATTTCGTTGTATATATCACAAACATGGAAAAACACATATGTAAGGATCATTCAGAATCCTGACCCTTTTTCCTTGTTTCCCCCATGTGAAAAAGGTTCGTAGCTTTACCTTGGTCTCAGTCTCCCTAGAGTTTTGTCAGTGCCTCTATATATAATTGTATCCGGCCTTCCTTTGAATGTCATGTCTAGGGTTTCCATTCAATCTTCCCACTTACTTGTCCTTCCCTGCAGGGTTCTACATCACGGTTGCTGGAACCAAGTTGAATCTGGGAAAACTACTCCATGACAACTTCTTGAATTTTTGTGAACATCTTATAGCTGTGAAGAGTACTATTACCACCTCAACACACCAGTCCATATTGCTGTTCTAGTCTTTTCTTGTTGGTGCCTCTGAGGAGTCACATTTCCGAGTATTGACCCTTTTTGCTACAATTGGGCTGATGCTAATAAACAATCTTGAGTCATTTGTGATCTCCCGGTTGCCCTGTGTCATTAACAGAATCATGGACACCCCATTGTGAATGGCATGCATTAGCATTTTTTAAACTTGTTTACAGAATACTTGTACATTGGGGCATTCTCCTAGGTTCCTCTAGTATTGGAACTTTCATAGATTCCCAAAGCTTGTATCATTCCCCGTTGTCGGAATGGGAACCTCAGTAACCAAAATACCATAGCAGTAGGTACAAAAGAGAAAGAAAAGGGCCTAGGTCCCATTCCTCGTATTCCTTCGAGACGAACTAGGCACGGTGCAGATCAGCCCCGCAATCTTCCCTATGATGACGACTTTTATGTATATCGCGCACAAACCTTGAAACTCCATCCTTGGATCCTATTGAAGGTTGGCTCGTGCTATCCCTCCTCCAGCTTCCTAATGTTTTATGGCATCCATCTCCTGGATAGGACTTTAATCGAACCCGATACATGGCTGTATATTTTTGAATACTATTGACACCGCCCATTGAAGTACCTGTGGTGGGCCTGACAGCTATTTGGCCCTGTGAAGATTATTCTGTACCCCTGGAATACCTAAGGGTTTCCTCCGTTCTTAACTGAGCATTGTGTCCCACATTGATTTGTACATCCCAGCCCTGATGAAGGTGTTGCCCCAGCTGGGGCCATACACCGAAACGCGCGTCAGCGTTTCTTCTCTTGGGGATACCTTGACTGATCCTGTTCCATCTCCCCGAAAATGTATGTCCACTCTGTAATATATAGATCAGCCAGTTGCTGTTATGTACTTTGATATGCTGTGTGTTTGTGGTATGGAATGTATGTTATCTTGGAATGTATGTGGAAATGGAAGGTATGTGTGAGATTGATATGTGGGACTGTAATGGATAATTTTGAATTGAATTAAAAAAAAAATAACATTTTCTACATTGCTTAATATATTTATATTTATTGAAGAACTGCATTATGTAATAAAACCTTTACAATCTTATCCATTTTCTTCTCTGTTCTGTCGCTAGGAGCTTGTTTTGTAATTATTTATTGACCTCTTTTTGAGGCTTTTATTGAAATTGACGGGAATGCCCCTTTTTCTGATTGTTTTTTCTGTATTTTCCCCGCCTACCTGCCCATTATTCTGTGGGGGTCCACCTTCTATTTATTACCCATTCCCTTTTGTAGCATATCCACCTCTTTTTGCAAAAGAGACCAAAGCAAAGCAACAACCAATCAGATCAGCCTCACCCCATAGAACCCTCCCGAGAGAGCCTCAGATTTTTTACCGGACGTTGTGCTAAGGGAGTCTCCTTTGAGCTCTTCTCACTTTAACTCTAGTTGGCTATTTTTCAGCAGTATTTTCTTCAGATTTGTTCAGTTTTCCATCGAGAATGTCTGACGAGGAGAAGAAAGCTCGTTTTAAGGCTTGTTCCACCTGTGGGAAGAAGAGATTATATGTGGAGGACAGGCATAAGGACTGAATGTATTGCCTGTATCCTGATCACAAGGCCGCGGACTGCAAGGTCTGCCGCACCTTCTCTACAACGACTCTCTGGGACCGTGAGGGTCGTCTCCTCACTAGGCTCCAAAAGTTGAAGTCAAGGAAGGAAACTCTGTCAAGTGACAGTGAATATTCATCTTCTGCAACTTCATCCAGAAGGTCAGTGAAAAGGGGTAGGGCTTCCCCTTCACCATCCACAGACCGTCCATCAAAGGACTCAAAAAAGATCCCTGTGAGTCTGAGTGCCGGAGTCCCAGCAAATCCCCTTACCATGGTGCAAAGGGGAGGGAAGGACTATCGTCAGCAACAGCAGTGGTGGAGTCTGCTAAACCTTTCTAAAAGCCCTCTTCTCTAACATCTGAGAAGTCGGATAAAAGTTCCACGTCATCGACGACGCTTCAGAAGACTTCGTTGACGAAGACAACTAAAACACAGGTGAAGAAAGTTACGCCGTTGACGGTATCTTCAAGTCACATTTCGATGTCATTGTCGACTGGGGCGTCAACAACGATTACAGCAACGTCGACGAGAGTGTCGATGATTCAAACAACAACGAACAAACGGTGGATTTGCTTTGTTTGATCAGCACATCTACAAACAAATATTTCCCTTGTTGAGAGTTCAAAATGGTGTAAATTAGACACACTCTGTGGGAGTGCTATTCTGGTATTGTGCTTATCCACCTGAAAGCAACAGTCCACGATATCCTACTCACTCAAGGTGAGACGGAATATCATACACAAATTATAACAAAAGTACCAGTGCACATCCCTTCTAGTTGCTATAATCCAAATGGCATCTAGCCACGGCAATCCCCCAAAAAAATTTGCACTCTCCTTGTAGTCCTCCAAAAGACATGCACAATGTTCGTTATTATTCAATGTCCATTTATTAATGATTTCTTTCTTTTGCCACACCGTCACAGCCGACGCGCGTTTCGCCCTCCGCGGGCTTTTTCAAGGCAAAAATATAGTAAGGTGAGCAAAATATATTTGCAGAGGTCAGATTGTTATGTAGCCTGTTCAGCATTGATCCTTTAGGCCTTTTATTTTATGCACCATAGGTTAAGCGTATTGAACATTTGTCGATGATCCTTTCTTTAGTTAATGAACCGGTTATTGCACACTACATGGAGCCTTGATACGTTCCATCGCCATGGCGTGTTGCTACGGCGTTCGTGCGGAGTCCTTTCTGTCATTCGCCTTAGCAGCAGCTATCAAGGCTCCATGTAGTGTGCAATAACCGGTTCATTAACTAAAGAAAGGATCATCGACAAATGTTCAATACGCTTAACCTATGATGCATAAAATAAAAGGCCTAAAGGATCAATGCTCAACATGCTACATAACAATCTGACCTCTGCAAATATATTTTGCCCACCATACTATATTCTTGCCTTGAAAAAGCCCGCGGAGGGCGAAACGCGCGTCGGCTGTGACGAGGTGGCAAAAGAAAGAAATCATTAATAAATGGACATTGAATATTTTTTTTTTTTTTTTTAAATTTCAAATCATATTTTATTTTATTAAACAATAATAGAAATGATAACAGAGATGATAGCGGCAAGAAAGCATCAGAAGAATTACAGTCATGTTACAAAAATACCGCAACCAGACATGGGTTATTTACACAAAACCATACGTATACAGTAAAGGAAAATAAAGTACCATCCTTGCATTCTCATATTTGTACATAGTTCCGTAGAGCCCTCCGTCTAAATCAAGTCATGTAACACCATTTATGTTTCATCATTCCTGCTGCACGATTCTAAGGTTGTCAAGCCCGTGAGCCCAAGATATAGCCATTACAGTTCACGCAACATGTAGCCCATAATTCACTGAGTACAGACCCCATCGTTTGGAACTTCAAGGTGGGTCAAAGGTGAAGGAGGCTCGGTCCAATGAAGACCATAATTTTTTGTTGGTGACCTGCCATGGTGATGAGTGTAACGCGGGGTTGTCAGTGCCCCTAATGCAGGACAGCCATTCCCTCCAGGCATTGAAGGAGACCTCACCCGTTGATTTCCAATTGCACAGGATCACCTTACATGCTAGAGTTAGTAGGAGGTCCAGGAGCTGGCGGTCATGGTCACTCTTTAGTGATGGATCTAATGCCCCTAGGAGAATGTAGATGAATTCCCTCGTAGGATGTATGTGGAGCGTGTGTCCAATGTAGTCAAAGATTTTTGCCCAGAAGGCGTGAAGCAAGGGGCAATCAAACAGCATGTGCGGAAGGTCACCAATACCAGAGGAGCAGTTCCAGCAATTCGGTGTATCCCGCAGGCCAACCTTAAATAGCCTCTGTGGGGTCCAAAATGCTCTGTTAATAATCATATATTTGGTCTGTGATAGTATCGGTGATACCTTGTGTGTGAGTGCTGTTGCATGTATCCTGACCCAGTCTATACTTATGCCAGTGTTGTTTGTTTCTGATTCCCATTTTAACTCATTGCGCCTCATTGACTTGCTGGCCGTTGGCGCGAGTAGTTTATATATTTTAGAGACAAAATGTCCAGAGGATTGAAAGTGGGGTAGCATAGCTTTTAGCCAAGGCTTCACTAGTTTGAATGTTTTAGTGGATAAGGCTGATTTTAGCTTTAAGAAGGCAAAAAAGTCGATCGGCAACAGGGAGTGTCTAGCCTGTAGAGTCGAGAATGGCAATGGCATATTATTTTCGTATAGATCAGAGACCACATTAAGACCTTTATCTGACCAGTGGTCCCATACGATAGGTGATCCACTAATTTTAATGGACGGGTTACGCCATAAGGACGCAGAGGAGGAATTGTGGATTCGTTGACCAGTGGCATGAACGCGATCTAACCGCAGGAGGGCTCTCTTGGTATTGAGTATGATGTATTTAGAGTTCGTGAGATGTGAGAGGTCCATTGTTAGGACTGCAGAGAGCGGGGCTTTGCCTATAATGGAATTTTCAATATTGATCCATAAGGGCGTGTAGACAGGGTCCTCGATAAACCAGGAGGCTCCCTGCTTACAGAGAAAGGCGGTCTGGTAATTTCTGAAATTTGGCAATCCTAATCCCCCTTTAAGCTTTGGAAGTTGCAATTTTTTCATGGCAATTCTCGGTTTCTTCCCTTTCCACAGGAAATCCGAGATCAGTTTTTCAATTCTATGTAAAAAGTCCTCCGTGAAGGTCATGGGGAGCATACATGCCATATAATTCACCAAGGGACTGATCATCATTTTTAGTGTTTCAGCCCTGCCCCACCACGAAAGGAATTTAGGGGACCACCCATCCAACAGCTTTTGTATTTTCTTGTAGAGTATCTCCTCATTAATTTTTAAGGTGGATATCAAGTCCTTTTCGAATTCCATGCCTAAATATTTAAAACTCTTCGACTGCCAGGTAAGCCCAGAGTCGCCCAGGATGGTTTTATCACATAGATTATTCAATGACTTCACCTCAGTTTTATCCTTGTTCAAGGAGTATCCAGAAACAGCTGAGAAGTCTTCTATCGTGGACATTAGCGCAGGGATAGCCTTATCAGCTTGTTCGCTCATGACCAACACGTCGTCTGCATAAGCCGTGAGTTTAATTGTACAGTCAGTGAACCGGATTCCAGCGATGTCAGGGTTTTCCCTTATGTAGTACAGAAAAGGCTCAATAGCCAGGAGGAATAAGGACGGGGATAATGGACATCCCTGTCTAGTACCCTGTTCTAGACCAAATGGGGAGGAAAAAGCGCCGCCAGCTCGTACTCTAGCAGAGGGACAGGCATAGAGGGACATGACTAATTTAGTGAATATGGGACCCAGGTCGAATTTATGTAGTACAGCATTTAAGTAACCCCAGTCTACTTTGTCGAACGCTTTTTCAGCGTCTAGTGTAATGGCGATGGTGGGTGTAGATAAGAGTTTCGCCTTCTCAATGACATGAGCCAGGATTCTCGTATTATCGCTCGAGAGCCTGTTCTTCAGAAAACCGGCTTGCGAGGGATGTATTAGAGACGGCAGGATTTTTTGAATGCGATTCGCTAGAATTGATGCTAGGAGCTTACAATCTAAATTTATCAGTGAGATAGGCCTGTAATTTTTGGGGAGTTTGTGGTCTTTGCCTTCCTTGGGTATTACCGCAATCACAGCCTCTGCCATAGTCCCCTTAACTTTACCTGTATTGGTAATTTCGTGAAAGACCTCTAGGAGAGGGGTGGAAAGAATATGGCCAAAGGTCTTATAAAATTGTGCTGTATAGCCGTCAGGCCCAGGGGCTTTCCCCTTTTTGAGAGATTTGATCGCGCTAATAACCTCCGACTCAGAGATTGGTTCATTCAAGCAGTCTCTTTCCGCCGCCGTTGGTGTTGGGAGCGAGCAGTTGGAGAGGTATTTCTCCATTTTTTCGCTGTCTACATGCATGTTCTTAGCATAAAGTTTCTCGTAAAAGTCCTTGAAGATATTCGCAATCTTAGTGGGATCAGAGTTAGGAGTCCCATTGTCATCGAGTAAGGATGCAATGGTATTCTTTTGAATTTTAAATGTAAGATAAGCGGCTAATCCCTTCCCGGCTTTGTTCGAGTCACAAATTTTGAAACGCTTCCTCCTGTCTAACCAAATTCCCGCCTTTTCACTAATAAGTTTGTTATAGGTGTATTTCTGATTGGACAGTTCAGTTAGAACCTCAGGGTTTCTATTCCTCAAGTATGTGTGCTGGAGTTTAGAAATGTCCTCCTCTAATTTTAACAATGCTGCAGTGCGGTTCTTATTAATTGCAGACGACATTTTTATAATAACCCCCCTTATGGTGGACTTCAAAGCATCCCATCGAGTGGTGTCTGAAGTGTCCCCCCTCTTGTTTAATAATAAAAAGTCTTTAATGGCAGTGTCAAGGGTTTCTTTGTGCTTTGTGTCATTGATAATGGTGTCATTGAATCGCCACATAGATTGACGGGTGGTCGGTTTAATATTAGACAATGTAAGGGAGACGCAGGAATGATCAGAGACTAATCTGGGAGCAATGTCCGCGTCCTCAACTCTTGCCACCGCGTTATTAGATATGAGTATATAGTCGATTCTTGAGAACGAGTCATGCGGTGGGGAGTAGAATGAGTAGTCTCTGCCATCAGGGTGCATCAAACGCCACGTGTCCACCAAATGAAATCTATTGCACAATTTCATGAATGCCTTATGGGCCTTCCCCGGGCGAAAGACGCATTTAGAGTCTCTATCTAGTATTGGGTCGTGTGGGAGATTGAAGTCGCCCGCCAGAATATGGACTGCTGTGTCGGGGATGGAGTTTATCTGCTTCGTTAAGCCTACCCAGAAGGACGGATCATGTGTATTTGGGGCATAGATAGTCGTGATAAAGAATTCAGTGTCATCCTTGAGTAGTCTCGCTGAGACCCATCTGCCTTTTGTATCTATTGCACTAGAGACTATTTCCACATTTGCATTCTTAGCCACTAGCATTACCACCCCATTCTTTTTTGAGATCGCCTCAGAGCCTATCACTTCAGTATAGTACTTATTGCGTAGTGTGTGGAATTGCTTTGCTTCTAGTTTCGTTTCTTGCAATAAGGCTATATCTCCATGCTGTCTTCGTAGATAGTCAAGTATCTTTTGGCGTTTAACTGGCTGGTTGAGTCCTTTCACGTTCAACGATAGTATTTTAAGGTTAGTTACAGTTGTCGTTCCTATCGGAGTATCTATAACAGCAGCCATCAACTATGCATCCAGTAATATCGTCTCATAACACATGTGTATACATAAGGACTAGGCCGTGGAAGCGGTCTCATACCCCTTAAATAGCCAACAGCATCTTTTGACACACATGATGTGGGGCTAGCACAGTATGCAGGATACAGAAGTACAGAGTATAAGCTTCGGAACATAATGTTGTACATTGGATGCAAGCTAGTATGCAAGGTGGACAGAATTAAACAAAACTATATACGAAATATCAAAACAACCCCCCCCTTCCTCCCTTCCAACCTCCCCCCGCCCTCCTCCCTCACCCACTTCCCACCCCTCCCTCCCCAATAGTAGATACAACAGAACATGGCGACTCAGGAATGACGACCAGCCGGCCGCCTCCAAGCAACTTACTCTTAACTACGATTCTACGGGCTGCAATCCTAATTCTGAGGAATTAGCCCAAATGTGTTAGGCAACAACAAACAATAAACAACGCTGGTGTCAGAACATTAAACACAGGAAAATCACTGCTTTGGGTTCAGTATCGGGACCAAATATATCAGTACCTGCAAAGAATTATCGTAAGCGTAATCAACAACAAGTCAACAGTACAGCACGGCATAGTGCCTATTTAAGGCCCATAAGGGACACGGGCAATATCATGGTAGCGTGGTATCATGTTAGCATAGGTATGGTATCGTGTGTGCGGTAGCAAGGATAGAACCATACTGAGGCAGCTTATAATGATATGTGTTTCAAGTTGAAGGTTCATCAAATCGTTCAAGGGATCGGTCTAACCATTCTTATCTAGATATCTAATCTATCTAATCTAGATGTTTCAAGTTAAAGGTTCACCAGATCGTTCAAGGGATCGTTCCAACATAGATCTGGAGTCAGATGAATAGCTGATATAGGGCCCAAGGGTACAGAATACATTACCGTGTCATTACCGTCCAAAGACCACTTGCGCTCACCAACCAGGTATCAAGTCCAAGACAAGAGAGCCGCATATCAGATCCAGTTCAGATAGGCACTTTTATAAGAGTTCTGGAGTATGAGATTGGTAGGACAACATTTCAAAACCAGAGTTTATCCTAAGCCAGACGCAGAGGCTCCCTGTTGATCTGGGGGGGAGACTTCCATACTGCTATCTCCACGGTCAAACAGGAGTTGTCGTAGTTTTCGCGGGTCTAAGAACACATGGGACACACCTTGTATCGTCACTCTAAACTTAGTTGGACCGATAAAGCCATACAGGTGACCAAGTGACTTTAGCTGGGGTCTCATTGCAAGGAAGGCTTTTCTGATCTCCATTGTTTCCTTACTGAAGTCCTGTGAGAGGAAGATTTTTTGGCCTTTCCATAGTACGTGGTTGTGTTTACGAGCGAAGGTGAGTATCTGTTCTGTGTGTTGGTACCTTAGTGGTTTGCACACAATCGCTCTTGGACCCTTTTGGTCCTTTGAGATTCGTCCTGGCACCCTATGCGCCCTGTCAAACTCCAGTGGCTGAGTGAAAGTTAGATTTGTGGCCTGCGTGAACCACTCCTCGAGGAAGGGTATGCATGAATCATGTTTCTCCTCCGATTTCTCCGGCATACCAAAAATTCTTAGATTCCCTCTTCTGTTTCTGTCCTCCAACTCTGCAACCTTCCTCACGAGATGGTCAGAGCATAAGGAAAGGTTCTTGACAGCTCCACATGTCTTATTTTCAAGGTCTTCCAATTTGCTTATCCTGGTCTCGGTGTCGGCTAATCTCGAGTTGATGTCTTTAATGTCTTGGCGGATAGCAACAACCTCCTCCTTGGTGGATTTGGCCAAGTCTCTGACTTCTTCTAGCCTGCTCAAGATTGTTTCCACGGCTTCCTCCATTTTTTTCCCTTTGTTTCCTTTGATCGGTGTCGGTGGGTTAGATTTCAGGCGTTTGGCGGCTGCACCATTCTCCTTTTCTCCCATACTGTAGATGCGTAGGCGGTGGGTTATACAGGCGTCTTGGCGTTTCAGGCATGTAGTGATGAGACCACGTGTATTTGGACTGCGCAGGCCATCGGAATATACACCTCTCCCTTTTTTAAAGATGATCTTTATAGCTGCTCCTTGTGAATATCAGCTCGTGAGGGTAATTACAGCGATAGACAAGCAGTAGACAAGCAGGTAAACACAAGCAGGTAAGCACCTAATACGTTGCGGGGTCTCCAACTCGAAACAGCAAACTCTTGCTCTCTACCCAGTGCCGCACGTGGCTTCACTTCACTCAACTTCCTGCATGCGGGAATTTTATGCGTTTCGCGGCAGGGTGGTCTGGTTGCGATGTCACCATTTCAGGCTGCCTTCATATAGATAGAGGAATTAGAATGTCTGTGGTTTTATGGCCCGTTTTGCACCCAGTCAATCAATGTGCCGCAGTGTGGGGGGGGGGGACCATGTAAAAGTCATCAAATGCACACGTGTACTGTGTTTTTCAAGAACGCCAATAAACGCTATGATATTATGAGGGCATTACACTATGTCGCTGAGCATCAAGATCCGCCGTCATTTTGTTGGAGCGCTTTGGGTTTTCAGATGCCGGTGTTTCGCTCCTTTTTCTGGAGTCTCAGGCTCCCGTTGCTGTCTCGGTGAGCGGACTTGGCGCCCTGGTTGAGTCGCGCTGTTGTTTATACATTAACAGAGTTTTGGCATCTATGCTGATCCCTCAGCTATTCCCAGCCTTCCCAATTACTTCGTTTCAGCTCTGACCTTCAAACACCTTCAGGCACCACCTAGGCATTGTGGGCGCTGACAGACTTAGGATTAGTGAAAGTGTTCAAAAAAAAAAAGCGCTAAATTCAAATGATTGCAGTTGATTGCAGTGATTCAAGTGATTGCAGCGTTATGTTGAGAAAGAAAAGCGCATGGTGAGCGGTGTGACTGTGGAGCTCAGATCCTCGTGGGCACAGACAGAGGCATCACTGCATTAGAGCCCGGGGTGACTCGAGCGCGATAGCAGACGTGCTGGAAAGCCGCCATTTTAGGTAATTAGACCCTGCGCTGCATTTTCACGAACTGCACGGTTGTCAGCAGCATACTATCAGCAGCATGCTCCTGTGAGGTTCATCTACTCACGATTCCGTTGCTGCAGCTTGTATTTCGGTGCGGGCGAGCGCTCCCAGTCAATGTTTCATGATGAGACCGGGGCTCCGGGAGACCGCGTGAATGCGTCCGGAGGCGGGCTCCGGCATGTAACGCACTTCCTCCGGTCAGGGGAAAACGGTCCGTTTTAATCCCGTTTCCCTCGTCGGATCAGGCTCAAACTTCTCCCATCTTTAGTTCTGGTGTTCCGACGGCCAGGCACCCGTTTTGGTCCGGGTTGGAGTCGGATCGCAGCCCTTGTATAACAATTACTCACAGCCGCTTGGAGGAGGACAGGATTAAGCTGCCATTTCTCCGGCGTCCAAGCCACGCCCCCATGGACATTGAATATTAACGAACATTGTGCATGTCTTTTGAGGACTACAAGGAGAGTGAAAGCATTTTTGGGGGATTGCCGTGGCTAGATGCCATTTGGATTATAGCAACTAGAAGGGATGTGCACTGGTACTTTTGTTATAGAGAGTGTCGATGATGGTGTCGTCGACGAGAGCAACTATGACGATGACCACGACGACGGCTGGAGTGTCGACGTTCTCGTCGATGACACCATCTCTTCGTCGACGATCCAACCGGCGACGGTGCTCCTGTCGACGACTTCGTTACATCTCCAACGCCGACTGTATCGTTGACGACATCTTCGCCGACGGAGAAGATCACTATTTCTCTGAAGAGAATAACGCCTGATATGACGTCTCCAAGGAGGGTTACCCACTTGCCTCCCGCACTGTTACTTGAGGAAGAAGAAGACTCGGAGGGAGATGAACAGGATTCTTTTAGCTATGCCCATATTCCATCACAACTTTTGGTAAAATCCCAGGATACGGATTCTGAGGGTGAATACCTTCATGAACACTCATACCAACAATCTTTGCATCGTCAAGAAAAAGCAGGCCAAGAGATGATTTCAGTTCCTTCTTCCCTCTTGGCAGATCTTCAATGCAAGTTGTAGGATTATAGGAAGAGATTCTCACAGACTCCTCCTCCTCATCCTGCATTTTCTGCAGTGCATGATTTGTCTATTCCACCAGCTTCTTCGTTTTTCTCTCCCGGAGCACCTTCTCAGATGGTATCTCAGCCGCAAGTGTCCTGCACAGGTATACCTCCAGTGGTTTAGGAAGTACAAGATGATTCCTCGTACGAGTATCAAGATGATGGCAACAGACGTGACCAGTGTGTGGAGTGGGATGAGTACGTGATTACTGACCCAGCTTCTCCTTCTCTGGAACCAGTAGATTCTTCCCCGGCAGACATTGGGCGATTTCATAAACTGATGGAAAGAGCCTCCAACAGATTTAAGCTTCCTATGCCTTCTGTTCAAACAGAATGCTTCCTCAATGATTTTAAGGAGCCCTATAGGAAGATGGTTCGTTCCATTCCCATTGTCAGTCATGTCTGGGACGAGGGGTTGAAAGCAATGAAAAATCCGGCGACTGTCATCGCAGTATTGCCACGCCTGGAAAAGAAGTGCAAGGCCCCTGATAATAGTCCAGCAGCCTTAATAGGTCAGCCAAAGCCGGATTCCGTAATATCGCAAGAGGCTCAGAGAAAGTCACAAAATCCTTCTGCGCCCCTGACAACTCTGCCTGATAAAGAAGGCAGATGCCTTGAGAATGCCGGGAAACGGTTTTCTCCTATGGCGAGCCTCGTGATTAGGGCGGCTAATGTGTTGACGATCCTAGGCAGATATGACCGTCAGATGTGGTGCGACCTCTCACTATATTTGGGCCAACTACCTCAAGAATCCAAGGTAGAAGCAAAAAAGATTTTGCAGGAAGGGGAGGCTACATCTGCGGAGGTGACAGACTGTGCTATGGATATTGCCACGGCGGCTTTCCGCTGGCTGGCAGGCGCGGCGGTTCTTCGTCGCCAAGGCTGGCTCAGGGCAACATGGTTCCAACCGGTGGTCCAAAACAAGATCCTGGACCTTCCATTTGATGGTGAGGCATTATTTAGCAAGCATACACGAAAACGGCAAGATCCCTGGGAACCTTACAGTATCGGAAGGTTCCTTTCTGTGGAGCCAAAGGAAGGAGTACTTCCTACAGGGGTTCATATCAACAACAACGATATTATTCTTATGGTTCAACACCCCAATCTTATCGTCAGTCTTATCACCAACGGCAAGGCCAGACCTCTTCTTTCTCTAGGAAAAACTCCAGAGGAGAACAGAATCGCCAGGGACATGACACCACCAAGAGGCAATAGCAGCGTTCTGGCTCTGCCTGCTGTACCCTCCTCCCTGATAACATCTATGGGAGGCAGGGTGTCTCGATACCTCCACAACTGGAAACAAATTACATCAGTCATTTTGGTACTCAACATCATCCAGAGTGGCCAATCGCTGGAGTTCGTACAATTTCCACCTTCAAAGCCCCCTGCCGTCATGCCTTCGAAACATCTGCGTCTTCTCAGGCTCGAAGTTCATCAGATGCTCCTCAAAGGAGCTGTGGAGCCTGTTCCCCTTTCTCAAACGGGAGAGGGATTCTATTCCAGGTTTTTTCTCGACAAATGGACGCTGGAGAAATGGCGCCCCATTTTAGATTTCAGGGAGCTAAACACCCATCTCATAAGTCAATCCTTTCGGATGGTGTCACTTCAGGATATTTTATGTCTCCTCAACTCGGGGGACTTCATGGCCGATCTTGAAGGTGCGTATTTTCACATACCCACTCATCCATCCCACAGGAGGTTTCCTCGATTTACAGTAGCCAAGAGCCACTTTCAGATCAAAGTTCTTCCTTTTGGACTTCGGTCTGCCCCGAGGATCTTTACCAAGGTGCTGGCACTGGTGGAGGCTTTCCTAAGGAGGCAACATTTTCAAGTCTTCCCCTACCTGGACGATTGGTTGCTGGAGTCCCCAACCAGGCGTGCAGCGAAGGAAACAGTAGAGGCATGTACGAGACTGTTCACCAATCTGGGCCAGACTCTCAACAAGGAGAAGTCATCTCTCTGCCCGTCCACAAAAGCACGATTCCTAGGAGCCATCCTAGATACGTCTCTCGGCAAGGCTTCTCCATCCTTCGAAAGACAAGAGAGGCTGATGTCTATGGCTCATCTGTTGCGAAAAAGGTGGTGTCTTTCAGTACGCCATTACAAGTCCCTTCTAGGAGTGATGTCCTCGTGCATTCCTCTAATACCGCACTGCAGGTTACGGATGAGATCACTTCAGGAGCACCTCGACATGCAATGGCAGCAAGTCCACAGTTCTTTCGACGACAAGGTGGTGATCACAGAAGCAATGAAGAAAGCAGCCTTGTGGTGGACAAAGGAAGAAAACGTATCCCAAGGTCTATCCTTCGTAGTAAATCCTGCTCCTCACCTAGTTACTACAGATGCGTCACTGGAAGGCTGGGGTGTGGTGCTTCAGGACTTGCAAATAAGCGGGCGTTGGTTGCCTCAGCACCGCCTTCTTAATACCAACCTCCTGGAACTCAGGGTGATTCGTCTGGCGTTGCAAGCTTTTCTTCCGAGGTTGCAGGGATCAGCAGATCTTGTCCGCACGGACAATACCACGGCCATGCATTACATAAACAAGGAAGGGGGTACCAGATCTCTTCCGTTATCACAGGAGGCCCAGAAGATTTGGTAATGGGCGCTCCTGCACAGGATATCACTGCAGGCAGAACACCTCCCAGGGGTCCAAAACGAAATGGCGGACATGCTCATCAGTCTGTCGTCAGTCAGCCACGAGTGGGAACTGAACCAGTCTATCTTGGAGGACATTTTCCAGGAGTGGGGCACACCAGAACAAGAAATGCCGGTTTGATGCAAGCAAGCGTCACCATCGCGGATCTTTGGGGAATGCGCTTTCGATAGCCTGGTCAAGCGCATTTGTTTACCCCTTTCCTCCCATTCCATTAATACTGAAGATTCTCAGGAAGATCAAAACGGAACCATGCAAGATGATCCTAATTGCTCCAGCTTGGCCGAGGCAGTTTTAGTTCACAGAGCTTCGCCTCCTCTCTCTGGATTTGCTGCGTCCTCTACGAATGGTTCCAGATCTTCTCACGATGTCCCAGGGCCAAGTCTGGCATCCCGATCCTCGCTCCTTACATCTATCAGCATGGCTCCTGAGCAGCGAGAGTTTCTTGGTTTAGGCCTCTCAGAAGAGATAAAGGATGTTCTCCCTCAGGCAAGATCTCCTTCAACTAACAAAACCTACAGTCTGAAATGGAAACAATTTTTTATCTAGTGTCAGCAGGAAGGCATTGATCCTTTTTCGTCTCAACCTCACAAGGTTCTTCCTTACTTCCTGTCTTTGGCTAAAGCAGGGCTGGCTCACTCATCCATTAAAGTTTATTTGGCGGCCGTTTCTCACTATAGGCGCAATGCATCTGGACCTTCCCTTTTGTCAGCCAGGATTATTAAGCAATTTCTCAAAGGCATGTTTAGGGTTTTTCGTCCAGTGAGGCCTCCGCCTCCCACTTGGCATTTGAATTTGGTGCTCTCCCAGCTCATGAAACATTCCTTTGAACCGATTCATCGAGCAGATATGAAATTCCTCTTGTGGAAGTTGGCTCTCACTTCGGCAAGAAGAATTGTTGAGCTTCAAGCTCTAACAATCCAAGAACCCATCCTCCAATTCAAAAGTAATACAGTGATTCTAAGGACTAATCCAAAGTTCATACCTAAAGTGCCTTCGGACTTTCATTTGAATGAGCCGGTGATTCTTAAGGCTTTCTTTCCTCAACCTTCTACGCCGGCGGAGAGGGCACTTCATTCTCTAGATGTGCAAAGATGCTTTCAATTCTATCAGGACCGTACTACGGGCTTTCGAAAATCTTCTCAATTATTCATTGCTTTTAGTGCTCCCTGCAAGGGCTTACCCCTCTCCCAACAGGGGATTGCTCGGTGGGTATCCAGCGCTATACGATTCTGTCATTCAGCAGCGGGCAAGCCTCTGGACAGCAGAGCCAGAGCACACTCTACAAGATCCATGGCTTCATCTAAGGCTCTCTTTGCAGGAGTCCAGATTAAAGATATCTGCAGGGCTGCAACTTGGAGCAGCGCGCACACCTTCACAAGACATTACTGCCTGGAAACCTTGGCACAAGAAGACATGGCTGTAGGCCAGGCGGTCCTGAGGAACCTCTTTCATTGAGTGGTGAGCTTTCCCTTTCTTCCTTTCCTCCCTCCTTCCTTTCTTTATTATTATTATTAGCACATTTTGGCAGTATGTTTTAATATTATGGTATTGTGGTTAATGTTTTATTTGCATTAAAAAAACAAATAAAGGGACTATAGAGAAGATAATATCAATGAGGAGGCAAAATGTGCTGCGGACTGCTAGCTACTCTGATAAAAGCTTTGGGAATGTATGAAAGTTCCGATACTGGAGGAAGAAAACAATTTACTTACCTGTAACTTTGGTTCTCCAGTATTGGTAACTTTCATAGATTCCCAAGCACCCACCCTCCTCCCCTTCGAAAGCTCAGCCATTAGCAGGTTTTGGTCATACTGTTGCACAACGGTTAAGAAAATCTGAGGCTCTGAGGTTCTCTCAGGAGGCTTCTGTGGGGTGAGGCTGATCTGATTGGTTGTTGCTTTGCTTTGGTCTCTTTTGCAAAAAGAGGTGGATATGCTACAAAAGGGAATGGGGCCTAGGCCCTTTTTCTTTCTCTTTTCTATCTACTGCTATGGTATTTTGGTTACCGAGACTGCCATTCCGACGACGGGGAATGATACAAACTTTGGGAATCTATGAAAGTTACCAATACTGGAGAACCAAAGTTACAGGTAAGTAACTTGTTTTCTTCTCAGGCGTCTTCATTAAAATTATACGCCCTGAATAATCCCACCCATGTGCAGGGACCTCAGAGCAATTCTTTCAAAGTCACATCTACTTTGACTTACTTCTGAGAGGTCAGGACACATATGTATTGCAGCGCAAGAGTGGTAACATTTTTATCATACGCTTAGTTTCCTTACTACTATAACCATACTGGGCCCTTTATGTTTAGACAATCTGCAGCATTTCCATTTACCACAGAGGCAAAGATCCTCTGATGAATCTTTCTCCTCCAATGGGAGGTGTAGAAATTACAGTGGGCAAAACATCACATAAGCTGTCCAGTGAGGATCATTAATTGACATCCAACTCACAAATTTGAGATCAGATTTAGATACTACACCTCTCTCAAGACCATGCTGTAGAAATAATGAATCGATACAAAAGGGGATGATGGACGGAGCGTTTGAAAACACTCACCCCCAGTCAACTGATCTGTGTTTAATCCATCACCATTCTTTAGCTCACTCAGTTCAGACATGGCCATATGCAAATCAGTCTGACCCTGTGGCTCATGGGAACAGTCCAGCCCGAACTGCCAAGCCATGTCTTCCCTGGACCGGAAACAAGCATCCTGGGACCGGTTTCGGATTCATAATCCTCATCAGCCAGGCTATCTTGAGTCCAGTGGCCAAGTGAGCAAGGGACTGAAGGCCAGGAAGTCAGAACATCTCCTTAAGTCCAGCGGTAGACCATTCCAAAGTTTAGCTGCCTTCAGAAGGAAGTTCCTACCACCCCATGTAGCATATTTTGCTCTTGGAGGGGACTACTCAGACGCAATGTCTGAGGATCTGAGCTTTCTGCCTGGGGAATACCAGGCCAATTTTGCCCGAAAGTAGCTAGGACCTGAATTATGCAATGCTTTAAAGGCTATGCATAAGGTCCTAAACTCTATGCATTTAGCTATAGGTAACCAGTGCAGATTAACCAATGTTTGCGCCACCGACATTTGTTTGGGAATTCCAGAGAGAAGTCGCTCTACCTCATTTTGCAGTGTTTGAAGATTTTGCAGCAACTTTTTCCAGATGCCGATAAAGAGAGCGTTTCCATAGTCCAACTTGGCTAAGATCATTGATGTAACAACTGTTTTTTGTAGATCATTTGAGATGGATGAACAGATCTTTTTGATACATTTTAATGTATAAAAAACAGACGAACCAAGTACTTTTAGTTGATGGTCAAAGTGGCGTTTATCATCTAAAATAACTCCCAAGTTCCTTCCTTTCAGTACTGGGGCCACCAGATTGGCGACCAAAGAGATCTATTATTTCCGAACAATAGGGCCAGTAATGCTTCGCGAAAGTATGGAGGGAGGCCCAAGCCGCCGCTTTACAAATGTTTTCAACCGGAACACCCCTAGACAAAGCTGATGTTGATGACTTTGCTCTAGTAGAGTGAGCTCTTATACCCTCTGGAGGGTCTTTACCCGCCAGGGGGTAGCAGATCTTAATGCAGAGGATAATCCACCTCGAGAGCGTACGCTTGTGCACCGCCTTCCCCTTCTTGCAGCCAGCAAAGCCTACGAACAGCTGGTCATCCAACCTGAATTCTCGTGTCCTGTCCAGGTAAAAGCTCACCGCCCTCTTAGGGTCCAAGCGGTGAAGTCTCTCCTCCTCCTTGGAAGGGTGAGGGGGAGGATAAAAGGTAGGGAGGGTAACAGACTGCCCCAGATGGAAAGGAGTTACCACCTTAGGCAGAAAAGCAGCCCTGGTCCTTAGAACCATTCTTTCAGCATGAATGGTTAAAAACGGGGGCTTAGAAATAAGAGATTGAAGCTCACTTACCCTCCTTGCCGAGGTAATTGCCACCAGAAAAATAGTCTTGAAAGACAAAAGTCTCAAGGGACATGTGTGTAAAGGCTCAAAAGGTGAACCCATTAAAAATGTAAGAACAAGGTTCAAGTCCCATTGAGGTACAATAAAAGGTGTAGGAGGAAATTTATTTGTAAGGACCTTAATGAAACGCAAAACAATAGGAGATTTAAACAAAGAGGGCTGGCCTGGCAAACAAAGGAAAGCCGACAAGGCCGACAAATAACCTTTGATAGTTGCCACTGCAAAACCCTGCTGGGCCAAAGAAAGTGCGAATTGAAGTATATTGGACAAACAAGCCCTTAAAGGGTCAACGGACTTCTCCCCGCACCAAGCAACAAACAGACCATCTATAAGAATAAATGGACTTGGTAGAGGCACGCCTGGCCGACAAGATGACATCTACCACATCGTGCAGAAGAGAAAAGGAAATCAGATTGCCCCGTTCAATCTCCAGGCATGAAGGTGTAAGGTCTGGAGGTTGGGGTGTAGAACCTGCCCCTCCATCTGGGAGAGGAGATCTGCCCTGTGAGGGAGACGGAGCGGAGGGCACGAGGAGAGGTGGAGTAGGTCTGTATACCACACCCTTCTTGGCCAATCCGGGGCGATCAATATGACTTGGGCCAGGTCTTGGCGAATCTTCCTCAGAACCCGAGGAATCAAGGGTATGGGAGGAAACACGTAAAGGAATTGCGAGTCCCAACTCAACTGAAACGCGTCCCCCAAGGCTCCCTGCATCGGAAACTGGAGGCTGCAGAATGACGGGCGGTGAGCATTCTCGTGAGTGGCGCAAAAGGTCCACCCGAGGAGTTCCCCACGTCCGGAAGACGTGACGAACTACCTCTGGGTGAAGTCTCCACCCGTGGTCAGCGGAGAACTGCCGACTGAGACTGTCTGCACGAACATTCCGAACTCCAGCCAGATGATTTGCTATTTGACAAATCTGATGGTCCTGAACCCAGGACCAGAGACGCAGAGCCTCTCTGCAGAGACACTGCGACCCTACTCCTCCCTGCTTGTTGACCTACCACATCGCGGTCGTGTTGTCCGTCAGGACTTGGACTGACTGACCGCGAAGGGAAGGGAGGAAGCCCTTGAGTGCAAGACGTATCGCCCGCAACTCTAGAAGGTTGATGTGAAGCAACCTACCCTAGAAGGTTGATGTGAAGAAACCTTTCCTCTGGAGACCAAAGACCCTTGACCTCCAGATCCCCCAGATGAGCACCCCACCCTAGAGTGGATGCATCCGTTATCACTGTGGCCACTGATGGAGGTAGATGAAAAGGCTTTCCTTGCGACAGGTTGACTTCCACGCTCCACCAAGATAGATCCGCTGCAGTTTCTCTCGAGATCCTCACTGACTCCCTGAGATCTCCGCCGTGCTGATACCACTGCCTGCGGAGGCACCACTGGAGTGTCCTCATGTGCCAGCGTGCATGGTTGACCAACAAAATGCAAGAAGCCAATAGACCGAGCAAGCGAAGGACCTTCAGGACTGGAACGACCGCTCCATTGAAAAATAAAGGAATCATTTCCTGTATGTCGCGAATCCTTTGAGGAGGAGGGAATGCACGACACACAGTTGTATCCAGTACCACACCTATGAACAGGTTGCGCTGGGAGGGCACCAGGTGAGATTTGGGTACATTTATCAAAAAACCCAACCTGTGCAACAACTGAGTTGTCTCCTGCAGATGATGCAGCACTATCTCTGGAGATTCTGCTTTGATCAGCCAATCGTCCAGATACGGGAATACAGGTATCCCCGACCTTCTGAGATGCGCAGCCACCACTGCCATCACCTTGGTGAAGTCTCGAGGCGCAGTAGTAAGACCAAAACGGAAGGACCGCAAACTGGCAGTGTTGCGAACCAACCGTGAAACGGAGATACTTTCTGTGCGACTTCAGGATTGGGATGTGAAAATACGCATCCTGCAAGTCGATCGACACCATCCAGTCTTCTTCCAGCAGCGCTTGAAGAACCTGTGAAAGGGCGAGCATCTTGAACTTCTCCTGCTTCAGGTAAAGGTTCAAGATCCTTCCTTCTTGGGGATCAGAAAATCCTGGGAGTAGCACCCCTGACCCCTCTCCTGCTCTGGTACCACCTCTATCGCACCCTTTCTGAACACAGCCAGGACTTCTTCCTGCAGGAGCAGCAGATGGTCCTCCGAACAAAAACCCTGGCAAGGAGGGTAATTTGGGGGAAATTCACGAAAGGGAAGAGCATACCCATTCTCCACGAGATTGAGAACCCAAAGATCTGAGGTAATCCATTCCCAATCTCGTAGAAAATGGGTAAGCCGGCCCCCAACTGGGCCCACATGATCCGGAATGGCGGATCTAGGGCTGCTTTGCTGGGGTGGCAGGGGGCTGGGAAGGGGAAGAGGAGGAGGAGGAGGAGGCTTGACGACCTCTAGGACAAGCTCGTTGTCTTCCTCTGTATGATTTATACAGGGTATTCTGCTGCTGTTGTGGCTGCTGCTGCAATGTTTTATAGGAACGAAAGGAATACCTGCCAAATCCTCTGAAGCGCCTTCCAGTAGTACCCCTGGTTTGAAGTCCCAAAGATTTCGCTCTGGCCCTACTATCTTTGAAACGTTCCAAGGCAGCGTCAGCCTTCTTGCCAAACAAACCAGAACCATCAAATGGCAAGTCCATCAGAGCAGACTGAACATCCGCAGAGAACTCCGATGTTTTTAGCCACGCTGCTCTTCTAGCGGCCACCGAAGAGCCCATGACTCTCGCCACCGAATCAGCCGTGTTTCGCCCACTCTGAATTACCTGTCTCGCAGCAGCCTGAGTGTCCGAAATTACTTCCTGAAAATCCTTTCTATCCACTTCAGGAATTTTTGGCACTAACTGCTTAACGGAATCCATCAAGGCATGGATCTACCGTCCCATAAGACAAGTTGCGTTGGTAGATTTTAATGCCATACTGGCTGAAGAGAAGACCTTTTTGGCCATCTGATCTTGCTTTCTGGACTCCTTTTCCCCAGGAACCTGTGGAAAAGCCCCCACAGACTTCTTTGAGCAGGCAGCCTGCACAACCAAACTCTCAGGCAGAGGGTGTGTTGATAAAAAGTCCGGGTCACCAGGTGCAACCCTATACCTCCTCGCCACAGACCTTGAAATCGCAGGAGCTGTTAAAGGCTTCTTCCAGATCTCATAAATGGGTTCAGCCAAAGCATCATTAAATGGCAGCATTGGCTCAATAACAGAAGAATGTGAGTGAAGGACCTCTGTAAGAATATTAGATTTATATTCAGCGGTGGGCAGAGTAATGTTCAACAAGCTTGCTGCCTTTTTAATAACAACGTGATATGGCATCACATCCTTGGAAGGCACATCTGGCACAGAAGCCAAATCCCACTCAGGAGACAATTCAAGTCCACTGGCCTCTCTCAGGTCATCAAAAGGATCATCACAATCCTGTAACTTCCCTTCCTCAACATCTGCATAACGATACCTTTCTTCCTCCAACAGCCTCTGGGCTTCACGCCTCGACCTTTCCTTCGTAAACGAAGCCGGCGGATCCAGAACCGACTCAGTCGGGGCCGGGGCCGGCGTCGAACCCGAAGTCGGGCGAGGTAGCTTCACCCGAGGTCGAACAGAATCCTGCCTCTGAGTCATGGGAACCGGCGTCGATGGAATCTGCGTCGATGGATTCGGCGTTGAAGGCTTCGCCGGCGTCGGAAAATGCCACTGCGGTGCTAGAGCCGGCATGAAAGGCATGAAGGGCACAGGAGCATAAGCCTGAGGAACGCCCAAGTTAAATGCCATAGGACCCGTGGGACCAACAGGTGCACCAGAGGGGTACATCGCCCTGGAGTAAACTCCGAACATTGCATTCAGGAACTGGGATGATCCTGACCTGGAGCCGGAAAGGCTGGATAAGGGCCCCCTGGTTTCTCTCGAGGAGGCGGAGTCGTCACGACGTCGATCTCCTCCTCGACCTGTGGCACCGGGGTCGACGAACCCGCTGGCACCAACACCTCATCATCACCAACCTCCTCCACCTCACCTTCATCCTCCCGACCAGAAGGATTTGAAGGATCCGGAGAAGGGTTCGCATGCTGCTTCGGCGACTCCGGCAAATTCAACGCAAAGCCTCACCATCAGTGTCCTGAGCTTCCGACGCCGAAACCTCCACTTCCTTACGAAGTAGCCTCACTTGCGACTTTGGCCTCAAACTCGAATCCTTTCCTGATTGATGACGTGACTCATGACTCCTCTTCTTATGCTTCTTTCTAGAAGACTTTGAAGCATGTGCAGATGACGACTCCGATCTAGACCTCGACCTCGAACGCCGAGACCGAGACTTCGAAGTCTTCTTATCTTTCTTGTTTTTTAGCTTTGCAACGAGGAGCTTTGTCTCCCTCTCCCGGAGGGCCTTCGGAGTCATCTTCTTGCACGATGGGCAATCCTCTACGTCATGGTCGGAGCTTAGACACCAGACGCAGCACTCATGCAGGTCAGTTATAGACCTATTCTTGCCACATTCCCCGCAAGCCTTAAAACCAGTCTTCTTCGAAGACATCTCGACAGAAGAACGAAGATACAGTGAAAATAATCACAGAGTAACAAAGTTACTAGAAAGCTACTGTACGATCCCAGAAAACAGTTAGCTTCGACGACGCGGAAAAAAGGGAACTGATGTCATCACGCCGGCGTGGGCCTAATATGGTGTCGGTGACGTAAGCGGAGTCGCGCGCGATGCCCTGCCTCTGTGACCTCGGTCCACGTCGGCGCGAAGCTACAAAAGAATTTCCGAATGCTGCTGACGCAGGGGGATATTCACAAGGTGAGGAATCCACAGGCGGATACTGTATCTACCAGACAAAGCGTTACCGAAGGTAAGTAACTTGTTCATTACATCCACATCTCAGGACATGGACAACGTGATCCATGTTAGAGGTGAAACTATTACTAATTGTGATTTGGTAACCCTTGCAGTTTAGCTCATATTTACATGCCTTACAATAGCTGCATTTTGTGAAGCCTCTCATGTTCATGGAAAGCCAATTCATTTGTTCCATTTTTGGATCATAATGACTAGATATTAATATGTCCCCCAACAATCTAGCTTTCTTAGAGGTTATCAGTGGACTCATCAGTACACCTGTTCATCTTTTTTCAGAACATGGAAGTTTTTTTGTAAAATCCTTTTGATGTTTAGCTGTGTCATATTAATTTCCAAAAACAATCTCTTCACCTAGTGATCCTTTGGGTTCAAGTTATTACCTTGTGAGTACAATAGTTGATCTCTTGTTTTTTCTCTCCGGCTCTTCTTTTAGCATCTTCTAGCACATTGTTAGGCTATCCCCTGTCAAGGAAATGCTTAACCATGCTACATATTTCTTTATCGCATAGTTCATCTGTGGAGCACATTCTTTTGGCCCTTAACATTTGTCTGTATGGAATTGCCATTTTTGAGCATTTGGAGTCCCACTTTTGACATGCATTAGGGAGTTGGTTGCTGTTGACTATCTGGCTATCCTCGTTGTCAATGAATCACCAACTACCTCCAGCTCCACATCCCAAAAATTACAGTGTGAGTGACTTTGTATATTCAAAAGCTGTTAGTTGAGGTCGGTACAATTTAATTTGTCTAAAAAGATGTCTAGTTCAACTTCATTTCCTTCCCACCAGATGAATAAGTCATCTATTAACCCAGTCCATACTGCAATCTTCCGAGTGAATTCATCGTTTTCATTAGCCCAGGCCACCTCCTTCTCCCACACCCTATGAATACATTTGAGTTGGTGAGGGCGAATAATATTTACCACTGAAGATAAAAACATTGTGGGTAAGGCAATACCGTAACAAATCCAGTAAACATCTGGCTATGATCAAGCCATTCTATTGGATGATCTCAAGAAATATTTACATGCCAGGAAGCAAGATGGCGACCGAGTAGGAGGTCGTGAGTAGCACTAAGGAACTGGGTAAGGCTCTCGTGGTTAAAGACCCACATCGGATTTCATGAATTAAAATCAAACACATTTGGAGAAACTGGAGCAAAAAGGAAACGCTAACGAAAAAGAAGAAGAAAGGGATATCCCGTATTCTAATCCTGTATGCATTTGAGGCGAGGACCACATTACAGACTCTGGGCAGTCTGTTCGAAAATCGCTGAGCGCGCCGTTAGTGATCGTCTATCTCGCCTGGTGACTCACCTGATCGAGGTTGGAATGTCTTCGAAGCCGGTAGCGAACCCTGGATCAAAGGCGGCCACGGCCCGAAGACTACAGGGGGAGACTACCATGGAGCAGAGCATGGCTGAGGCACCCGTGGTACCCCGGCGGACTCCAGTTCTAGACCCGGTGAGGAGAGGCAAGGGTGGCATTACTGTGAAAAATCGAGTGAACGACCCGTTGGTTGTGGACATGCTGAGGCGGGGTAAAGATCAGTAGACTAGGACAGTGAGAGCCGCTGTGGGTGAGGAGGCAGTGTTTAGGTCTGCAAAAGGTCGAGAAGAAAATCAAGCCTCAGAACTGAGCCCCGCGGGGAGCAAGAACCCCCACAAGATTAAAAAAACGGTCTCTGTGATTTTGGACTCTGTATCTGCAGCTGGCCCCCTTTCATCTAGCGCCAAACCCGCTGAAGGAAGCAATCCCTTAGAGAAAACCATGGTAGTGGAGCCCGGGATCCAAATTATTATCGAAGGCGGAAGGACACCTCCCCAGCAAATTCAGAACGGGGAAAGAAGTATGGAAAATACTGGCAGCGAAAAAGCTCCTGATATAGCTGTAGCCGGGGAGGTGGGGGTGCTTCAGATGTCAGTTAAGGTAGTGGCTTCCGATTTTTTGGGTTGACTTGGGTCTCCCAGTCGGGGGTATGGTAAGTTCAGAATTGGATAAGGATAAAGAAAATGACCCCAGCGATTGTTTCTTCTCAGTCTCGGAGGGGGCAGAGTGGTCGGATGATTTGAGCTCATATCCAGGAGGCAGCGAATCGGACTCAAACTTTGAAGGGAGCGACGTGGACAGCCCCAATACCACCAAGTAATCTGACCCCCCTGACAAATCAACAGACACGTAATAGGAAGAATTTAAAATGGGACTATTCCTCAGCCACGCCGCTAGCTGGTTAAACCCCATCAGAATTTATGGTGAGGAAACTATTTAAGGTCAGAGACAATTATCGGAGAGAGGGTGACCAATCTGGAGGAAAGGATAGTTTCAACTGAAGCGGAGGCGTCTAATGCTTCTATACAAGTGGAGGCCCAAAGTACGCAAATTAAGGACATCCAGTGGAAGTTGGAAGAGTTTGAAAACAGACAGAGAAGGAACAATCTTAGAGTACTGGGGATCCTGTAAGGGGCAGAGGGATCAGACACCAGAATGTTTATAACAGAACTGTTTAGATCAGCCTACCCTGAGGTACCTGATTGGAACTGCGCTGTTTAAATACAAAGTGCACACCGCACCCCGTTCAAGATTCGAGACGCTGCAAGAGGAGATGGAAAACCTCGGGCGATCCTTGTGTTCTCAGGAAATTTCCTAATGAGACAGGCGATTGCAGAGAAGGCTAGACCTGAGTCCAAGAGAACAAGTGGGGGGGGGTCACATTTTTTGTTCGCCCCGACTTTTGCCATGCAACGGTGGAGAGGAGCTGGAGACTAAGGCAGTTAATCAAGCCATTCCAGAAGAAGAATGTCCAGGTCTATCTCATTAACCCGGCACAATTAAAAGTGATAGATGATGGACATAACCGATATTTTTCATCAGAAATAGAAGCCAACACATTTTTGGGGACTATATGAACTTAAGAGAGCTTTATTCACTCATTACATTTTTTTCTTTTCTCTGACAAAAGCAGTTACAGGCTTTGGCTAGTTTTTGGATAGGCTGGGAGTTTGGTGTCAGGGGGGGGACAGGTGAATATTGAATCAGCTCTGATCTCTCTTTATGTTTCTCTAAATCATTAAGATATGTGGGACCAGGTAAAAAAATGGTTGTCTATTGTGTTTTATACCCAGTTTATTACTGCTGCATCCACCACATGCACAGACCTAGGTCTGAGCGCTTCCTGAGGGTGTTGGGAGCAAGAGGGGAGGGGGTCAGGTGAATGCGGAGGGGTTGGGAGGTAGAGGAAGGGTTGGGGGGAGTGGGGAAGGGGAGGAAAGAAATATTAAAAAAAATAAGTACCTGGTGCTACGGAGTGTTTTGTGATACAATGATAGGTATATCTTCTTTTTTGGGGAATAGATGGTTCTATAAAAGCTTTGGCTGGAAGAGCACAAATGGGGAAACTTAATATATGCTCAGTAAATATTGGGGGTCTCAATGACTGTAGAAAAAGACAAAGGCTGGGGCACTTTGTTTGTTCAAATAATATAGATGTATTATGCTTGCAGGAGACCCACTTAGCATGGGAGAAGAGACATTTGTTTAACATCAGGGGCTTCGATCTGTTGGCCTTCTCTTCACAAACGTCGACAGTCAGGGGGGTGGCATTACTAGCCAAAACCACGCTGGGAGGTTTTAAGAGAGTTGGGGCAGACACCTTGGGGTGATGGGTATTGGTTGAGCTAGGGTTGGGTTGCACAATTTGTGTGATATATGGTTCTAACCAAGATAACCCGGAGGTTTATGACTTTCTTGAGCTAAAATTAACAAATTGGCGTGAACCCATTATTATGTGTGGGGATTTAAATATTTCTGCTGATTTTATGAACAATCCTCTGTACACAGGACTGAAGCCAAGGGTATACAGGGCTATTAGCTCTATAATTAAGTCGCACGGGCTAGTTGACGTGTGGGGTGCTAAAGAACCTAATGACCCTGGGTATACTTACTTTTCTTGCCCATTTCAAAAATATACCAAGTTGGACTACTTTTTGATTTCTGATAGATACATCTGCCGTGTGGATTCCTCACCTTGTGAATATCCCCCTTGCGTCAGCAACGTTCGGAAAATTCTTCGTAGCACGCCGGCGTGGACGACGTCATAGGAGCACGGCTTCGCGCGCGACTCCGTCTGACGTCACCGACTCCACATAAGGCCCACGTCGGCGTGATGACGTCAGTTCCCTTTTTTCCGCGTCGTCGACGCTAACGGTTTCTGGGATCTTCTGCGATACTTTTGTATCTATTCGCTGTTTAGCTGTAATTGTTTCACTGTCGGATTTCGCTTCATCGCCGGAGATGTCGTCGAGGAAGACAGGCTTCAAACAGTGTGGTTCCTGCACCCGGATGATGTCGATCACCGATCCGCATCCCGTCTGTCTGTGGTGTCTTGGTTCGGGACACGATGTGAAGAACTGTCGTTCCTGTGACAAGATGAACCCCAAAGCCTTGCGTGAGCGGGAGGCGAAGCTTCTGCTTGCTAAGGTGAAGGAAAGGGAAGCCGGAAGGTCTTCGAGGTCAGTGTCCAGGCGCTCGAAGTCGAGACAACGGTCGCGGTCGAAGTCAAGGTCGGCTTCGAGGGCGAAGTCGAGGTCGGCTTCGAAGGCCAAGTCGAGGTCGAGAGAGAGATCAAGGTCCAGAGGGAGGTCGAGGTCCGGTTCCAAGTCGGCCTCGGGCCATGCTTCGGGCTCCTCGAGAAAGAAGCATAAGAGGAGTAAACATCACTCCAGACACCACTCTGGCAAGGAGTCTTCGGATTCGAGGAAGAAGTCGAGAAAACATCATAAGGACTTCGTGTCTCCTTCTCCAGCTCAATCTCACGTTGGTTCTCCAATTCATGAGCCGGAACCGGATCTGGAGTCGCACCATTCATCGGTGCATGAAGAAGAGGTTCCTCGAGCACCGACTCCGGTTGTGGAGCCTGAAGAACAAGAGGGCCAGGGTGCGCCTTTGCCGGATCAGCCTCCTTCGGAGCGGCCGTTGGGTTCGTACCCACCCTTTCCAGGTCCAGGTCAGGATCCCTCGCAGTTTTTAAACGCCATGTTTGGTGTTTACTCGAGGGCGATGTACCCCGCTGGTGCGCCTATGGGTCCCATGGGTCCTTTGTCTTTCAATTTGGGTGTGCCCCAGGCTTATGCCCCGGCCCCATTTATGCCGTTTATGCCGACGCCTTGCACTCCTTGGCTCGGTACGGCGCCGCCGAGGTCGTCGACTTCGCATGCGGCTTCGCCGACTCCGGATCGGCCTCGGGTGGATTCGGATCGTGGCACTTCCCGTCCTCCGGCTCCTCGCTCGACGTCGGCTCCGGCGCCGTCGGAGTCGTTACCGGATCCATCGACTTCGGTCCGTATGGAGTGGTCGAGGCGCAGGGCACAACGCCTCTTGGAGGAGAAGGAGTTTGTGGACTCCGAGGTTGAGGAAGGAGAGTTGCATGAGGGGGATTGTTTTGAGGACCTTCAGGATGCAAGTGGCTTGGAACTTTCTCCTGAATGGGGTTTGCCAACCGTTTCTGACACACCATCTAAGGACTTGGCACCCTATCATGTTGTCATAAAGAAGGCTGCAGAGTTGCTAGGCTTGACTTTGCCCACAGTTGAATACAAGCCCAACATCCTTACGGAAGTGTTGCATTCGCCCTCTTCTATTGTGGAGCCTACGCTTCCTTTTACGGATGCATTGACGGAACCGATAAAGGAGGTCTGGAAGAGGCCTTTATCTGCTCCTGCAGTTTCCAGGTCAGTGGCAAGGCGTTACAGGGTGGCTCCTGATGACCCTGAATTTCTTTCCTCGCATCCTGCACCGGAGAGTCTGGTAGTGCAGGCCGCCTGTTCCAGCAGGGCTGCGGGTTCTTTCCCTCAGGTGCCAGCAGACAAGGACTCAAAAAAACTGGACCAGTCTGCTAAAAAGATTTTCTCCTCGGGTAGCATGGCCTTGAAGTCCACCAATGCTACTTGCCTCTTGGGGAGATACGTTCACGCGTTGATGGACTCTGTCAAACAGCTTTCTGCTAAGCTTCCAGAGGACGATAAGAAGAACTTTAACGAGGTGGTCGCTGATACTCAGGCTGCAGCTCGTATGGTCATACAGAGTGGTATGGACACGGCGGACTCTGTTGCCAGAATTATGGGCTCCACTGTGGCTACAAGAAGGGCTGCATGGCTTAAGTCCTCTGATTTTTCTACTGACGTTCAGTCTACTCTGTTGGACTTACCGTTTGATGGGACAGGTCTCTTTGGCAAGAAGGCTGACGTAGCTCTGGAGAGATTCAAAGACAGTCGGGCTACGGCGAAGTCTTTGGGCCTTCAGACGAGGGGCTCTGCGACTAGAAAGTATAGGGGTTTTGGCAGATCCAATTTTCGTCCCTACAATCAAGGACAGCAGCAGCAGCAGCAGCGCCAGAATCCTCTGTATAAATCCTACAGAGGAAAGCAAAGGGGCCGTGGTCGTGGGCGCCAGGTCTCCTCCTCCTCCTCCTCTTCCTCTAATAGCCAACCCCCTCCCCCTGCAGCAAAGCAGCCCTAGATCCGCCATTCTGGATCATGTGGCTCCGGTGGGGGGTCGGCTTACTCATTTTCTACGGGATTGGGAATCGGTTACATCGGATCTTTGGGTTCTCAATCTCGTAGAAAATGGGTATGCACTTCCTTTCCAGGAGTTCCCTCCCAATTACCCTCCTTGCCAGGGTTTTTGTTCGGAGGACCACCTTGTTCGCTTGCAGGAAGAAGTCCTGGCTTTGTTCAAGAAAGGTGCGATAGAGGTGGTTCCAGAGCAGGAAAAGGGTCAGGGATGCTACTCCCGGTATTTCCTGATCCCCAAGAAGGATGGCAGGTTACGTCCAATCCTGGACCTCAGGATTTTGAATCTCTATCTCAAGCAGGAGAAATTCAAAATGCTCACTCTTGCGCAGGTTCTTCAAGCGCTGTTGGAAGAAGACTGGATGGTGTCGATCGACTTGCAGGATGCGTATTTTCACATCCCGATCCTGAAGTCGCACAGGAAGTATCTCCGTTTTACGGTGGGATCGCAACACTACCAGTTTGCGGTCCTTCCGTTTGGTCTTACTACTGCGCCTCGAGTTTTCACCAAGGTGATGGCAGTGGTGGCTGCACATCTCAGGAGGTCGGGGATACCTGTATTCCCGTACCTGGACGACTGGCTGATCAAAGCGGAGTCGCCCGAGAAGGTGCTTCATCACCTGCAAGAAACATCGCAGCTGTTGTTCAGGTTGGGTTTTTCAATAAATGTGCCCAAATCTCACCTGGTGCCCTCCCAGCGCAACCTGTTCATAGGTGCGGTACTGGACACTACTGTATGTCGTGCATTCCCTCCTCCGCAAAGGATTCGCGACATACAGGAAATGATTCCTTTATTTCACAATGGAGCGGTTGTTCCGGTCCTGAAGGTCCTTCGCCTGCTCGGTCTGATGGCTTCTTGCATTCTCCTGGTCAACCATGCACGCTGGCACATGAGGGCACTCCAGTGGTGCCTCCGCAGGCAGTGGTATCAACACAATGGAGATCTCGGGGAGTCAGTGAGGATCTCCAGAGAAACTGCAGCGGATCTGTCTTGGTGGGGCGTGGAAGGCAATCTGTCTCAAGGAAAGCCTTTTCAGCTTCCACCATCGGTGGCCACGGTGATAACGGATGCATCCACTCTAGGGTGGGGTGCTCATCTGGGGGATCTGGAGGTCAAGGGTCTTTGGTCTCCAGAGGAAAGGCTGCTTCACATCAACCTTCTAGAGTTACGGGCGATACGTCTGGCACTCAAGGCCTTCCTCCCTTCCCTTCGCGGTCGGTCAGTTCAAGTCCTGACGGACAACACGACCGCGATGTGGTATGTCAACAAGCAGGGAGGAGTGGGGTCGCAGTGTCTCTGCAGGGAGGCTCTGCGCCTCTGGTCCTGGGTTCAGGACCACCAGATTTGTCTGATGGCAAATCATCTGGCCGGGGTTCTGAACGTGCGTGCAGACATTCTCAGTCGTCAGTTCTCTGCCGACCACGAGTGGAGGCTTCACCCGGAGGTTGTTCGTTACGTCTTTCAGATGTGGGGGACTCCTCGGGTGGACCTGTTTGCCACTTGCGAGAATGCTCACTGCCCGTCATTCTGCAGTCTCCAGTATCCGATGCAAGGAGCATTGGGGGACGCGTTTCAGTTGAGCTGGAGAGGTCAGCTCCTTTACGCGTTTCCTCCCATACCCTTGATTCCTCGGGTTCTGAGGAAGATTCGCCAAGACCGGGCCCAAGTCATTTTGGTCGCCCCGGATTGGCCAAGAAGGGTGTGGTACACAGATCTTCTCCACCTCTCCTCTCACCCGCCGCTCCGTCTCCCTCTCAGGGCAGACCTCCTCTCTCAGATGGAGGGGCAGGTTCTACACCCCCACCTCCAGACATTACACCTTCATGCATGGAGATTGAACGGGGCAATCTGAACTCTTTCTCTCTCCCTAACGATGTGGTGGATGTCATACTTTCTGCCAGGCGTGACTCCACCAAGTCCATTTATTCGTATAGGTGGAATAAGTTTGTGTCTTGGTGTAGGGAGAGGGATGTTGACCCGTTAAAGGCTCATTTGTCTGATATTTTGTTGTTTGCTCTTTCTCTGGCACGGCAGGGGTTTGCTGTTGCCACTGTCAAGGGTTACCTTTCGGCTTTATCGGCATTCCTCTGCTTGCCGGATCAGCCCTCTCTTTTTAAATCACCTGTGGTTTTAAGATTTTTGAAGGGGCTCACTAATAAGTTCCCTCCTTCTCCCTTTATTGTTCCTCATTGGGACTTGAATCTTGTGTTAACCTATCTGATGGGTTCGCCGTTTGAACCCTTACACAAGTGTCCAATGAGGCTTCTTTCTTTTAAGACGGTCTTCTTAGTTGCAATTACCTCGGCAAGGAGGGTAAGTGAGCTTCAGGCTCTTAGTTCCAAGCCCCCGTTTTTGTCCATCCATGCTGAAAGAATGGTTCTTAGGACCAGGGCTGCTTTTCTGCCTAAGGTGGTTACTCCCTTCCACCTAGGTCAATCCATTACCCTTCCTACCTTTTATCCTCCCCCACACCCTTCCAAGGAGGAGGAGAGGCTTCATCGCCTGGACCCGAAGAGAGCGGTTAGCTTCTATCTTGATAGGACTAAAGACTATCGTATAGACGATCAGCTCTTCGTGGGTTTTGCTGGCTGCATGAAGGGCAGAGCGGTGCACAAGCGCACACTTTCCAGATGGATTATCCTGTGCATCAAGATTTGCTACTCTCTGGCGGGTAAGGACCCTCCTGAGGGTATTAGAGCTCATTCAACTAGAGCAAAGTCTGCTACTTCTGCATTGTCTAGGGGTGTTCCTGTTGAGGACATTTGCAGGGCCGCGACTTGGGCCTCCCTCCACACTTTTGCAAAGCACTACTGCTTGGATGCTGAGGTGAGGAGGGACGGCCACTTCGCGCGCTCTGTTCTCCAAGATTTCCTGGTGTAGCAGAGTGGACACCCTCCTCCGGGAGTGGGGACTGCTGTGGGAATCTATTCACAAGGTGAGGAATCCACACGGCAGATGTATCTATCAGAAGAACAAGTTACTTACCTTCGGTAACGCTTTTTCTGGTAGATACAATATCTGCCTGTGGATTCCTCACTGACCCACCCGCCTCCCCGTTGTCCACTCTGCTATACCTGGTGTTATGTGCAAATGTAATTATGATTTTATCTGATTTTGTATAGTTTTGCACTTTGAATGCATTTGTTTTGCATGTACTGTGTACATTGTGTATATATATATATATATGTACTTGTTGGTCCGTCCGGGTGCCTCGAAGGCACGGAAAAAAGGGCGGAACTGACGTCATCACGCCGACGTGGGCCTTATGTGGAGTCGGTGACGTCAGACGGAGTCGCGCGCGAAGCCGTGCTCCTATGACGTCGTCCACGCCGGCGTGCTACGAAGAATTTTCCGAACGTTGCTGACGCAAGGGGGATATTCACAAGGTGAGGAATCCACAGGCAGATATTGTATCTACCAGAAAAAGCGTTACCGAAGGTAAGTAACTTGTTCATCTGGCACGGTGCCCCCGAAAGTGATGTCTGACCATAGTCCACTACTTCTTCAGTATGAACTAGAGACTGTCAATGCCAACAAAAAGCGATCCCAGTGGTCTTTCGAGAGGAGGCTATTGGCAGATTCTAGATACATAGAACATATAAGGAGATGGGCGCAAGACTACTTTAATATGAATCGTTTTAGTGCAAGCAGGAATTGCGTCTGGGATGCATTTAAGGTGGCCTTGAGGGGTGAGACAGTCAGCTTCGTTGCCAGGCTCTGAAAAGAGGCAATATTAGAAAGTGAAAATTTATTGGCCCAATTAGCATTAGCAGAAGAGCGTCATATGAGCGATATTAGGCGAGGGAAGAAGGGGGAGGAAAGCCAGCAAAGGATTCTTATAATTAAAACAGAGATGCAAAAATGGATAGCTCAGAGGGCTGCCGAGAACTATCAGACCCATAGAGCAAATGATATGAAACAGGGGAGCAGGCTGGTTAATTGCTGGCACTCTGATTTAGGCAAAAGGAAAGTAAGAATGTAATATCAAGCGTTTGGGATGGTGATCAGAACTATACAGAGCCAAGGGATATTTTGAGGACTTTTAAGAAATTTTATCAGGGATTATATAGTGAGGAGCATGAACCTGATGATGGTAGCTCTCTGTTTGAGGATACAGGCCCCAGGTAAATATTCAAGATAAAGGAATATTAGATAAAGACTTAGGAATAAATGAGGTATTGGGTACCTAAGGTACACTGTACAGGGGCTGATAAAGTGACTCAGTATCCTTTAGGTATGTCCCTATAGTACATGGATTCCATTTTACAGAGAGAGCAGTGGGCCTGGGGTCCTGAATAGCAGGGCCCCAGGTCAACTAAGTCGAAATAACCAGCAAAACACCAGGCCAAAAGTTGGGGGCAACCATAGTCAGATATCCACCTTCCTACATAACCCCCTCCCCCCCTGCCCCCCAAACGAAAGGAGATAAGGCTATCCTTGACCAGGTAAGCCTATATTGCCTGAGTGGCCATATGAGGTGGTATATGCACTAAGCAATCCCTCACCCTAAGGGTATCTGAGGGTCTCCACCATAAGGAATCTCTACCTGTGGTGTGTTTTGGCAAAGTAAAAGGCTGGTGTTGGGATGGAGCACTGAAGTGAGACTCCACTACTGTTGGGCTCAACTTCCTCCAATCACTATCCACCATGGGTTTCTTGCTCTACCTCAGCCCAGGCTGAGATCTCTAAATCATTCCCCAGTAGGCAATCTACAGGCAAGTTTGATGACACTGCCACTCTCAGGCCCGGACAGTATCCCGCTGGAAGTCTACAAGCGTATTCAAGACGAGATAGCACTGATATTGCTGGATTTATTTAGCGGGATAATGTGTACTGGTCTAATCCCCGATTCGTGGAAAGAGACAAATATTGTGGTATTTCATAAAAAGGGGAAACCAAAAGATCATCCTGGCTCATACCGTCTAATATCCCTCAACAACGCGGATACTAAGATATACGCGAAGGTTCTTGCAAAGTGGCTGGGAAGGGTCATTGGCGGTCTAGTCTCACAGTGTCAGCATGGGTTTATCCCAGGCCGTGGAACAACAGATCACATCAGGCGCGCTATTACCCTTTTCCAATGCGCAGGCTGCCACACGGGGGGGGGGGGATGGCCATGATCCTTCTCGGCGCGGAAAAGGCCTTCGATCATCGCGTTACTTGGAGATATCTTTGGGGGATATTGGAGCGTAGAGACTTTGGCCCAAAAATAATGTGTGCCATCAGGGCTATGTTTTGTGACCCTAAGGCCAGAGTGCAGATAATGGGGGAAAGCTCAGAAAGGATCTATATTTCCAGGGGGACGCAGCAGGGCTGCCCCTGCTCACATATCCTTTTCGCCCTGTATATAGACCCTTTGACCGTAAGATACAGGGGTGCACTGACATCATACCAGTGGTTTTGAATGGGTATGAGACCAAACTATTAGCCTATGCAGACGATCTGGCAGTAATCACCCCTGAACCAGCTGGGGCTATGGTGGAACTCACACGAATAGCAGCCGAAATCGGTCATTGTTCAGGCTACCTTCTGAACGAGAACAAGACCCAAATAATATGCACAGATAATATAAGCAGTGCTGATAACAGATACTCGGAATCTGCAATATATCTCAGAGTTAGGGTTAGCTCAGCAGTAAATACAATCACTAAAGAAAATGTTACCCCGTTGGTGAAGTCAATGGCATCAGACCTGAAAAGAATGGGCGCTTTACATTTGTCTCTGATAGGCAGGGTAAATGGACTGTAAATGACCATGTTTCCCAAGGTTTTAAATATTTTTCGTTCTATCTCATTTTCAATAGAGCAAAGCTTAATGAGGTCTATTGAGTCAGCCTTTATGAGCTTTGTTCGGCAATATGGCAAAATTAGACGAGCATAGAAATATCTATCCTTATCACAGGAAAGGGGGGTTCTGGCAGTCCCGAATCTAAGGTTCTGTCACTGGGCCTGCATGCTTACTCAGATGGCAATACTATTTGTCCCGGCTACAAACCCCCGCAGTAATCACGATCCCCCCTTTATCTATGATCTTTTGTTGGGTAGGGAAGCTGTGGGACTTCTACTTTGCAAAATGGAGCAGCGCTATTTCAGAAAAATGCGCAATAAGGTGTTGAACAGCGCCTGGGATGTCTGGAAAATGGTGCACAAATCAATGTTAATACCAAAAATTAATTACTATCTAGTATCTTCCCACAGTTTAGCAATGATAGAATGGGACAGACCTGGGAACAACATGGCATCAAAAGAGTGGGTGATATCTACGAGGGGGATACCCTCATGACGTTCGATAAAATACAGCAAAAATATAATATCCCGGCTAATCAATCGGTTAAATTCCTTCAGATTTATAAAACGTTAACATCTATAAAACCGCGAATTTCCCCAGGAGGCAGAATCAGTATGATCGATTATCTGTTAAACGGTGGCACAAAGATCATAATGGTTTATAGATCCTTATTGAGAGGGATCCAAGACGATCTAGAAAAATGTGAAGCTGCCTGGATGTCGAAATTGGATAACCCGGATGTCGATTTGGATAAAGCTCTTTAGCTAGGTTGCAAATTTTTCGCTCCACAAATCTCAGGGCGCAACACTATAAGACCCTATTTAATTTGTATTTTACACCAGCTAAACTTCATCAATGGGGTAAAAGGGAAGACGATAAATGCCCTAGATGTCAGGAAGGGCCCGCCGATATAATACATATGTTCCATAATTGTGAAAAGTTGACTCTAATCCGTACGGATATTGAGAAGTTTTGGGAGGGGCTGCTAGATGTTAAGATCAAACTATCCCCTACCCTAATGATAATAGGCGGCGATAGCAATGTGGGGTTTAGCAAAGAGGCTGAAGCCTTGGTTTTTATCTCTGTCGCGCTGCTATGGATTCGTATCTCGGCAGGCTGGAAAGATACGGTAGCACCCTCCTTCCAGATGTGGTTGGCCAGATTGCTGGGAATTCACAATATTGAAGGCTCCCTATACGAGCGTAAGGGTAGGAAAAAGCGTGAAATGGGATTGAATATCTGGGCCCCTATCAGGAGATGGAGGGAGTCTGGCGCCTAGTGTTTGTGATATGTGTATGTAAGAATATTTATTTATGTATATATATTTGTATATATAAGATTTGTATATATTCTGAAATAATGCAGGGTGATCCCGGTTAATTTTATATTGATACATGTAATCTGTACCTGCTTTAAAACTATTTATTCCAGAATATTCCAGCAATACTTTAATGTTGAAAAGTATGTATTGTGATTTGCACCAGGTATTTGAAATAAGAAATAAAAATAAAATATAAATATTCCCATGCCTGAACTGCTTTGTTATGGTCAATAAAATTATACCATTAAACTATGTCAAGCTTTACGATTATATATATATATATATATATATATATATATATATATATATATATATATATATTTTTTTTTTATGGGATATGATTACTTTTTTTTTTCTATGCAGTCTTTAAATATGATGGCAAATTAACATCATATGCCTGTAAAAATAAGTCTAAGTAACTGGAGCTATTCCTTACAATAGGTCTCCCTGGTGGATATTGGGTACTTTTATGTATCTTAAGGAGGAGATAAATGGTGGCAATCATCGTGTTTTATACTTTAAGATACTGATATTCCTCAAGATTTAACTAATACCATCATTTTTTAATGTTCGATGGTACTCTTTTTCCTATTCCTTCATGGGATTCCTATTAAGGCGTGTGTAATGTGCGGTGTTGTATAGTTGTCTCCTGACTTCTAATAAGTATGTTTTTTGATCCATCAGGGCGATATTGCCTCCCTTATCTGAAGGCTTTATGATCAGCGATGGATTAATTTTCAAATCCTTGATATCTTTCCAGACCTTTATGGATACATTATTCTTTTTGAGATTATTCTGCCACCTTTTCCGGAGTTCATTCAGGTCTTGTATGACCAACTCTTGGAACAGATCAGTCTGATTCCCCAAGGCAATTGGGCCAAGACTTGTTTTGTGGTTTCCGACCACTATCTTCTTGATGGTCTGTTTCAAACCCCATATTTCTCACAGTGTTTCTATACATTGCTTCTCCCAATCCTTGTGCTTCTCGTCCAGTGTGTAGGCGTCCCTTGCATGTTGGCAAAAGCAATTCCTACCCCTTTTATTACTAATAAATGAATGGTGACCAGATCAAGAATATCTGATTTTTTAGGTCTCGCCTGTGGATGCGCATGCGCATCGAGCTTGCGAGACTATGGGGGCTTAACCACTCTTTAACTAACTTGCAAGGAATCGTGGCGATTCCTTGCAGTGCCCGTGAAATTCAAGCTCAATGCGCATGCGCATTGAGCTTGAAAGCGCGTGCACATGCCCCCAGCCGCCTGCCTTGCATGGATTTTCCCTCGCTCGCATTTCTCCTCCCCCCTCCCCAGCCGCCAGCACCTCCCCTCTCTCTCGCTGCCTGCCTTGCATGGATTTTCCCTCGCTCACATTTCTCCTCCCCCCCTCCCCAGCCGCCAGCACCTCCCCTCTCTCTCCCTGCAGTTTCAGTTTCACGGCCGGCATTTTTATTTCCTTTCAGCCCGGCCGCACGGCCAATGCTTGTTTAAATGTTGATTTTACTACGTGCTGGACCATAGAAAATAGCAAACATGCTTTAACAAGAGGCGTTAAAAAGTATTTGGAAGTGAAATCGCTCCTTTTCAACATGGCTGTGCGTCTTGATGCTTCAGTAAATTGTTAACTTGTCTTTTCTCTGTTTCCATGGCGCCATGTGTTAGTATAACTGGTCTTCGTACTGTGTTATGCTGACAGCCGGGTGTCATGCTTAGAAGCGCATCAACCAAGAAAGAGCAGGCGGGTAAGTGAATTAACAAGAGGCATTGAGCAGGCCTGCACCAGCAGAAGAACGCAGATCCTCCTGCGAGCATTAATGCTATCGGTACGTTATATAGCGATATAGACGCATACGAAATACTATAGAAACACCGTTGATTGCTATCTGATTTAAATACCTGTCAAGCAGTTCGCTCGCGAATTAGATTGCACTTAGATGTTGAAGGTAGGCAAAGAGAATGCTGTAGTGGCCGTCTTCGGGGCAAGCTGTTATTTAGATGTGGTCATTGTGTGACACTAAGAGAACTGTATATCTTTATATCCATATCTCTCCTTGCGCGCAAGTGTTGAACTCTTGAAGATCAAACTGCTAGTTGTCTTGTTTGTGAATGTGATGCAGTGCAAAGTGGGTGCTTCTCATTCTCAGGAGCGCTCTTCATTTGCCATCGACCTAGCTCGCACGTCTCTGTCCCAGGACATTTGAAGGCACTCGACCCAGACAGAATCCTAGACACTATCGGAGACTATTATTTAAAAGAGGGTTGCACCAAATGAAGGTAGGCTGTCAGGAAGGGAGTTAGAGCTTTAAGTAGGGCTGATCTCTCCGAGTCTCAATTAAAAACCCACTGTGAAAGTAGATCCTTTCGGGATATATATCAATTGTCATTAGCCTTATTGAAGTAAGCACTGATCAATGAGTGTAAAAAATCTTTATTTTAAGTCAGTAATGCAAACCTGATTTACATTTCACACTATATACTTCACCCTGCTTACCCCAAGTGTATTTGCTTAGTTCAGGGTGGTATTTTTTTCTGTCGTTTTTGTCACGCAACATAGAATTTTTGTATAGTACGTATTTGGAACTGTGTTGCCTCTAGGTGCCTGAGTAAGTAAAGGTCATAATCACGTAGACTCCAAACTTTCGGTTGGACTTTTGACGTCAAATATCCTGGAGCCTACAGCATCCGCATCCTAGCAAAGTTAAATGAATCTTGGAGACAAGCATGCTTATAAGGTTTGTATTGCTGCGTTCAATACCCTTACTCGTGTGTTCCCGGAGATCTTTCCAGAGGCCCTGCAGAGAGTTCTAGAGATTCTGTTTTATGAGAGACATCTCTTCTGCATTAGATGTGGTTTTCAATAGTGCAAAGTTTGCATCAGAGGTCTCCATAGACAGCAGATTCAGCGAGTAACGCACATATGCAAATAAGGCCTTTTGACTCTTCTGGGCACGCTTTTTGGGGGGCATACAGGTCAGTAGTAGGTATGCTGTATGGAGAACACATTTCAGATCACTCAACAAAACGTTGGCTGTGTCCTAAAATATCCATCTGCCTGCCAATTGTGGGCAAGTGCTTTTTACACAGCCTTCCAAGTGCTCCATTCAGCCCTTACAGGGTTGAATTGAGATTCGAAATCGGCCGAGCACGCCAAAAAAAAAAGTGGCCCACATTTGCATACTGCCTTTCCTCAAAACACTGCTCTGGCGAAATTTTATTTAAAAAAGGGGGGGGGGATACAAAAAATGCACAGATTTGTTTACACTGGTGACTGAAAACAAGTGAGGCCACTTCTGCTCAGTCCCCCTGCCCCGCTAGTTATGCATACATTAATGGGCCGACCCTGCGAGAGAATGAAAGTGACACCTTTGCATGTTGCTAAACGTGAGGGAATGAGCGCTCATCTACCTCCAGAAAGGCCACTCAGACACTAACTGGGTCGCTGGCTGTATCTGAAAAATAACGCAACCACCCAAATCTGCCCTACAAACTGCTTCAAAAAGCAGCCCACAGTTGGAACTCTGCACTGGCCCCTCTGACATTGCCAGAGGGCCCGCATTACCAATCAGACGCTGCCCTTGTACACTTCTCAACCATTCCCCCACTAGCCCACTGTGGTATCACTGCCTAAAGTTTATGCCCATGTGTCCCCAATCAGCTGGAGGAGCTAGGTTCAATTATTCTGCCAGTCTCCCATGTTTCTCCAGTAGAACTCACCACATCCACCATCACCACCACCACCACCACCACCACCACCACCACCACCATATCCCCCAGATCCACCACCACATCTATATGTGTGTGGCTGTGTGTGTGTGTAGGTGCAAATGCAATGTTCTTGGATTTTCGTCACAATAAAATACACTGAACATAATCTTCACAAAAGTTATTTACAAACGTTTAAGCTATTGCCATTATAAATTACAATTTTTTTTATTTAAGTATTAATTATTTACAAAATTAAAAGCCATTGTTATTTGTAATATCAATACATCTAAGTCACGTAAATACAACACACATTGCATTACAAATGCTATAGGTGTCACATTTGCAAAAGTCAAAACTATTGACATTGTAACTGACAAAGCTATTAATTTTGCTACTTTCAAAACCAACACATAAATAAAAAAAGTGTCATTTTCAATACCAATAGCTCAAACTTTCCTAATGCGAGACCTATTGCATTTCCAATGCTTGTTTAAACTCTTTTTATTAACAGAGCTCAAGAGACCACACAGCACAAAAACAGTTCCATTAGTACATCATGAAGTGAACACAGAAGATCAATAACAGTATGTTCATGAGGGAAGAAAGAGAAGTGTTCGAGGCATGTGGGCTGCTTAATTCATATCTGTGCATAGATCGCCGCCTAGTGTTGGGTCCGGATGATTGCACATTGTTGTCCTGGAAGAGTCTTCGAAGTATCACGAGATAGGTGGCTCCCTCCCTGGACTACAGTGCGCATGGGCATCGCCTCCATCCCCAGATTGTTTTTTTCCGCCATTGGGTTCGGATGTGTGTCGGTTCCCTCTGTCGGAACCGATAGTTGTTAACTCTCTTAACTCGAGACCAAAAGGTCTTTAGGCTTGGCGCCGGTATCGTTTTCGTTCGGGTTTACTGTTTCTTCAGCTCCGAACTCTCGCTGCCCTTCGGCGTGCTGTCGGCGCGGACGGGCCTACACGACGCTCCAGACATGGAACGGACTCCGTTTAAACGATGCCCGGTGTGCAACGCGAAATACTCGCACCTCGACATGCACCCAGTGTGCAACACTTGTCTGTCGCCGGACCACGACGAGGCCAGGTGTATGGCCTGCTCGCATTTCCGGTGCAAGAAAACCCTCAAGATTCGTCGGGGTGCGAGACTCCAGGCCAAACTGTTGGCGCCCCCGCCGGACGATATCTTCGAAGAAGACGTTGGAAACGACAATGTCCAACAGGTTTCGGACTCTGACCCTGCGTCCGAGGGGGAGGCCTACAACGCAGGAGACGAGGAGTTTGATGAAGCCGGCGACGAGGTAGGGGACGACGATACGGCCATTGCCACCGTGGGGGATAGCTCGGAGGAGGAGCATCCCCAAACCGACTCAGGGGTCGACCCCCTTCCTGCGGCCCAGGTCGAGGGATCGCCTTCGGGCCTTACCCAAGACCATGTTATTAGTCCAGCAGCCCCGCCTACGGGCCCGGCCACGGACATTTTGGAGGTGCCACTCACATTCCCAAAAACGAAAGTGAAGCCTTCGGGTTCAACGCCTCCGGTTTCGAAACCGAAAGTGAAAGCGGTACAGAAGGCTCTGGAGGCGTCAAAATCTAAGAAATTCAAAATGGCCGACATGGGCAGTCCCGCCAAGATGGCCGACCCGAAGGCCTCAGGGTCGGTGCCGAAGGCGAAGTCGTCCGACGCAGCTGCGTCGGCGCCGAAGATGGTCGCGGTCGATGACCCGAAGAAGGCTTCGAAGAAGCGTCAAGGCGATCCCAAAGCTCTGGCTTCCCCGGCTCCGGCCGTCGGAGCCAAGGACGGTACCGCATCGACTCCGAAGACGGTGCCTCTCGCCGACACCACTCCCAAGTCAGGGAAATCACACGAGGCGGTCACTCCCTCTCCAGCCCTTTCGAAGAAAGTCGAAGAGTCCCTGCAACGGATTCGGAAGGTCGCGGAGCTTCCCGACCCTGAAGCTGGGGTGTCGAAGCCCGCGCTGACGCCGTCGAAGGCACAAGCGCCTATCCGCTTCACCCTGCCGCCGAAGTCGACGCCGAAGGCCTTTGCTTCGAAGCAGGTGGCTGGGGTGCCCTCGAAGGAGGTGTCGACGCCCAAAGCATCTCCGGTGGTGTCTAAGCATCGCCTCCAGCCACTCGCGGAGGAAGAACGTCGTGAAGTCATCATCGACGCCAATACCGGGAAACTGTCCCTCCTCAAAAGGAAAATCACCACGGAGCCGGTGTTGGAACACTTTCGCATTCCTCTCAAAAACAAGAAGGACTCTGCGGGTACTTCAGCGCCTTTGGCGCCGATGTCTCCAAGTGACCTGCCGCGTTCCCCAACTCACTCCAACGCGGGGGATGGCGACGAGGAGGAGGTAGAGTACAACTATCCGGCGTACTCGGATCCGGAGGAGGAACATGAACCTTGGTCTGCCGGAGGCGACCCTGAGGACCCGCAGTCGGGTCATGAACCGCAACTCTTTGCGGCGAAAACTTCGCCAACGGAGGACTCTGCTGCCTTCAACGCGTTGATCGAGAGAGCTGAGGCTAACCACGATGTCGAGCTGCACTCCGATCCTGTGGATGTGGACTTTTTATTTGACACTTTCTCTGTGGCCGAAAAGTCAATCAAAACTTTGCCAATGCTCAAGGGAGAGCTCAAGCACGCGCAGGAGGTCTTCAAGGAGCCCACTCGGGCGCGTGTCATCAATCCACGCATTGATAAAAAATATAAGGCAGCGCCCTCGGATCCAACATATATCAAGGGACACTTGCCACTGGACTCTTTGGTCGTATCCAACGCTCGCAAGAGGGCGAACTCGCAGACGACTGGTGACGCTCCTCCCCCAGACAAAGAGTCAAAAATATTTGAGGCATCAGGGAAACGGATTGCTGCACAGGCAGCTAACATTTGGCGCATCTCGAACACGCAGGCCCTACTTGCACGCTACGATAGGGCTCATTATGACACCCTAGAAGCACTGCTACAGCACTTGCCTGACCAGTACAAGGAGGCAGGGGAAATGTTAATTCAAGAGGGAAAGCTCATCACAAACGCTTCAATTAAATGTGCGCTAGATGTAGCGGATACAGCCTCCAGGGCAATCAACACTAGTGTGTTGCTCAGAAGACATGCCTGGCTTAGGATTTCAGGGTTTAAACCTGATATACAAACGACCATCCTGAACCAGACGGTTAATCCTGACCATTTGTTTGGCCCTGAGGTTGATGCGACGCTTGAGAAAATGAAAAAGGATACAGACACTGCTAAATCTATGGGGGCCCTTCAGTCTCAGCAGTTTCGGGGTGGTTCCTTTCGCCGCTCCAATACCAGAGGCACCTCAAGGGGTCAGGCATCGCAATCAACCCAGTACTACAAGGGCAATACCCAAACCTCATACACCAACAAGGGTAGAGGTGGCTACAGAGGCAACAACATCAAAGGCAGGGGACGTGGAAACAACAGCTCCAGGTCCACCGCCGCCAACAAGCAGTGACGCCTTGTCACTGCCCCCGGACCACACAACCCCGGTCGGGGGGAGACTCCAGCAGTTCCTGCCCGCGTGGAATTCCATCACCACGGACAGGTGGGTCAAGTCTCTTATCCAGTACGGTTACTGTCTGGAACTTACTTCCACTCCACCGAACATACCTCCAAGAAGCCGTCCTATGTCCGGCGAGCACTTGCTCTTGTTGCAGCAGGAAGTTCAGGTCATGCTGCAAAAAGGGGCAATAGAGCTCGTCCCACTGCAGGAAAGGGGTACAGGAGTTTACTCTCTGTACTTTCTAATCCCCAAAAAGGACGGTTCCCTGCGGCCCATCCTGGACCTCAGGCCCCTCAACTGGTACATTCTGTCAGAGCATTTTCATATGCTCACGTTGCAGCAGGTACTCCCTCTGCTTCAACAGGGGGACTTCCTGGCTACGTTGGATCTGAAAGATGCATACTTTCATATCCCCCTGCATCCTTCCCACAGGAAGTATCTCAGATTTGTGATCCAAGACCAGCACTACCAGTTCAGGGTTCTGCCGTTCGGGGTCACCACAGCGCCAAGGGTCTTTACGAAGTGCCTGGCGACGGTGGCGGCGCATCTACGACGCCAGAAAGTCCACGTCTACCCTTACCTGGGCGACTGGCTCATTCAGGCAAAAACAGAACAACAGTGCGCCGACCACGTGTCCCGCACCATTCATCTCCTGCACGATCTGGGATTCTCTCTGAACTACCCGAAATCCCATCTCCAGCCCGCCCATGTACGACAGTATCTGGGCGCGACAATAAACACTCTGGCAGCCACTGCGCAGCCAAATTCAGTGAGAATCGCCAGTATCCAAGCGCTGATCCAACGATTCAGACCTCAACACTCGCTTCCAGCGAGGGTGTTCATGCAGTTGATAGGCATGATGGCCTCCTGCATCTCCATTATCCCGCACGCGAGACTACATATGCGCCCGCTTCAGGAGTGCTTGGCACGTCAGTGGACTCAGGCTCATGGGCAACTGACAGACCTAGTGTTGGTGAGCGGTCGGGCATACAACTCTCTGCATTGGTGGAATCCACAAAACCTTTGCAAGGGCCGACCATTCCAAGAGCCTGTGCCACAGATTATCCTGACGACGGACACTTCTCTCCAGGGATGGGGAGCGCATGTACTCCACTACACAGTGCAGGGACTATGGACACTACAGCAAAGGAAGATGCACATCAATGTGTTGGAACTGATGGCAATCTTCATGGCCTTGAAGGCGTTCAAAGTACATCTGTGCAACAAGGTCGTGTTGATCCCGACGGACAATATGACAGCCATGTACTACATTCAAAGGCAGGGAGGCACACACTCTCCGCAGCTGTCTCATCTGGCTCAGAGCATGTGGAAGTGGGCCATTCAGAGGAACATCTTCCTCATGGCGGAGCATCTCCCGGGCAAGGACAACCAGATGGCGGACCTGCTCAGCAGGCACAGCCATCAAATGCACGAGTGGGAGATACATCCATCAGTACTCCAACCGTACTTCCAAAGGTGGGGTCATCCAGAGATAGACCTGTTCGCCACAAAGGAGAACGCAAAATGTCAAAGCTTCGCCGCCAGGTTCCCACACCCGCAATCACAGGGCAATGCGATGTTGATGAACTGGTCAGGCAGGTTTGCGTACGCTTTTCCCCCAGCACCTCTGATACCGCTGGTGGCACGCAAGCTCAGGCAGCACTCGATGACTCTCATCCTGGTTGCTCCAACGTGGGCTCCGCCAGCCGTGGTACACCACGTTTCTGGAACTCTCCGTGGTACCGCATCAAAGGCTTCATCTCACTCCCAGCCTTCTGACGCAGAGCCATGGCGACATTCAGCACCCAGATCCGCAACAGCTCAACCTGGCGATCTGGCTCCTGAAGTCCTAGAGTTTGGCTACCTCAATCTTCCTCCCGATTGCATGAGCATCATTCGGGAGGCAAGGAAGCCCACTACTAGAGCTTGTTATGCGGCTAAATGGAAGAGGTTTGTCATTTACTGTGTTAACCACGATATTGACCCGCTAGATGCTTCCATTCAAAACATCATTTGTTACCTGTTCCACCTGTATCAATGCAATTTGGCGTACTCTTCCATCCGCATTCACCTGTCTGCTATGGCAGCATACCTCCAGAACAGGCAACACCTGTCACTTTTTAAGGTCCCTGCTATCAAGGCTTTTCTGGAAGGACTCAAGAGAGTCATTCCGCCAAGGACCCCACCAGCTCCAGAATGGAACCTCAATGTGGTTCTTACAAGGCTGATGGGTCCCCCCTTTGAGCCACTGCACTCTTGTGAGCTTCAGTTTCTGACTTGGAAGGTTGCTTTCTTAGTAGCAATGACATCGCTACGGAGGGTAGCGAGTTGCAGGCGCTCACCATCCAAGAACCTTTCTTCCAAGTACATGCTAACAGGGTTGTGCTCCGCACTAACCCTAAATTCTTACCCAAGGTTGTGTCTCAATTCCATATGAACCAGACAATTGAGTTGCCGGTGTTTTTCCAAAACCCAGAGACGCTGGCGGAGCGGATGCTCCACACCCTTGACGTTAAAAGAGCCTTGATGTACTATGTGGACAGGACAAAGGATTTTCGCAAAACCAAGCAGCTTTTCGTTGCTTTTGCCTCACACCACAAGGGAAACACTATCTCCAAAGCTGGGATCGCTAGGTCGATTGTGAAATGCATTCAAATCTGTTACGCTAAAGCTAAGCGCACTCTCACTATCCCACCAAGAGCCCACTCCACCAGGAAGTTGGGGGCCTCTATGGCTTTCCTAGGTAACATTCCCTTAGAAGACATTTGTAGAGCAGCCACATGGTCTACCACACATACTTTCACTAAACATTACTGTGTAGACGTGCACTCCAAACAGCAGGCAGCTGTTGGTCAGGCTGTTCTCAAGACACTTTTTCAGACTGCTGCAGCTGGCACGGGCGACCGCCGCTAATGGAGGGACTGCTATGTATTCTACGCACAGATATGAATTCAGCAGCCCACATGCCTCGAACTGCAAATGCTACTTACCAGTATGCATCTGTTCTTGGCATGTAGGGCTGCTGACATTCATATCGCCCACCCTCCTCCCCGGCGCCTGTAGCAGCTGCAGTCTTCATATATATATATATGCTCAAAGCATGGTCATCACTCACATACTTCACTCCATCTCTGCCAATGGCTAAAAACAATCTGGGGATGGAGGCGATGCCCATGCGCACTGTAGTCCAGGGGAGGAGCCACCTATCTCGTGATACTTCGAAGACTCTTCCAGGACAACAATGTGCAATCATCCGGACCCAACACTAGGCGGCGATCTATGCACAGATATGAATGTCAGCAGCCCTACATGCCAAGAACAGATGCATACTGGTAAGTAGCATTTGCATTACACATCCAACAAGCATCTATTCACTCAATCCCAACCCGCTATACTTTCGCCTGCGCACCCACACTTTTTCCTATGTTTTAGCACATCCCCTACTTTTATACACTGTTTATTCGACCCGCTGGCACCAATCACTAGTCTAAATCTAGAGCGTATTGCGACCTCTCTAGGGCTCTGAATTGCCACCTGCCACTCCTCATTGTCTATGCTACCAAGATATTTGACCCAGGCCTCCCGGCGAGTTATAAGGGGGTCTGGTACATTATTTAAGAGTATGCTGTATATTGTAGAGGTCGGTTTCTCAAGTAACAGCCTATCTTCTTGCAGGGATTATTCGGGAACCGAGACCCCACTGTGTATGTGAGTGCGCAGAGCATGTATGAGTCTCATATGATGGTATCTCTGAGACTGGTGTAGGCTGTATTCCTTCTGGAGAACCTCAAACGTGAGGGGGGAATCCCCTTTCCAAACATCCCCCAAGTATTCAATACCAATCAGTTAACATCTGAAATTTTAAACATGGATGGTTTGGACTGTACTGGAACCTTAGTGATGGTTTTTCCAGATTTCTTTTGAAGATATTTATGGGCCTTAGTTTTTCTCATATATTTCTAGAATCCAACTCTTGAATATGTAATATCGCAGCGTGCTGTAGGGCAGAATGTTATGCCCAAATTGAGTAGCCCGTGTGGTTGATGATGTATTTACTACAAGAGGCATCTCATGCATTTGCTTTGGAGCTATCTGCCTCTTCTGTTCTTTCCTCATCCCCTTCCTCTTGCCCCTCCTTGTCCTACAGTTTCTTTTCTGTAGTTTTGCAATGGTCTGTCTCTTCCACCCTGTTGCGTAGTCATTCTCGGTAATCGCAGTTACTTGTGAAAATCCACCTTTTCCATGGATGCTTCATCCTCACTAGAGCCTATGTCCGAGCTCACATTATTCTTGCTCTGAGCATTCTTTGTTTGCATATCTGATTTTTCTTTGGCCCTCCGATCACATTTCTTTGCAAAAGTGTGGACGCAGCCATTCTGATAATCCTATCAATTCCTTGTAAACTTCCTTGCTTCGCGCTCAATAATTTCTTCATCATATTCTTGCAATGATTTCTCCATCTTCGCTATCTGATCTTTTATCATCACATCATCTTTATATTTTTCCAGTTCCTTAATAATCATTTCAACTTTTCCTTTTTGCAATCTCATTTTTCCTTTAGTTTGTTTCATCAGTTATCATTAATCTAACTGAACATTCTTCTGTATTGTTATACCATTCTTTAATTAAATTCTCATTGATGTCTCTATATGTTGGTAACAACATTATTCTTATCCATTTTGGTCTTCTTTTACGTACCAAGTACTTGGTGAAGGGAAATCATCTCCTATCATTGTTTTGCTTCTATTCTTGCTTTTTACTAATCCCTAATAACTGAGTTGGTGTCTTATTAACAGTATTGGAGGAGTTTTCATTCCCCAGGATATTCATTAAATGTCAGTTCAGCAGCTAATTTCCATTTTGCCTGTCTATCTCCGTTATATCTGGATTTTTTTCTATTATAACCTTCCCTATTCCTTTCTTCTTTATATATAATGCTCTTAGTTTTTATTCAATTCTTATCTACTTTACAACATATTTACAGCAATTACCACCAAATTCAATATGGTCTCTTTCATTTGTGTTTTGCACCAATCACTTGTTTTCATGTGTAAAGTTAAATCAATTACATGTCTTAGGCTGTTAACAGTCCAATTTTGGCTTTCCCAAACAACCACTGGTTACCTCTGGTTGCAGATTACTGTGCTTCCTTTTTCTCTATCGGCACACATGCCAACTCACAGTTCATTCAGAAGCCTTATTAGGTGTAGGACTACTCTTCTATAATTCCTCTGAATCCAACCACCCCAGGGAAGTTCAGAGCCGGCATGTTAGGTCGATAGCAACCAGGTGCCCACTGTCCTGCATATGTACTAGTTACCCCCTTACCTCTGTAAGGCCAGATCACTCCTGGTGGATATTTTGTCCTAATTTCGATATAAGTGGAAGGCAACGATGTTTCTCAAAACGTCTCCAGCAACCATTCTCACAACTCCGTGCACCTCACGCCCCTGTGCTTTGCCTGTTCGTGCTCTGGGATTAGCGCATTTCATATACCCTCTCTCAGGGTCCTACTCTGGACCCACCAACACAATGGCTCAGCACAGAATCCTTGCAGCCAGGTATTTTTGTGTAAATTTCCAGTTTATTCATGTGAACACCAATTAAAAAAGATATAGGTACAAAACAACTTGGTCTAACACCTTCAACCAGGTATAACAGAAGCTAGCGGTGCACTGCATTTTGTTAGTCCCTTTTCGACCTTAATGACCCTTGTACACTAGAGTGACAATTCCACACACCTCATGTTGGCAATTCACCTCCTTCATGTTTAACAATTTATTTTCCATGCCTTAGGTTCATTTCCTAATATTCACAATTTGCAATCACAAAAGAAACTTTTTGTTATGCAGTTAATACAAATTTCATAAATATTTTTAACAACCACGATAAGCTCTATATGATAAAGTGCATTGTGATTTTTAAGATGCATATTCATATTCCTACACACATGGTGACTAAATTGCTGAATATAAGTTTGCCTTGATTTCTGGTCTTTAGTGAAACCAAAATAAGTCAATCCTCTTCCTGATTGACTTCCTGAAGAACACCCAAGCTTAGCCCTGCCTGTTCTATCTTCAATATGGCAGTGTCTTTCGGCCAGCTGGTAATTATGATTGCAAATACAATAGATCGAGTATAGTTGCTTAATCTGCACGGGATCATGGCTAATCTGCAAAAGTTAATTGATTTCTGCAAAGCTATACTCCTGTTGCCGAATAACAATAGCCAAGATTGTTCAGTTGCCAGGATGATGATACATTTTCCAGGGCTGCATGTTTGCATTCCCTAGGGTGTTTTTCCACTTTTAATGATGTACTGTGACACGTGGATTGATGTGGGTAGAGAAATTAGTTTAAGCTACACACATTCAAAAGGAGCGAGGAATTGAAATGCAATCACAAACATGGTGGTCTGCTTAATTTAAACATCTCTCAGTGCACTGTGATTTTTTTTTTTTCTTTTTTTTTTTAAAAAAACCTTTATTATACCTTCATACAGTTACACAGCAGTTTGCCTACAACCCCGAGGGGCCGGCCGTTATTAAATGAGCCGTGAAGCCAAGTTAGAAAGGAAGTCCACAGTGTAGTCATGCTGCTACCGGAAAAAGGCACATCACAAAATCGAGTGAAGGTGTATATTCAATATTACATTGCAAGTTAAGTGAGGTTTTGTTTTTTGTTTTTTATGAAAATAACAAAAAGAACAATCAGGAAATCACATTTCGGTCAAAAAATAAAATTATTAGTGCAGTTTAGCTGTACTGAAGATTCATATGGCAGTATATGTTGTTATCTATTGTCTGTAGTCCGTAACCGGAGTGGAGGAGGACAATGCCCCCATCTCCGTTCGCATCCGTGTGGCATTTCCCATCCCCCCTCTCTCCCCTCAGTCTATCCCCCCCTCATCATCTGACTCTAACTGGTCATCCTCTGGCAGAGGGTCACATATTTCACCACAATACACATTCCATGGGGACCATACCTTATTCCATTTACTCGGGCACGCACGGCTTAAATATACCGCCCTCTCAGTTACCATTATCTTGTCCATATTCATGCACCACTGCGACTTCGTTGGTAGTTCTGCCGCCCCCCAGCGCTGAGCAATATCTCTTTTCGCCACAATCATGCCTAATGTCACCCAGAGCTGGCCATGTCTGGATATGTCAGTTGGTTCCCACACGTTTAAAAGTCAGCGCCTTGGTTCTGGGAGGAGCGAGGTCTCCAGTGTCTGTGATACAGTACGCAATATTTGACGCCAGTAATTTTGTATGCGTGGGCAATCCCAGAGTGTGTGGAAAAAGGTACCCTCCTCCCCACAGCCACGTAGACAGAAAGGGTGTTGTATTCTGTGGATGCGATGTAGGAGTGTTCTTGTATAATATACCCTATGTAGGACCTTAAGCTGGACGAGTGTCAGCCTAGCTGAGATGCCTACCTCTTTTGGTGACGCCAATGCCTCATTCCATTCATGTTCATCTAGGGCGTCTACTTCTCGTTCCCATCTTTCCTTCAGGGGCGCCAGTGGGTCAGGCAAGTTGTTCATGAGTTTACGATAAGTCAGTGATGTCGCTCTTTCGATCATAAAATCAGTGAGGAGGCGATCCTCCAACGGTGAGGACTCTGGTAGGGTCGACCCGGTGGGGATGGCTGCAAGCAGTGCATGGCGTATTTGAACGTAGCGGTACTACTCGTGTGGCCCCAGGTCGTACAGTTCCCTCAGGCGGGTGAATGGAATGACTTCGCCACTGTATCTCAGGTTTCCTATTGCACGTGTGTCCCAGAGCGGGGTGAGTTTGGTAATTTTCCCCTTCCAGCCCAGTGCTGCCGTCGCCACATGCCACAGTTCCACCGTGAGTTTGGTAGGCCCCGTTAGGGGTCTTATTCTACGTCGGTCATATAGTGGGGCAAGCATGTTGTTGATACCCAGTTGCGCCCTATCTGTTTGAAAAGCTGGATCAGATTGTTTAATGGGCTTAAGCTGCGCCACCAAGTAATATAGGTGCAAATTCGGCAATGCAATGCCCCCATCATACCAGCCTCTGTGTAGTTTGATCTGTGCTATGCGTGCCGGACGATTACACCACAGCAGCCCAGAGACAACTGCTGCCACCTTTTTAAAGTACCCTGGTGCCACCGAAAAGGGGGTGTTATCCAGGATATACAGAAAGCGTCGCAAGGACATCATTTTATATAACGCTGCCTTTCCCAGCATTGTCAATGGTAACCCCGCCCAGAATTTAACGTCGTGCTTAAGTCGTTCCAGTGGTGGTGCCAGATTCAGTTGCATGTATTCCAGTGGGTCCCGCGTGACATGCATCCCTAAATACTTAAACGAGGAACCAGCTAGTCTTAGGGGGCAGTCCGGTCCGAGCGTCGGGATCTGGCCTTTCAGTACATAGAGCTCCGATTTATTCCAATTGATTGTGTAACCCGAAATTTTGCCGTGCTCGTCACACAGATTCAAAAGTGCCAGCACGCCTTGTTCGGGGTCTGTTAAGTACACCAGCATGTCATCTGCATAGAGGGACAGTCGGTCTTCCCAACCCTCCTTCCATTGTATCCCTTTAAGTAAGGGTGTTTGCCTTATTAGATTAGCCAGTGGCTCTAGGGCTATCGCAAAGAGCAAAGGTGATAGGGGGCAGCCTTATCGGGTGCCTCTCCCCAGCGAAAACGTACGTGAAATGTGGCCATTTGCCACCACGTGTGCCATCGGCTCCGCGTACAACAGTTTAACCCATGATGTAAAGTTTGGGCCAAAGCCCATACAGGACAACACCTCAAAAAGGTAGTTCCATTCCACCAAGTCAAAAGCCATTTTCGCATCTAGGGCCAGTATGACTACGTTGTCTTGGATCACGTCTGCCCTCGCCAGCACCCCATGTACCCTACGAAGATTTAGTGCTGTGTTCCTAATCCTGATTGATCTGGATGGATAAGAACAGGCAGATGAGCCATCAACCGGTTAGCCAGGAGTTTAGCCAGGATTTTGCCTTCTGCGTTTAGTAAGGAGATGGGGCGATATGAGGAACACTCTTCCTGTAGTTTTCCGGGCTTGGGTATTGCTACTATAGTGGCTGTTCTCTGATCTAGTGGAAGCACACCCTTCTCTCGGCATTCCTCATACATATCTAGCAAGTATGGACTAAGGTCCTCGGACCGGGACTGGTACCATTCCACTGGAATGCCGTTCGGCCCGAGTGCTTTTCCAGGTTTGAGCGCTCGTATGGCAAGCTGTAATTCATCACAAGTGATGGCCACATCTAGGTCGGCAATTGCCTCTGACTGTAATACTGGGATTTCCATTTTACTCAGTGCATTCTGTGCCATGACCGCAGTCACCTCCCTCTCTGGAGTATACACCTGTTCAAAATGTGCCGCCAGTGCCTCCACTATCAATTCAGGGTTAGTTTGCGTCACACCATTTCTGTCTTTCACCCTTTGGAGCTACCCCCCCTTTTATCAAGCCAGGCCAACATCCTTCCCGCCTTATCGCCTACATCATGTATCCGATTCTGTGTATCAGTGATGTGCCCCTGCACCGCGAGGCGAGTGTGGTCTGTGTATAATCGCTGATGGAGTGCTAGTGTATGTGCTGTGTCGTCCGTAGGGTTAGCCTCGTGTAAAGTTGTTGCCTCACGCAGTGCTAGCTCAAGCTTAGATTGTTCAGCCGTCTGTTCCTTTTTATGGACCGCGACAGAGCTTATAGCTTGCCCTCTTAATACTGTCTTGTAGGCCTCCCATAGCACCTCAGAGGAGGCCACAGTAGCCACATTTTCATCAAAATATTGTGTTGTAGCCTTCTGGAGGGTTTTCCTGATTTTCGGGATTTTGAGGTATGATGCTTGTATGGGGTATATGCGGGTACGTGATTTAGCCTGGGTGGAGATAGTTAGAGTAATCGGGGAATGGTCTGAAATACCTCGAGGGTGTATGTCTGCAGTATCTACGCGCTGTAATCCTTCATCTAAAGCCAGGAAGTAGTCTATCCGGGAAAGGCTGTTGTGGACTGTGGAATGGAACGTGTACTGTTTGTCCTGGGGATGGACGTGACGCCATATATCCACTAATCCCATTGCTGTCAGGAATTGTTGAAACCGAAAGGGCCCCCCCAGGTGAAGTTGTTGCTGGAAACCTATCAAGCTGTAGATCTACCGCTGCATTAAAATCCCCACCCAAAATTACATCACTCTCGGGGGGAGATAACAGAAAGTCACCAAGGGCTGGAAGCATGATTGAATGAAGGGATGGTGGGATATATACCGAGACCACAGTTAGAGGGCGACCGTCCCATTGCCCCTGCAACGCTGCAAAACAGCCCTGACTATCAGTTTTTGTACTCAGTGGAATGAAGTGCGAGGATTTTTTAATCAAAATACCAGTCCCCCTTGAGCCCGATGAAAACTCTGAGTGCACCACCATCTTGTACCCTCTCCTATCTAAGGCCTTAGTGGCCCCTCCTGTCAAGTGTGTCTCCCGTAGGAGCGCCAATTGGGGTTTGTGCCTCTTCATCGCATTTAATACCAGGCCGCGTTTCACCTTATCTCCCAGTCCCCGCACATTCCATGAAAGCATTCTAAGGGAGGAACCACCCGATCGTGACCCAGCATTCCTAGTTGTTCAGCCGCCATTTTGAATCACACAGCCACGTACAAATAATCTAAAAAGGAGCAATCGTACTTGTAGGTATACCTTTCGGGTTACGCCCCACACACCGGAAGCACCAGTTTCTGACCGATTTAGGGATTTTCCAACAAAGAAACAACAACCTCCCCCCCCCACTCCCTGCCTCCCTGCCTCCCTGCTTAACGGACCTCCAACTGCCCGCCTCCCGAACTGAGCAGAGCGCTTAACCCATCCCACAAACAGAGTACTTGCACGTTGGGGGAGAGTGTCTCCCCAAGCAGGCGGCTCCCTTGCTGCCCTCGGAGTACCCAGGCCGGCGTCCAATAACGACCTGTACAAGCAAACAGTGTGTCTGGGAATCATTGTCTAAACAATTCACTGTCCGGTGACATTATCTTCCCCCAGCTGCTCCAGACAGTTCCAATGTCGGCGATATACTCGCGCTTCTCCCAACTGAAGTCTGTGAGCCAGGCTGGCTATCGTTCCGTTGTCTGTGTCGCAGTCTGTCGGATTTGCGTTCCACTGTTCGCCATCCTTCAAGCCAGTCTCTCGCTGGCTCGGGGGAATAAAAAAACCAAACTTTCTTATCAGCAACCACCCGTAACCGGCCCGGAAATAGCATAGAGTATGGCAATTCCTGTTCACGCAGCGTCTTTTTCACCTCTAAAAAGGTCCTTCTCCGTCTTGTTACCTCCGCTGTATTGTCCGGGAAAAAGGATATTCGCGAGTTTTGAATTTGAATGGCTGGTGCCACTCTGGCCGCCTGGAGGATGGTGTCGCGATCCCGAAAGTTAAAAAGTCTCGCTAGGATCGGGCGCGGTGAGGCCCCTGGTTTCGGTGTTCCCCCAGGGACCCTATGGGCCCGCTCCACAGTGAAGAAGTTGGAAAAGCCTTTAGGGGCTAGCTGGTTCTTTATCAAGTCTTCCACATACAAGTCCATGGCTCCTGTGGTTTCAGATTCCGGGACCCCCAAAATGCGGACGTTGTTCCGCCGGGAACGACCTTCATGATCGTCCAGCTTTTCCTTGAGCAGTTTGTTGTCGGCCTGCAATTTCTCCATTGCGACCTGCAGATCCGAGACATCCTCCACCAATGATTTAGCTACCACCTCCACCTGCTTCACTCTTTCGCTCATCTTCTGGAGGTCGGCCCGTATCAGGGTCACTTCTGTTGCGGTTGCACCCACCGTTGCTTGTACCTGGGCCAAGGCGTGTAAAGACGTCCTCCAGGGTAGCCTTCTTCACACCGTCTCCTTCCGAGCCTTTGCCCATGGATTTGCGCTGCTCCGGCTGGGAGAGTGACTGTTTGTCATAAGCGAATTTGTCAAACTTAGCCTGAGTGGAGTTGTTTCTGAGCCCTTTGCCCGCCATAGTGTCCGTTGGTGCGTTCAGCCAGCCGCGGCTCTCCGCTGGGGGGTTGGTCGGAGCGGATGGTTCGTAAGGTCGCCCGAGCTTCAGCGGCGCCCCGTCTTCCTGGTTATTGAACTTCCCACCGTCAGTTCCACACTCTGTACACTAGATGCACTAGTTACTCGGGAGTTAGTCCCAAGCAGGTCGTCCGGTCCCTCCGGCAAGAAAGTTTGTGCCCACAGCGGCGGATGGGATGTAAAATGGCGGCTACTACGCACTTATTTTGCAGACTTCAGTTGTATTTAGTCCCGCCGTCGTCCACTATAGAGGCTTGACGATGGAGCGATATTTCAGACCTTCTTTGATCTGCAAGGGACCAGAGTATCTAGCTACAAAATTTGCTCCATACGCTCCTACTCGCACCCTTAGGTCTGGCGAACTTATGCTAAAAATTCCCAGAATTACCAAATCCAGGCAAGGAGGTAGGGCGTTGTCTGTGGTAGGCCCCAGTTTATGGAACTCCCTCCCGCTTTCCTTAAAACAGTGCAGGAATCACCTTCAGTTCAGAAAATGCCTGAAAACTTTTCTGTTCAGCTCATGCTAAACAATTATCTGCTGGTTTATATGAGGCCTCGATTATAAATCATCCTCCATGTGGCTTCTTTTAAGTCTCTTATCCCAGGTGTCAAAAGCGCGGAGATACCCCTTCGGGGGTCTATTCATAGCGCTATATAAGCACGCAAATAAAATAATAAATAAGGATCTGCAGGCTTTCCACGCCGTTATCTTGGGTGTACGCTCGCTGCGGGCACTTCTGGTTTACAACGCCGGCGAGGCTCCACTTCCGTCCGGGCAGGTTCCAACCCAGCCACCGTGGCTGCACTCACGCCACCAGGCCGCAGACAGAGGTCGACGTTTCTTCTCGTCCCCAGGGCATCAATGCTCCCAAACTTTTCCTCTAAGTGCCGTTCGGTCCCCGGTCCCGGGACACCCCTTCTGGGTTCGTTTTGGAGCGGATAGGCATGTGGATTGATGCGGGAAGCCGCCTTGCTACGGGAGCCTCTCTAGTTTGCTGCCACCATCATCGGCTGCTAGCCACGCCCCTGCACGGTGATTTCTTGACACTTTATATCTTCGGACAACTTATTCCAGCTCGTTTTTCGATTAGGTTTAAGGATTGGCACGAGTGCTATCATAAGAAAGTACTTTGGAAAATAAGATTTGGGCGCATTATAGCGAGAACACAAGTATGTTTTCATTTACCATATAGCCTTTTATTTAGAATCTTGTTTGGGGCTTTACGGTCAAATCTTCACTCATTTCACGAGTTCCCACTCTTCTGGGGCACTTTTAACTTTTGCACCAAATTCACCTAATTTAATTCAGTCCCACATCATTATCACTTACAAATTGCACCACCCTTTTTTCCTCACTGGAAGGTTTTATTTGTTACTTCTTAACAGCAAGTTTCTTTCTTTAAGGGACTCTCTCCCAGTGGCACTCCCCAGTTCTTTGTATATCGAATATTGTATTACCAATGTGAGTATTGGATACAGTTTCTCTTCGTTGCTGTTTTATAGATCCCGTACAACCTGCACTACAGGACGCTGACGTTTGCAAGAGATTTGAACCTTCATCTACACACTATTAATCCCCTGACGAAGGGTTGATTTTGTAACCCGAAATGCATTGGGATTCTGGACATTAATTTTGTGTATTCACATATATGAGATTTATTTATTTTCTAGTACAAAAAGTATGTGATTTGGGAATATGACAAGCGAATATTTTCAATCAGTCATGCATGCGCAATACATAGATGCTTAATAATGTACCTCTTTGTTACATGATTTTGAAGATAATGCAAACGTTAAAAATAAATGTGATTTGTTAACATAGTAGAACTAGAGACTTACATATATGCTTTGAATCTTTAAAGGCCTCTGGCCCAATAGCTGTGCCTCTAGCAGTCCCAGGTTTTCCTTGGGCTCATAATTACACATTAATCCCACAGGCTGCTATCTCAGTGATGGCATCTATCATAGTGGTTCGCAGTTTGCAACATAACTCATTATTATTCATTCACTATTACTTGGATTTTTAAGAGCAGACCTATCACTGCATATGTCATTTCTTAAAAATCTTTATTGGTCGCAAAAATAGTGGTGGCAGGTGACAACCAGTATTTTGCAACTTGCTACTCTTACATCTGGCTCCCTGTTCTCTTTTTTTTCCCCCTCAGTTTTTCTTTACATAAGGAAAACCCTTTTTTCTATTAGGAATTTTACACAGGAGAATCGGTGGAAAATTTGTATTTGAACCTTTTCCTCCCATGATTTGTACTGCATTTAAAGTTTTTTTTTCCCCTCAATTGGTGTAGTCTCCAGCCTTTTCTGGTTTGAGCTATTGTTCTTAGTAGCCTAATCTCTGTACTTTTGTGGAGTTACTGCAACAAATTAAAAATGGAGGGGTGAAGTCTTGTGTAAACCCCATTTCTGATACCCTCCAAGATCCTTTGTGGAATCCTGTCATTTTATTATGTATTGCGACGTGGATTGGCAGGCAGAATTTCAAATGGGGAGGGGGAGTTTTTGCATTACCAGCAGCTTAGACATGCCTTACACAACCATCTGAGTCAGGAGGAACAATTACCAGATTACGCCCGCTGGAAGACAGGTTGCTAATGGACCCCATGATAGACAAAGCTATCTCCCTCACGTATAAGAAGCTCATTAACAACCTGACAAACCCACTGGGGCCTCTGTGGGAAAAGTGGGAATTGTATATTGGATTGTTAGAGGATGACGACTGGGGGGAGGCCTTGCAGTGTCCCCGGGAGGTGGCAATACGTGCCAGGTTTAGACTGGTTCAGTTACACATTCTATACCGTTCATACACCCCACGCACAGTACAATACAGGATAGGATATGTTGATTCATGGTTCTGCATAAGGGGGTGCGGGAGGAGGGCACCTTCTTTCACATCTTGTGAGAGTGCGCCAGAGTCCGGGCTTACTGGTCCAGGCTGGCAGGCATCATGTCAGAAGCGGTGGGTGCAGAGGTCCCACTAGAAGCTAGATGGCAAGTCCTGGGTGTGACAAGCGATGTCACTTGGCCGAAGTGGGACAAACAGTGGCTGGCTCTGGCGAGTATAGTATCCAAGAGAAATATAGCAAGGTTATGGGGAAGTGACCTTTTGCAAACGGTGGAAGAATGGGAGCGGGACCTGGACTGGTGCCAACAGGCTGAGAAAGTAATTTATAAAAGTCGAGGTTACCCCAAGAAGTGGCAGAAAATATGGGCAACATGGAGGCGATATATGGGGGAAGTGATGGATACCCAATCTGTGTCTGCTCCTAATTAATGTATGCTGGTCTTCACCTTGTGAGTGCACTGCTTCTGATGATTTCATGGGTTACCCTGCCTCCTTTGGACACATGAATTGTTACTACTGATCAGTATGGGCGCACCATGGACCTAGAGGGACAGGGAGGGAGCGAGCTGTTGGTGGTGCTCTGAGGGTGGCCTTCTTTACTTCTATGGCCTCCGGGGTGACTACGCTATTACGTAGGTGCCTTTCCAGGAATTTAATCTTTGTATGCAGGACATATTGTTCACACTGATTGTATAATTGACTTTCTGTGTAAATCCCAATGAACTTCCGATACCGACTGATGTGCGACTTTATGGAGCTTGTTATTACAATAAAAAAAATTCACAAAAAAAAAAGTATTGCGAAGTGGAAGTAAGTACTTGATAAAGCAAACACAATGAGATGATGGACGGAACGCTGAAACTTTTCAGACACTCACCCCCAGTCACAGGTCTGGGTTGAATACATCATCGTTCTTTAGCTCACTTTGCCACCTCAGTTCAGACCCAGCTATATGCAAATCAGTCTTGACCCTGTGTCTCATGGGAACAGTCCTGCCCGAAGTGCCAAGCCAGGTCTCCCCTGAACCGGAAAAAAGCATCCTGGGACCGGTTTCGGGGTAACACCCCTCATCTGCCAGGCTACCTTGAATCCAGTGGCAAAGTGAGCAAGGGACCCATGTCTGGGCCAACTTAGGGCAAACAAAGCAAACACAAAGAGATGATAAACGGAGCGCTAAAATCTTTCAGACACTCACCCCCCAGGTAAGTACTTGATGTCATGACACACAGATAACCAATACATTACTGATTCTGAGGTATTTTTGGGCAACGTTTATGAAATCTGCTACTAGGCACTGGTGTGCAACTGGAGTTTTTATATCACTATATTTTGTGCCGTAAATCACCCAAACATGTAATATATATATATAACAATGTATATATTCCCTCAAAATAACTGTAACAGTAAACTTATAGTTCTGATTTTAAACCAGAAGCATCCTTGAAACTGTTGGTTTTTATTAAGTACACTCGCCATAACTTGCAAACTAATTAAAAACAATCTGCTCATGACCTCACAGATAATGTATTATAAGTTTCATTCTTATTTGTGACTTTAAACAGTTATGTACAATATGTAACTAAATGTCTTTGAATGTTGCATACATATTTTATTCTTCTTTTCAGCTGGATGAGTTACATCTGTGCAAGACGTGTTTCTATTTATCCAACGCGCGTCCTGATAATTGGTTTTGCTACCCATGCGTAAGTATTTGAAAGACTGCATTTTGTTAATGTCTGCAGTGACAAAGGCAGTGTTAATGTCATTATTTTTGATTTTATTTAATTAAAGCAGGCTAGTCTGGGCTAATATCTTAGAGCTTCTTACTTTGAAAAGCAAAAGGTTTCTGGGCCAGAAAGCCTTGGTGCTATGGTATGCCCATGCTGTGGCAGTGGACTACAGTTGCTTCTCACTGAGGAAGCCTAGAAAACCAAAACTGGTTTGCGTTTTTTTCTGCGTTGGTCCTGTCCCAACAATTTGAGCTTGATTGGAGCAAAATCAACATAAATTTGAATTTGCATTGGCAGGCCTCTGTCTGGAGTGGCATGAATGGCAGATAGGAGCAAGGATGAATGCAGCAGTGTGTTTACCAGTGACTGAGATTAAGTTAAGCATTCCATCACTATTTTATTCTGCTAATGAAGAGTTCTGTGTTTTATGCAAAGAATAATGTTTTACTGCAGACGGTCCGTCCAGGTTATTCACATCCTAAGATAGAAGCTCTACATTGAAAGAGAAGCTGCAGTGATGAGTTTTTGTATTAACTGTAGGTAGTTGATCATATACAATCCAAAAAAACACATTAGGTAAAAAAAGAGTATATTTTAGTAAACTTAAATAGAGAAAGTAGGTACAGGAAATCTTGCTGATCAAAGGGCAGAGTCTCACCTTGTGGGTGAATAAATATACCAGGTTGTAGAATGTGATGATCAGACACTGTATAGAAAAAAGATTGTTCAGCCATTGTTCGATGACCAGATATCAAGGGGCCGCCTACAGTCAATACTTTGGTTTTTTGTGAATTGACTTTTAACTAATTCCTATTTATCCATTGCACAACTGCAGACAGTTTGGTTTGTGTGGGTAGCCATTTGATATCCAGTCTCAAAAATGATTTGGATATGTACATATGACATGAAGAAGAGATCAGTGAACCATAATAATGAATCAAGAGGATACATAAAGAATAAAAAGAGTAGGGCTAATTCAAGAACTTTAGACAGCAGCAAGTTGAATATGAGGAAGGAAGATGTACAAGCCACCTTATAAACAAAAAGTAGTCATAAGAGATTTGGACCTGATACCACTTCATGCAGCTGAGAATATTAGGACTTTAAGATACACTATCAAATGCTGCTGAGACCAACAAAATAAGAATAATCACTCTGCCCTAACCAATAAGGGCTCTGAGTTACTCCGGTATGGACTCAAGGAGCTCTCGAGTTTCATGCACAGCCTTAAGCAAGCATGATTAGGGCACAGCGTATTTTCGCTGTTAATGAAGATCAGGAGTTGGTGATTAACTTCTTACTCTGCCACCTTTGCTACAAAAGGAAGTAGTGGAAAGTTACTAAGAATTCCAGGACAAGTGCTACTATGATATTCCCACACTATACTCAAAGTTCAAAAACTCCACAGGTTTCCTGAAATGGTAACTAAAGCTAAGAACTAACTACATAAAATGCATGTTGATGTCCCCAGACAATCTACCAGTACTACAGGATGGCTAGATACATATAGTTATATTCTGAAAATGTGTGGGAGCGGCTGGTTATTTGGTACTAAAGGAAGCTGTGGAACTGATAAATCGATCCCCTAGGAACTTGGTGTGGGGTGAATAGCAGAGGTGCTATTAGTGCACACAGAATGGGCCAGAAACGTGCAGAAAATTGTGGTCTGAGGCAATGGAACACTAGGAGAAGAAAACACGCAAGAGACTATGTCAGTAGAGTGCCTGCAGCATGGTAGTATCACTTGGGAAGGCAGGTGGCGCAGCTGAAGGCTCCACCAACAGGTTACAGTAAGGGAGAAACTGTCAGCCACAATAGCCTAAGTAAAACTGATGATAATGCTGGTGAGTGGTGCCTGTGACAGGCAATTGAGATTTAAACCTGGTTGGGAAGTGAAGAAAACTATATACAATAAAGTATCACTAGCAATGGTTAAGTGGATCTGATAGACTTAGCAGGAGGGTGTTAGCAATAAGAAGCATAAAGATTACAGCCCAGCTAGGGGGCCAGTACCTGGGAACTTGAGTGGTAGACCTACACATGGGCAGCCATGGCTATGCAAGCCCAAAAGTAAATCCCTCTGCTTATAGTTTATTTCTTTGTAAAATGATTCTATCACAAATGTTGCTGTACTAGTTAGTTGAGGTTCACCCAATACATGGGATCAGTTTGGCACAGTAATATGGTGAACAAAGAACTAGCTGCAATGCATAACTTGGCCCAATGTAGGGGATGGCGTTATGGTCCTAAGTTACAGTGTTTGGGATGAAAACCTGCTGGAGTGTTTGGACGTAGCAGCTGTGGCGTTCCACAGACCATGCAGCATTATTGAAAGAAATGGTGGAAGTATCACAGGGCCCCGGAGGGAAATAAGAGATTCTGGGTTAACTGAGGAGTCCTGGAGGCCCCCTGTTGAGGAGCACACAGTTGTCAAGCATAAACACAACACAGGGATTGGCACAAAAATACTCGTAGGGGATGTGAAACCCAAAAGAGTGCTGTGTTAGACTAGAAGAATCAGAATAAGAGTTGTACTATTACAAGAGAAACATATAAATGATGCAGAGGAGGAAAAGCTTCGGAAGAGGTGGTGAGGATAAATTGCCTCAACATTATATTTAACATATTCTAGAGGGGTCATAGTCTAGATTGCACCAGGAGTGTGATTTCAACAATGGTATACAAAGGCAGAGGCGGTCTGTTCTAATGTTTCAATTGCTGGTTGGTATAATGAATTTATACTCACTGAATATAGATGACAGAAGCTTTCTTGATGTGTCCGTGTTGTGAGCAATAGCTGTGAATTGTGTACTGTAACAATTACTAGATCTGCTGTCCCCTCCACCGAGACTGGGCTTACACCAGGAATAACAACAACAGCTCATAGACAGATAGGGCCTGTTTGGTACCTGGAGAACATTACTCCTGATGACCCAAGAATATTCTTGCTGTTTGGCCACCCACAAATGACATAGTAGGCTAGATCTCATCATGGTGACACAGAAAGACCAATACAGATAGGAGAAGGTTGTGTATGGTGAATTTGAGGTGGTTCCTTTTGGGTCACTGACTCCTTCGGCTGACACATAGTGGTTTACTACTGCCCTGTGATCACCAACATGTAGACTGCAACCAGAAACTACAATACGTTGCATTTAGAGATGTCAATAGAGACACAATCCTAAATTATTTTGAGTGCATCTGAGGAACGCCAGGCAGTCAGACAGTGTAAAGGGAAGCCATGAAGGTGATGCTCAGTGCAACATGTATGGCACCAGACACCAATTGTAGCAAAATCTAATCAGACAGCTGTTTGTCTTCTTTGGTATAGCATCTGAAGTGTGGGAAGACTAATCTATTTCCATTTGGGGCTGACATGAAAAATGTGGGTTTTGTACCTCGAGCTGGGACTACACAGAATACACACATAATATGGAATAAGTCTTAACAGCCTTAAAGATGTCAGCAACAATTTGGAATGTTCTGCCACTCTCCTCTTTGGGACTGGTTGTGCTTGTCAAGATAGTTTTCCTGCCAAAATGCAAAACTTGATGTATCTGCTTCCGTCACAATGTCCAGTGGCAGGTGATTTGTAGTGTTGGTCTAGAGAGGTAGGTGCAGTAGAGTAAAACTGGAGTCCCTGAAGCTAAGGAAGTGTGGGGCTACCACACTTTGAGGTCTAATATATGGTAATAAAGCTGCTACATATTGCTCATTGGGGAGGGGAGGACATACTGAAAAGGTACCCCTACATAATCCAACAAATATGAAGAAAGTGATGAGAAAAATATGACACAACCTCTATTTCAGACACAAACATATGTTGCTTGCAACTGTTTAATAGGCCAGGACATAACTGAAGTATGGGGGAGAAAGGATGGATATGACAGAATGACACATGTATTACCTTTACAGAGATGCAGTAAAGATTCAGGGTTATGACATGGGCAGTTCATACAATATACCAAGTTAGTGCAGACTGCTAGGTAAATATGATTTTGGTTCCTTGAGGCCACGACCATCATATATACAGGTATCTGTGCTGAGTTTGGCCAGCAGTGAGTCTAAATTATGCTTGGCCTTAAAAACAAGAGTCTCCTGATGGTTAGAACATAATAAGAGGAGGCTAGCCAGAGCCAATCATGGACAAGGTTTCGGAGACTGCCTGCTTTCAAGTCAAAACAATTTCAAACAATGTCTGGTTCAAACTGTATCCTTTGAAAGCCAGGCAGAACATACCCAGGAGAATTTGTAGCATATCCGAGTTGCAGGAAGGCGGAAGACAACTTTTTGCACTTGACATGGTCATGCCATGATGTTGAGAAATTCTGTATTGAAGTGTTGAATAAATGACACCCCATAACTGGTAGAACCCCTCAATTTGCAATCAAACAATGTCTGTTTGGAGTTCCACAAAGAACAACAAAAGCAGAGAATGAGAGTTAGGGTTGTTGCGCTTTGTGCAGTCCTTATGAGGAAACACATAGCCATTCATTCGTTGAGACCCCTTGTCCTATGGCGCAAGTGTCGGTGTAATTAAATTGGTGGTGGAAGAGCTGATGAACAATTAACAAATGATTTGGCAGATTAGTCTGTGATGATAAAACAACTTCTAACCCCCATTGCAAGAGTGTCATGAGAGACAGAAAAGTGATGTTGAGTCTATAAAAATTGTATTGGGTAAAGTGGAGGAGAACTATGTAGTGTTAACAGGATAGGAGTGGACAAGATAACATGAAAGGTATGCAAACATGAAATGTTTATCCTTATGAAAGGTTAATTAATAAGGAAGCATTAAAAGTCAATCACTGAATGGTAGGAAATTTAGGAGTCCACCAAGGTGAATTGTGTATACATGCATGACAAAGTAAGTGACGTGTTTTGTGGTAGCGGGATTAGGAGCATTGCTGATGAAAATTACCGTTATGTATTGTCGGAAATCTGTGCATTTATTGATGTTTTTCCTTTTTCCTTTTTTTTTTTTTAAAGAGGTAGTGTTTATTTTTTACATATTTTATTTTAAAAAAAACTCCAAGGGCAGTCAACTATAAAAAAAAAAAAAAAAAAAAAAAGTGGACCATACATGCTTTCTTTCAAGATATGGAGACTGTTGCACAGTGGTATTTGCCTGTGGGTATTATGGTTGGATGAAAGCACAGGTGGGTGGCGAAGGGATTGGTCTGAAGAGACTGATTCTGGATTAATCATGCTCGTGGCACTATATGTTTGAAGTACCATTCTGTATCTGAAAGGGTAAAAGATCATGAAGGTTTGGGGTGTCCGGAGTAGGCCACTCTTGGCATGTCCGCTGGACTGTTTGATTCTGTGTTTGGTGGGGGACTGGTCTCCTGCATACACTTAACAGACCCCCCAGGATATAGCGGCATGGATTAGCAAATTTAGCGGCACAAAAATGGAAATTTAGCGGCACAAAAATGGAAATTTAGTGCCAATTTGCATTTTATGTGGCCATTTTTCCTACAACAAACACAGATATATTAGTTTTTTTAGTTATTTAACAACATGAAGCTATGTATATTTGGTTTATTTACAATGTAGACACTTTGTTTTCCTCGAGCGTGTGCTTCACAATTATGGGCTGCTGCACATTCTTTTTATATTTCAGACCCTACCATTAACTCCATTGCCAGCGATCCTCCGTAACCTACAACCAGTAATTGACAAGTCGCCTTTCAACAACACTATGACTTCTGTTCTGCAAAATACAAATATACAACCTTGTGATACAATTGGCAAAGTCCTATGGTACATACACGTCCTACACCTTCACCAAACTAAACATTGAACAATCCCTTCTTAACCTGATCGACAATTAAACTTAAACCACAATAGCTGTGATCAGACAGACTCCCGACATTCTGTAAGCGCTATGGGGGTCTACAGTTGGTATCAATGCACTACGTAAAAGCTGGTAACATTGGCAGTGGAGACAAGAAAGCAGACTAACACTGTTTCTTTCTTTCTACCAACCTTTCCCTCCTTCCTTTCACTTCCCCTTCTTTTGATGTATACACACTTGTCTTCATTCCTTGTCTCTCATCTTATCTATTTGCTTTGGTATTCTTTCTTCTTCTCGTCTTTCTTTTTTTTTTTTTTGGTGCAACCCGTTTTACTTCTGTCTCTGTTCTTTCACACACTTTCCCCTGCTTCTACTCTCACATTCCTGCCTCTTCCCTTGCACCTTTTTCCGTAGTAATACAATCCTATCCTTTGCCACACCTCTATGTTCTCATTTCCCTTGTTCCTCTATCTCTCCTTTCCATCTCCTTGTCCCCCTCCTCCCAGAACTACATTCCTTTTTTTTCCTATCTTACTTCCTGCCTCTCTCTGTTTTTTTTATTACACTTGTCGGTTTCCTCTGCTCCTTACTGCCTTTGAGAAATTGATTTATTTTCCTTTCTTTCCCTATTCAGGCCTAAACACCGAATGTTCGATATTTCAATATTTCATTTGAAGCCACTAATCTCATTACCGTCCTAGACGTTTTACAGATATCATATTATCGGCGCAAATTTGGCAAATTATTAACGGCGTCAGAGGCGCAACCAGCGCCAAATTTCGGGGGGGGGGGGGGGGGTAGGGGGTGTAAGAAAAAATTTCAGGGTGGGTGGGGGGGTTGCTGAACCTGTAATCAGTAGGCAGAGTGGAGCTGCAGGGCCTCCAACAAGGGGCGAAACAACAGCAAGGCCTAATTAACATTCAAATGGTCTTTTAAAGACCTGTGAAACGTTCGGGTGACGGCAAACCGCGAAATCGCGATATCCTGGAGGGTCTGACTTAACTTATTGCATTGTATAATGCCAGGAAGTGGCAATCTGTAATTATTGTTTGTCATTGGTTGGGTACTGTGCTGAATAATTGATTCAGACAGAATTGATGGGCTGGCACAGTATTGCAGATGTAAAATGTGTTTACTCTGGATGTGTCAGTTGGGTTTGTTTACAGTTTGTTGTGGAATGTTTTTTCGCCTGCAGTTCTTTGGCACACCACCCTTCCTTACACAAGCTATGTACTCTTGCTCTCGGGGCTTCTCTTGTTATTTGAAACCTCATCCTGTGGGAATCATTGTCCCATAAAGGTAATCCGGAGGTGCTGTTATAAGGCATCATTATAATGTGATTACTTTTTGTTTGTTTGTTTTATAAAGCCCAATGTAGACCTGAAGGTATCGTAGTGCTTTACTTTAGAATCGGGTCGTTACAGACTGGCACATAAATTGAAACATTTTTTGGTGTTAAGTATGGAGGGATGAAGTGATTTGCCCAGAATCGCAGGATGTTGGCCGTCTCTTCTGAGGCACGAACCCAGTTCCCCAGCTTTGAGGTCAACTGCTCTAGCCGTTATGCCACATCCTTCCCCCAATGTCTGTTGCTTAGGTGGGTTCAAAAAATGTCATAGGGTCTTGTCCTTTCAGCTCTATCTGCTACCTTCTCTACATTTGCCACGGGAGGGAGGGAGGGAGAACGAGAGAGAGAGAGAGAGAGAGAGAGAGAGAGAGAGAGAGAACTCTTGCATGGTGCTCTAGATTGGAAGGAATTATGCATTCTTAATACATACGCACTCAACACTAAGATCGTCTCATATGCTGACGACACCCAGCTTCTTTTCACCTGCCGCAAGAGCGAAGATTTCGATGGGGAAAGTATCCGAGAGTGCCTTGGGGCTGTTTTTAACTGGTTCCAACGGAACAGCCTCAAGTGTAACTCGGATAAATCCGAGATACTTTTTTTCGGATGCCCATCGGAACCGGACTGGCATGGTTGGTGGCCTGCTGACATGTTCCCTCCAGCCCAGTCCTCTAAATGGGCTAAGAACCTGGGAATTAAAATTGACAGCGGGCTTACGCTCAAATCCCAGGTGTCCACCCTCACAGGGACGTGTTTCGGCATCCTCAGGATGCTTCGAAAGTTTTTTCCTTTGCTTTCTGAGGGACATCGGAGAATAACTGTACAGGCCCTTGTCGGATCCAGATTGGATTATGCTAACATTCTGTATCTGGGTCTTCCAGAATATCTCTTACAGCGAATGCAGGTGACCCAGAATGCTGCAGCTCGAGCTATTTTTGGTCTGCATCGTCGAGCCAGTGCTTCAAACCTGCTGCAGTCTCTCCATTGGCTCCCAATACGGAAGAGGATAATGTTTAAGGCTCTGACATTAGCCCACAAAGCCCTCCACGCCACTGGTGCAAAATACCTACAGAAGAGGCTGGATTTTTACCGGCCGACATGATCTTTAAGATCAGAGTCATTGGCACTTGCTGTAGTTCCCCGTATCAAGAAGGCCCATGTAGGCGGTCGGTCCTTCAGATTCCTGGCCCCTCAGTTGTGGAATTCTCTACCGCTGTCTTTACGGTCCACATCCAATCTGCTTGCCTTTAGGAAGGGTCTAAAGACTTGGCTATTCTCTGGTTAGAGCGCCTCTATCCTTATTCTCTGTTTCCTTTGTTATGTTTTACAGTCTCTTTTCTGGGTCTGGAGCTCAAAGCTCCTTTGGAGTAGCCGTTGCGCTATACAAGACCCATAAATAACATAACATAACATAATTTGCATGATGCTTTACCTGGGAGGACACCTGATGAATCCCTAGTCATATAGGTCATTGACCATGATCAACTTGGACTATATGGTTCTTGTAAGATTCCGGTGGTGGTATCACTGGTTCATGACAACCAATGCAGATTCATGTTGGGTCGCAGCATGGCAATGAAAATTTGTAGATTTGCTTCATTTAGTAAAAGAAATCGAGGAAGTGCTTTCTCTGGTATTTTTGGACCTAGAGAAAGCCTTTGATAGCTTAAATTGAGTCTATTTGATGTAGGTTCTGTGGGCAATGGGATTTTGTCAGTATTCTGCGTCTGAGTCCGGTTACTATATTTCTATCCCAGGGGCAGAGTTGGGCGTTAGTCGGATGGTCTTAGACAGCTGGAGTATTGAACAAGGCACTCAGTAGGTGTGTGTGCCCACACCCTTCCTTTTCGCTTTGACTCTTAAGCCATCCTGAGTGGATGGGGGATCAGAACAGGCAATACCGTTCAAATGGTATCTTTGTATGCGGATGACACTTCATTTTTTCACAGCTCACCAGGTACTCATTATCACTGCTTGTGGCCAGGCTGGAAAGAGTGGGGGAAGTGCCTGGCCAAAGGGTTAGTAAACATAAGACTCTATTATTCCCTGTAGGGATGCTGGTAACATGTCTGAAGGAACAGCTATCTGATCTCAGTCTACAATGGAAAGTGGCCAGATGGTCGAAAAACAATACGCATATAATATGAGACAGGTGCTTGATGGTCTGCAATGGTCGCAATAGTCCATACGTTTTTGGAATAGGCTCCACACCCTTATCTTGGGAAGAGTGGCAGTTGCAAAGATGTTTCTTCTACTGCGGTTCCTGCGTAGTATACAAAATGCGCTATGTCCTCTAAAGCCTGATACCTTTAAACGACTAAATAGAGTGTTGGTGTTCCTATTTTGGAATGGAAAAGGCAGCATTTGAGGTGTGTACATATTGAAACTGGATCAGGAACATGGGATGCTGGATCTTCCCGATTTAGAACTGTATTGCTATGTGTCTCATATTCAACATGTCGCAAAGTGGGCAGCATAGAGCAACAATCGGGAAAAGTGGTTGCTAAAATGAACTCATGAGGATAATTCCTGTAAAGAAAATTACCTATCAGGGGCAGCAGACTAGATTGAGATCATCACTATATTGTACAAGAAACTGTAGGGGTCTGGGAGAAATTAGTTAATTGGGGCCTTAAAAGGCTACCCATTTATTTAGGTGCTTCAAGGGGAATTGAAAGAGTCTTTCAGAATACTACATCTGTTTGAGCTCCTGAAGCATATATCAACTTCTAAAGAATCCCAGATGGTTAGTCTTTGGGTATCATCTTGACTAAATACTGTTTTAGCATCCAAGGCACCTTAATAGTGTTAAACCTGCATATGTCAGGCTTGACCATCTCTTAATATTTGCTACGCAAGTTACTCAACAGTGGATTTTTCATACAGAACATAATGACCTTAATTCCCAATAATTTTATGTTTGAGGAATGTGTGGCTGTAGATACACATGCTTAGCATTATTCTGCCAACTAGTGTTGGGCTTTGAAGTGTGCAAGTTATTTTTCTTCGAAGAAAGTCTTTGGAGTCACAAGGTAGAGTGACTCACTTCTTGCTGGTAATGCTTTTGGTCATCAACTCCATACTATACTGTCCGTATTCTTTCCGATTGTGGCTTTGCTCATGCTCCATCATCCCTTTTCCCTCCTACCTTCATTGAGGTCGACTTCATCTGTCCGACTCGAGTCCGATATGGCCCCTGTGGGTCTTTGCCCAGTGGGCGCACTGCATAACTTTGACTTCTGATAGATACATCTGCCGTGTGGATTCCTCACCTTGTGAATATCCCCTTGCGTCAGCAACATTCGGAAATTCTTTTTGGTGCCTCGCGCCGACGTGGACTTGGATGTCATAGAGACACGGCATCGCACGCGACTCCGCTGATGTCACCGACGCCTACAATAGGCCCACGCCGGCGTGATGACATCAGTTCCCTTTTTTCCGCGTCGTCGACGCTAACGGTTTTTGGGATACTCTGTAGCTTCTGGTTACTCTGTAGCTATATTTCTTCGTTATTTCCAGTTCTCTTGTCACTTTGTTCGTTATTATGTCGACAAAGAAGACGGGTTTTAAGCCCTGCAGGGAATGTGGAAAAATGATGTCCGTTACGGACCCGCACCAGGACTGTATTTGGTGTTTGAGCTCCGACCACGATGTGGATGGGTGTTCGTCGTGTCAAAAAATGAATCCAAAGGCCCTGCGAGAAAGGGAGTCTAAGCTTTTTGTGGCTAAGCTGAAGTCCGATAAAGAAAGAAAATCTTCGAAGTCCCGTTCGAAGAAGTTGAGGTCGAGGTCTCGGGAGGCGTCGGCTTCGAGGTCTTCCTCGGATCATGCTTCGAGGTCGCGAAGGAAGCACAAGAAGAGGAGACATGAGTCCCGACGTCATTCAGGTGATAAGTCTGGCTCGAGATCAAGATCACCCAAGAAGATTAGATCCAAGGTAATTCCTCCTCAGGAGGTTTTGGATCAGGAGGGCGAGGCTTCGCCTTCGGAGTCGCCAGTACATTCACCGACTCCGGCACCCGATCCGACTCAGGCTCCGTCTCCGGCGCAGGAAGAGGAAGAGGAGGTTCCTGTGGAGGTTGAGGGTTCGACTCCTGTTGTTGAGACAGATTCGAATCTACCTCTAGGTCGACCTGAGCATCCACCTTTTCCGGCTCCAGGTCAGGATCCTTCGGCGTTTCTTAACGCTATGTATGATGTTTTCTCTAAGTCTTGGTACCCCTCTGGAGCGCCTTCGGGTCCTATGGGTCCAATGGCATTTAATTTGGGGGTGCCTCATTCATACGCCCCGGCACCTTTCATGCCGTTTTTGCCGGCTCCGACCCCGCTGTGGCAGTACCAGGCTCCACCGAGGTCGACGCTGATGTCGACGCCGGCTCGTCCGAAGTCGACGACTCCAGCACCGGCGTCGCCCGCTCCAAGCAAATCTTTGGAACATCCTTCTAAGCCTTCAGGTTCGATTCCGACGCCGGCTCCGGCGCCGTCGGAGTCGGCAGTGGATCCGGCTGCACTCCGCGTTAAGCAGAGATCTAGAAGGGAGGCTCAACGTCTACTGGAGGAGCAGAGGTATTGTGAGTCTCATTCTGACTTGGAAGAAGGTGAGATGGATGAAAATTATTTCGAGGATCTAGCAGAGGCTAGTGGACTTGAGTTTTCTCCAGAGTGGGTCTTGCCATCAGGCTCTGATGTGCCATCTAAAGATGTTCAGCCATATCACGTGGTGATGAAAAAAGCAGCTGGACATTTAGGTTTAAAATTGCCTACTGTTGCGTTTAAATCGAATCTGCTTACTGAGGTTCTTCATTCTCCGAGCTCAGCAGTGGAGCCCTTGCTCCCTTTAAATGATGCTTTGACTGATCCCATTATGGAGGTGTGGAAGAAGCCCCTTTCTGCTCCTGCAGTCTCGAAAGGTGTGGCTCGGAGGTATAGAGTGGCTCCTGAGGACCCTGCCTTTTTGTCGACACACCCTTCTCCTGAAAGTTTGGTGATCCAAGCGGCATGTTCCAAAAAGTCAATAGGTGCTTTTCCCCAAGTTCCTGGTGACAAGGAAGCTAAAAAGCAGGATCAAGTGGCCAAAAAGACTTTCTCTTCCGCGAGTATGGCGTTAAAATCAACAAATGCCACTTGCCTTATGGGAAGATATATCCATGCTCTTATGGACTCTGTACGTTCGTTGATCCCAAAGGTTCCTGAAGACTGCAGAGGTGACTTTGAGGAAGTTTTATCTGACACACAGGCAGCAGCTCGTCGGGTTATTCAGAGCGGCCTTGATACTGCAGATTCTGTGGCAAGGATCATGGGCACTGCTGTTGCCACTAGGCGTTCAGCTTGGTTAAAATCCTCTGATTTTTCTGCTGATGTGCAGTCTGCTTTGTTAGATCTGCCTTTTGATGGAGAAGGACTCTTTGGCAAAAAGGCAGATTCGGCCTTGGAGAGGTTTAAGGACAGCAGGGCGACTGCTAGATCTCTTGGTCTGCAAGTAAGAGGTTCTACGGCCAGGAAATTCAGAGGCTTTGGTCGCTCTTCCTTTCGTACATTTAGACACGGTCAGCAGCAGCATCAACAGCAGCAGCAGCAGCAAAACACCTTGTATAAGTCGTACAGGAGAAGGCAAAGGGCGCGTCCTCGAGGGCGTCAGGCCTCTTCCTCCTCCACCTCCTCCAACCCCCCAGCCACAGAAAAGCAGCCCTAGATCCGCCATCCAGGATCATGTGGGTCCGGTGGGGGGTCGGCTTACTCACTTTCTATGGGATTGGGAATCGGTTATATCAGATCTTTGGGTTCTCAATCCCGTAGAAAATGGGTATGCCCTTCCCTTTCGGGAATTCCCTCCCAATTACCCTCCTTGCCAGGGATATTGCTCAGAGGAACATCTGCTACTCCTACAGGAGGAAGTTCAAACTCTGTTGAGGAAGGGTGCGATAGAGGTGGTGCCGGAGCAGGAAAAAGGTCAGGGATGCTACTCCCGGTATTTTCTGATCCCCCAAGAAGGATGGCAGGCTTCGTCCGATTTTGGATCTCAGGATCTTGAATTTTTATCTAAAACTGGAGAAATTCAAGATGCTCACCCTTGCTCAGGTTCTTCAGGCTCTGCTGGAAGAAGACTGGATGGTGTAGCTCGACTTGCAGGATGCGTACTTTCACATCCCTATCCTGAAGTCACACAGGAAGTATCTCCGTTTTACGGTGGGATCGCAGCACTATCAGTTTGCGGTCCTTCCGTTTGGGCTTACTACTGCGCCTCGAGTCTTCACCAAGGTGATGGTAGTGGTGGCAGCGCATCTCAGAAGGTCGGGGATTCCTGTATTCCCTTATCTGGACGACTGGCTGGTCAAAGCAGAGTCGGCCGAGAGAGTGCTCCATCATCTGCGGGAGACAACCCAGTTGTTGTTCAGGTTGGGTTTTTCAATAAATGTGCCCAAATCTCACATGGTGCCCTCCCAGCGCAACCTGTATATAGGTGCAGTACTGGACACAACTGTATGTTGTGCATTCCCTCCTCCTCAAAGGATTCGCGACATACAGGAAATGATTCCTTTATTCTACAATGGAGCGGTCGTTCCAGTCCTGAAGGTCCTTCGCCTGCTCGGTCTGATGGCTTCTTGCATTCTGTTGGTCAACCATGCACGCTGGCACATGAGGGCGCTCCAGTGGTGCCTCCGCAGGCAGTGGTATCAGCACAACGGAGATCTCAGGGAGTCAGTGAGGATCTCCAGAGAAGCTGCGGGGGATTTGTCTTGGTGGGGCGTGGAAGGCAACCTGTCTCAGGGGAAGCCTTTTCAGCTACCTCCTCCGGTGGCCACGGTGATTACGGATGCATCCACTCTAGGGTGGGGTGCTCATCTGGGGGACCTGGAGGTCAAGGGTCTTTGGTCTCCAGAGGAAAGGTTGCTTCACATCAACCTTCTAGAATTGCGGGCGATACGTCTGGCGCTCAAGGCCTTCCTCCCTTCCCTTCGCAGTCGGTCGATCCAAGTCCTGACGGACAACACGACCGCGATGTGGTACATCAACAAGCAGGGGGGAGTGGGGTCGCAGTGTCTCTGCAGAGAGGCTCTGCGTCTCTGGTCCTGGGTTCAGGACCACCAGATTTGTCTGATGGCAAATCATCTGGCCGGAGTTCTGAACGTTCGTGCAGACGTTCTCAGTCGGCAGTTCTCTGCCGACCACGAGTGGAGGCTTCACCCAGAGGTGGTGCGTCAAGTCTTTCGGACGTGGGGGACACCTCAGGTGGACCTGTTCGCTACTCGCGAGAATGCTCACTGTCCGTCCTTCTGCAGTCTCCAGTATCCGATGCAGGGAGCCTTAGGGGACGCGTTTCAGTTGAGTTGGGGAAATCGACTCCTTTACGCGTTTCCTCCCATACCCTTGATTCCTCAGATTCTGAGGAAGATTCGCCAAGACCGGGCCCAAGTCATTTTGGTCGCCCCGGACAGGCCAAGAAGGGTGTGGTATACAGATCTGCTCCACCTCTCCTCTCACCCGCCGCTCCGTCTCCCTCTCAGGGCAGACCTCCTCTCTCAGATGGAGGGGCAGGTTCTACACCCCCACCTCCACACATTGCACCTACATGCTTGGAGATTGAACGGGGCAACCTGATTTCCTTTTCTCTCACACCTGACGTGGTGGATGTCATCTTGTCAGCCAGGCGTGACTCCACTAAATCTGTCTATTCGTATAGATGGTCGAAATTTGTCTCTTGGTGTGGGGAGAAATCTATTGACCCTTTGAGAGCCCGTTCGTCTGACGTTCTCCAGTTTGCCCTTTCTCTGGCGCAGCAAGGACTTGCTGTTGCTATGGTTAAGGGCTATCTTTCGGCGCTGTCGGCTTTTCTCTGTTTGCCTGACCAGCCGTCTCTTTTTAAGTCTCCTGTAGTTTTAAGGTTTTTGAAGGGTCTCACAAATATGTTCCCTCCTACTCCTTTTATTGTGCCTCAGTGGGACTTAAATCTTGTTTTGACCTTTCTGATTAGTGCTCCTTTTGAGCCTCTTCATAAATGTCCTATGAGGTTTTTAACTCTTAAGGTGGTCTTCCTCGTTGCAATAACCTCGGCAAGGAGGGTAAGTGAGCTTCAAGCTCTTAGTTCCAAGCCCCCTTTCTTGACCATTCATGCTGATCGGATGGTTCTTAGGACCAGGGCTGCTTTTCTTCCTAAGGTGGTGACTCCTTTCCACCTTGGTCAATCCATTACCCTCCCTTCCTTTTATCCTCCCCCACATCCTTCCAAGGAGGAGGAGAGGTTACACCGTCTGGACCCTAAGAGGGCGGTGTCTTTTTATTTGGACAGAACTAAGGACTGTCGGTTGGATGACCAGCTCTTCATTGGCTTTGCTGGCTGCAGGAGAGGAAGAGCGGTCCATAAAAGAACTTTATCGAGATGGATCGTCCTCTGTATAAAGATCTGCTACTCTTTGGCCGGTAAGGATCCTCCAGAGGGTATAAGGGCTCATTCTACAAGAGCTAAGTCGTCTACCTCAGCATTGGCTAGAGGTGTTCCTGTAGAGGACATTTGCAGGGCGGCAACTTGGTCTTCCCTCCACTCGTTCGCAAAGCATTACTGCTTGGACACTGAGGTGAGGAGGGACGGCCACTTTGCGCGCTCTGTCCTTCAGGATTTCCTGGTTTAGAAGAGTGGACACCCTCCTCCGGGAGTGGGGATTGCTGTGGGACTCTATTCACAAGGTGAGGAATCCACACGGCAGATGTATCTATCAGAAGAACAAGTTACTTACCTTCGGTAACGCTTTTTCTGGTAGATACTATATCTGCCTGTGGATTCCTCACTGACCCACCCGCCTCCCCGTTGTCAACTCTTCTTTACCAGAGTTACTGTATTGTATTGTATATATATTGTAATGTTAAGGAGTTGCTTCCATTGCTTGTGCTTCACACTGTGTGTGTTTCTCCTTGGCTATTGTGTATTGTGTATGCTATGTATATTTCTACTGTCATTGGTCCGTCCGTGTGCCTCGATGGCACGGAAAAAAGGGCGGAACTGATGTCATCATGCCGGCGTGGGCCTATTGTAGGCGTCGGTGACGTCAGCGGAGTCGCGTGCGATGCCGTGTCTCTGACGTCCAAGTCCACGTCGGCGCGGGGCTACAAAAAGAATTTCCGAATGTTGCTGACGCAAGGGGATTCACAAGGTGAGGAATCCACAGGCAGATATAGTATCTACCAGAAAAAGCGTTACCGAAGGTAAGTAACTTGTTCGTTTCCTCCACACCATGTCCAACTGGTGATGGAACGGACGCCTTGCTCCTTCAGTCCTTGCTGAACACAGATTGCTCATGCACAATATCAACATGGAAAGGGAGTGCAGTGAGGCCCTAGTGATATAGTGACTTTGTTCTTGGAGTCACGGGGTTAAAAGTAAGCCAACATGTTTTATTCCCTTCTAAGAGGCTGACGTCTTTTCTCACATGCAAATTCTGATGAAACCTGTAACTTCCTATGACTCTTAACGGTTGTATTGAAAATCCCATCCTCAAAATAATCGGTTTTCAGTAGGTATTCGTCACAGATAGCTAACAGAGTTTTCCATGATTTCAGCTTTCTAATGTGTACAACTGGCAATATTGGTTTTAAATGGCCAGATATTGGCTGTAGATTAAGAGCAAAATGTGGCATGTCTGATCAAGATGGGAGTTATACAGTGGATACCAGCGATCACTAATCAAGGCATTACAGGTCACTTCCTCTGTTCACAAACAAAACCTCCAGAAGAACCTGATCACTTACTGTGTAAATAAGAGCAGGCGAACTGCAGTTTATCCACCTTCCCACTCCTAAACATATTACATTCAGGAGATGACACTGCATTAACCAAAGGATTTGCAGATTGCTTCCCCTGAAGAACCACTTTAGGTTCCAGTAGGAGCAGATCCCTTACACTTTAAATATGATAACAGAGAATGCAGTTGATCAAGCCTGGCGGCAGTCCGCTATTAAACTAGCTGCCTTTCTCATAGAAAACAATGACTGGCGGGCGATCTAAATGTGTTCAATATGTGACATCTGCCATGGAAGACTGAAATATGCTCACAGTAAACTGGAGGTCAGACATTTTCCTTGCACCATTTAAGGTCTCTTTTAACTTTCAAGGATATTTGTGACTCCTGTCTTTTAGTACATCCAAAATATGGGGATTTCGGCGAAGAATAATTTTGCTTATTTTCAAGTTATTCATTCATTATTTTTGTTAATATGGCCTGGATACAGAGGTTATCTCATCTGAAGCATTTTTCAGTGTCTTCTTGCCTGTCACAGAGCAGTATTTGTTGCATTTCTGTCTCCTGGTTGTTTAGGCTTGCTCCATTGATACTTTAAAAAACAAACCAATTTTAGGTAAATAATGTGCTCTCGTTGGTGTCTCTCATTGCTTCATTGCTTTGGTCTGTTTCCCTTTCAAGGAGGAACCTCTACTTCTTCTGTTCCATCATGAGTTGAGAAGAGCTCCCGAAGTGGCAATTTCGTTTCTTCCTTATAATTATGCACTGAATTTGCTTTTAAGTGGGTTCACAGCTAATTGGCAGATCTTGTGTGAATTGACATACTGACTGCTTGTGTTCATGGAAATGGCAGATGGCTCATAATCTAAGACCCCCCCACTTTATTCTCAATTAAATCAGAACAGTACCCAACAGTGGTTGCTAACATGCTACCTGAGTTTCACTTCTTGGGGTCCCGAGGCCGAACAGAAGCAGAGTTGCGTCTGCAGTCTGTTCATGTTCATCAAATTTTTGTCTTGGTTTCTAAAGATTAATCAGTTTATGGTTGCCTATGTGCTGGAGTTTCAGGGTGGCAGAGGAAGTCATCTTTGCCTATACCCACCTGTAGGAGGCTGGCTTAGTTTAGTATATGGTGAGCACTCACAGGAGTGATTAAATTAAAGCTGCACTGATTTACCACTTAATCAAGTGAAGGTTAAATGAAAAACTATCAAAAGCTAGGAAATGTATTGCATTTGGACTGTTGTAGGACTAGGTCTGCCTCTCCCTCTAGGCTGTCTATGCTAGGAAAAATGGGGCTTCTCTCACAAGAGAGCAGAGGCAGACATTAAGGTGCTGTATTCTCAGAGAGCGATATCTCCCCTGTGCTTCAGGATGTGCTCCCACGCGCAAAGCTGTATGTTTGCTGAGCTCAGACCGTGGATCTCAAATAAAGCATGAGTGCCAGTGAGCAACAATATGTTGTCCAGTATTGGGGTATCTTTCATAGATTCACATGCCTCAATCATTCCCCGTCGTCCTGGTGGGAGCCCCACGGTACATAAATAACAAAGTAGTCAATCGTGTATCTCCGTAGGCCATTATGGTAGCAACCATATACTCTATAGCCTATTAGTCTACTTTTACAAAAAGGACCAAACTGAAAACCTAACCAATCAGCAGCCAGTAACCTCTAGAACCTTCCCAAGAGAGGCTGAGTTCCTCAGATTTTCACCGCACTTTGTTGTGTACGGGAGTCTTCCTAAGCTCTGCTCTGTTTCTTCAATTTTTTCAGATACGTCTAATTTAGATTTCTTTGTGAAGAATGTCTGATAAGAAAGGATTATTTAGAGCCTGTAAATCCTGTGGGAAGAAGAGAGTGCACGTGTATGATGATGCACACAAGGATTGTATTTATTGTCTATCCCAGCCATGAGACAAAACAATGCAAGATATGCTGCACCTTCTCAACTAAAACCTTGAGGGATAGAGAAGGACAACTTCTAATATGGCTAAAAAAAGAAGCAGTCTGCTTCCTCTGATGTGGATAGCGACACGCAGGAGGCCCAGGTCGCCTGAGGGTCATGAAGAGAGAAGGAAGCATTCTAAAGTCTCTCATTTGACCAAGGAATCTCTTAAATAGGAGAAACAGACCATGGTCTCCTCAGAGATTGGATCCCCTCAGTCTCCAGTCTACATCTGAGGATGAGCAGAATGGAGAGATGCCAGACAGTCCTCCACCCACTGAGGAGTGGGATGACTACATAGCACTAACGCCATCCCCACCGCCTCATCATCCTTCAGACTTGCCTCCGGAGGAAATCGGAGGATTCCATAATATTAAGGACAGAACTGCTAACAGATTTCATCTTCTAACAATTGTGCATCAATTGGACTGTTTCCTCTATGATTTTAAAGACCAAGTAAGGAAGACCGTCAGATCAATACCTATCATTGATCATATTTGGCAGGAAGGAAATAAAGTCATGAAGGCACCAGCTTCCGTGGTTCCCTTATTACCAAGTTTGGCAAAGAAATATAGGGCCCCTAAGGGCTCTCCGGCGTGTCTAACGAGTCACCCCAAGCCTGACCCTGTGATCTCTCAGGCAGCTCAGAGACGATCAAAACATCCATCTACACCTATCATTTCTCCTCCAGATAAGCAGGGTCGGCGCCTTCAGGCAATTGGAAAAAGATTTTCATAAATGGCGGCAGTCTCAGTTAGGGCTGCTAATGCTTTGGCCATTTTGGCCCGTTATGATAGGCAAATGTGGTCCGACATAGGTAATACGAAGGAAATTATTTCCGGAAGGTAGTAAAGAGGAGTTTCTTCACATACTCACAGAAGGAGAAAGAGCAGCATCAGAAATAATTGACATTGCTATGGACATTGCCACAATTTCAGGCAGTTAGCTGGTGCTGCCGTTTTAAGGGGACAAGGATGGTTAAAGGCAACAAATTTCTGCCTGGAAGTTCAGACCAAATGGAGACAGCCTGTTTGGCAGCCATATTGATGAGGCGCTTACCGCCATTAAAAAAGATGCTGATACTGCTAGGGCGCTTGTAACCCTTCAGTACTGCAAGGTGCCCTTTCGGGGAGCTCGAGATAGGGAGTTTCTCAAATTATAGGGGGACTTACCAGCGTTCCCAGTCTTACCAGACCTACCAGACACAATATCGACAAGGATATGGGCAGCAATCCTACTGCCAAGCGACTACAGCTGGTTTCTCTCGGCAAGGTTCCAGACAAAAAGCCAGGATCTCAAGGCCATGACTCCGGCTGCAAGCAGTGATTGCAGCAGGGTACCAGCTGCTTTTCTTTCCCCCCTGAATGGTGCAAAAATCTCCAAACATATCAACCAGTGGCGGGACATCACTTCAGACAAGTGGGTCCTGGATCTCATCTCTTATGGCCACACTTAAGAATTAATTCAAATACCTCCCAATACCCCTCCCAGGGGATCGCACCCCCTTTCGCTTTCACTTACTCAAAAGAGAAGCAAGGATCATGCTTCAAAAATGGGCAATAGAAAAGGTCCCTTTCTCCCAGAGTAGGAAAGGCTTCCACTCCGCTTTCTCATTCGCAAAAAGTTGGGAGAGTGGAAGCCTATCCTAGATCTCAGAAAATGGAACAATTTGCTAAAGTGTCAAACATTCAGGATGGTCACACTTTCAGACATCCTACGGCGCCTCAACAGTGGCGATTTCATGACCTCATTGGATCTCGAGGATACATACTTTTATGTCCCTATTCATCTGAAGCATAGGAAATTCTTATGGTTCACAGTGGCTGGTACCCACTATCAATTCTGAGTCCTTCCATTTGGCCTCAAATTGGCTCCACGGATTTTCACAAAATGTTTAGCCCCAGTGGCAGCAGCTTTGAGAAGCAACGGTCATCAGGTATTCCCTTAACTCGATGACTGGCTGCTAAAGGCACCATCTTCACACCTAGTGCCGCTGACTAGCTTGCACATGAGGCCTCTTCAAGAGGAACTACGTCAATGGATTCAAACCACAGGTTAATTTGACTACATGGTCAACGTCACTCCTCGGATGAAAGAGGCTCTACGGTGGTGGACTCGGAAATCACATCTGTCCCATGGCCAGTCTTTTCTTCCAGTCATCCCAGATTTCATAGTAACAGCAGATGCTTCTATGGAAGGCTGGGGAGGACACTACCAGGACCTGCAAGTGCAAGGGAAGTGGTCATTGGCTCAGCGGCAAATGCACATAAACAGGTTGGAATTGCAAGCCATTTTTCTATCTCTTCAGGATTTCCTTTCTCGAATACAGGTGTCATCGTGGTTGATCCGGACAGACAACACCACAGGCATGTTTTATATCAACAAACTCTCTGACTCTGACTCTGTCACAGGAGATGTGGAACTGGCTGACGCTCCACCCAATTTCTTTAACAGCGGGACATGTCCCGGGTCTCAAGAATATTTTAGCAGATGGTTTGAGCAGAACGAACGACAGCTGCCACAAATGGGAGCTGTAACAAGAACAGCTGGACAAGATATTTGCAATCTGGGGAAACCCAGCAGTGGACCTGTTTGTGACCCAGATCAACTCCAAATGCCGATTCTTCGCAAGCAGATTCCCTCTCCCAAACTCACGAGGGAATGCTGTTTTGATGCGCTAGTCAGAGATCTATGCACACGCTCCCCCCCCCCCCCCTTCCTCTGATACCCAGGGTCCTCACGAAGATGAAATAGGAGCACTGCCGCATTCTGCTCATGGCCCCCCGGTGGTCCAGGCAACACTGGTACTCGGAAGTCCTCCTTCTGTCGGAAGCTCAGCCCATCCGCCTATTGCCAACACCAACGCCGTTGACCAAAATCAAAGGTCGTGTGCCATCCTGAGCCAGCTTCTCTGTAACTGCATGCGTGGCTCCTGAATTCTTCAAATTAAAAATGTTAACATTGTGCAAGACTGCAAGGACATTATTGACAAGTCTAGGGCTGAGAGCACCAATAAGACTTACAGGCTTAAGTGGAAGCTTTTTGTTTATGGTGCAAACGCAATGAAGTACATCCCTTTCACTCTGCTCCAGAAGAAGTCCTCCCTTATTTGCTTTCCTTAGCAAAGTCTGGTCTTGCACACTCGTCAGTTAGAGTTTATCTGGCTGATATATCAAGATGCAGGCGATCGCCACATACTCCACCTTTATGGTCCTCAAGAGTCGTAAAGCAATTTATGAAATGACTGTTTAGAGCTTTCCCACCCATCAGAGCTCCACCCCCGGAATGCAACTTAATGTGGTGTTATCTCAATTGCTAAAACAGCCATTCAAGCCCATTCAAAAGGCAGAACTGAATTACTTAACCTTGAAAGTCGCCCTTCTTCCAGCACTTACTTCAACAAGAAGGGTTAGTGAAATACAGGCTTTTACCATATCTCATCCCTTCTTGCGCTTCACTGATGAAATGGTCATTCTAAGGACAAATCCTAAATTCATCCCAAAAGTTCCTTCTCAATTCCATTTGAATGAGCCATTCATTCTGAGAACTTTCTTCCCTAACCCTTCCACGCCTGCAGAAAGAGCACTCCTCACTCTAGACTTGAAGAGATGTCTATCATTTTATTTACAACGGACAACAGACATACGAAAATCAAATCAGATATTCATAGCTTATGATCAAAGCTGTCAAAGCACTGCTGTCTCTAAAGCTACCATAGCCAGATGGATGGCGAGCGCAATACAATTTTGCCATGACAAGACTGGCAAGCCATTATCAAGGATTGTGAGAGCGCAATACAATTTTGCCATGACAAGACTGGCAAGCCATTATCAAGGATTGTGAGAGCGCACTCCACTAGAGCAGTTTCAGCATCAACTGCTTTATTTGCCGGAGTGCCACTTGAAAAAATCTGCATAGATGTGACGTGGAAAACTACGCACACGTTTATGCAGCATTACTGCCTGGAGTCATCGCAGCGTGCTGACGCGTCCGTGGGACAGGCAGTATTAAGGAACCTATTTTGTTAAGGTAAGCCTCTTTCAAGAGAGATTTTATTAGCTGATGTTTTGGATGCAGTATATATTTCTTAAATATGTCTATACATACTTATTTTTTCATTTGCTTTTTAATTCTGCAAATATTCTATGCACTGTCATGTTCAAACCTTTGATCTGTAGATTAATACTGCATTTAGGATTATTTTAACACTACCCACCATCCACAAAGGTGTTTTTCTTGATGAACATATTTATGTTTGCATGTTATGCACATACGTGCATATGTTTACAAATATGTATATGTTTATATATCTATGCAGATGAGGATTTGCTTATTATTCTGATTCAGGCATGTGAATCTATGAAAGATTCCCCAATACTGGATAAGAAACAAGTTACTTACCTGTAACTACAGTTATCCAGTATTGGTATCTTTCATAGATTCACATGCAACCCACCCTCCTCCTCCCCGAAGAGGCACCTCTAGGATACAGTACTGACTACACTCATGCTGGAAAATCTGAGGAACTCAGCTTCTCTTGGGAAGGTTCTAGAGGATGCAGGCTGCTGATTGGGTGGGTTTTCAGCTTGGTCCTTTTTGTGAAAGGAGACAAATAGGCTATAGAGTATATAGTTGCTACCATAATGGCCTATGGAGATATAGTATTTACTACTTTGTTATTTATGTACAGTGGAACTCCCACCACAACGACGGGGAATGATTCAGGCATGTGAATCTCTGAAAGATACCAATACTGGATAACTGTAGTGACAGGTAAGTAACTTGTTTCTTCTGGCCCCTTTGGCACCATTGCAGCCGTGCCCTTGCCTCTGGCATTTTTGGGAGGGCTTGCAACTCTTTGGTAGCAGCTGCAGCTTAACCAACGAAGTTACCTACAGGGCACCCTGGTCTTCTACTGAAATCTGTGTGCCAATGCATGTGGTTGACTTCCACTATAGTCTTTTACTATCACTGAGGTCTCCCCTCTTCTTTCAAATTGAGTGTGTCCCAAGCGCAATGTGTCTGGTGATCTTGGAGTCGCAGATTGAGAAGCTCTGCTCCCTTCAATGTCAATATTGGCAGCAATTGGTTCAACACTCGCTGCACAGATTATGTGCATCGGGTTCCTGTTCAGGGGTTAAATAAGAACTATTTAGCTCATTCCTCTCTTTGAAGAATAAGAGCCGTCGGCTTGCATGAGGAGCAGCTATATGATTTTCTACATACCCTTGGCCTTTTTTCCCCCATTTTATGGAGATGAGCAGCTAAAACATGTTACCTTAATACTTTTTTGTTTTTTTGTTTATTGAGTTTTCATAGTAACAAGAAGAATAGTTTCCATCATTATCATGGAGCGTATACACACCAGCATGATAATGACATTACAGAGGCACATGAATGCATAACAGGATTCTTAGATTCCTCGATGGCCATGTGCTATCCCCGAACAATAAGGCAAGTACTTAATTTATACAGTGTATCCATACCCCATAGTCAAAAACAAAAAGCAACAAGCCTAAGTAGTTAGGCTCCTAAACAGGTAGTACAAGTAAGAGACACCAATCCTCAGCTTGACGTATACAGGGCGTAAGTTGTAGAACAGGAAGAACCATTAAGGTTCACTACCAGTCTGCACAGGATGTTCAAGGAGATACGATTTAAATGGGTCCCAGGTATCACGGGGTCGAGACGAGAGTGAGAGCAACTCAGCATAAGTGCACGTTTAGTCCTGCCAGAGTGTCATATCACTTATCCAATCTTTGAATTTAGGCGCACGTCCGTGGCCCCTTCTACATGCCACTCGTTGCCTGGCTAGTAGGAGAGTGATTGAGACAAACTTACGGTACGTCACAGGTATCTTTTCCGTGTATCTGAGTAGTGCGGGGTTAAGGGAATTTGCCGCGAGTCATCGTTTCTAGCGCGGTGAATACCTGCTGCCAAAAGATGAAGACTGAGTTACTACCCCATGCAAAATGAAGGAAGTCCGCGGCCTCTGCCCTACACCTGTCACATTGGTTTGTGATGTGTAATTTATATTTGTGCAGTTTAACAGGAGTGTAGTAGAGACGGTGCAGGAACTTGTAGTGAGGGATACGGCGCCTACTACTGGAAGAGACTAGTTCAGTCTGTCTGCAACAATACAACCATTACTTGTCTGTGATTTCATGTTCGATGTCAGTCGCCCATTTCTCTCAGGAAGCGCAGGGGGGGTAATCCACCTCTGTGTATAAGCTATGACAGAGTGTAGATACAAGGTGGGACGCACTGCTAACACGCAGTACATGATGTAGTGGAGCAACAACAGGGGGTTCCTGAGGGTATGAAGGAGTGTACTCTCTAAAACCCTGTCGTAAGCGGATGTAAAGGAAGACGTCCATGGGCGAGGACTGTGTATCCTTTAATAATTGCTGCATGGTGCAGAACTTGCCATCGAGATAGAGGTCACCCCAGCAATGAATTCTATGTTTAGTTTGGGTTTCATGAAATACACCTTCCTGCAAGACTGGCATCTTAGGGTGATATGTAAGTGGGAGCAATGGGGAATATAAGATGGGGGCTTGTAGGCGGTGAGTAATGCGGTGCCAAGCTGCAACTGTACAATCTACTGAAGTCGGCCAAGATGCGTGTGGCTTGGGTATAGACAACATAACCCCGTCCAGCGGGATGGGGTCCGACAGCCAGTGTTCAGTGGCTACATGTGATCTATATCTGGGAGGGTGCACCCAATAATGAGCATAGTGTGCCTGGGCACATATATAATACAGTTCCAAATCAGGTCGTGTAAGGATATCCCACTGCAAGCGTGGTTGTTTACTCACCACCCCCCCCCCCCCCCCCCCCCAAAAACCAATCTGATGAGTTCCGAGTGGAGCTGAGAGAAGAAGTGCCTGCCTGGGTCATAAGGGATATTTAAAAACAAATATAGAAGCTTGGGGAGGATGATCATTTTAATGAGCGAGATACGACCTGCCATAGTGAGGGGGAGAGCGTCCCAGCAAGTAATGTTGCTAATTATACGTGCCAATGTGCGACCATAATTGAGCCTTGCTAATTCCTCGCGATCGACTGTGACATGTATCCCAGCACACCACTCTACGGGATAGCCAGTGGGGAATAGTACCGCAGAAAAGTTGAGATTTGGCCCAATTAATATGGATGCCAGAAAGACCACCGAATTGAACGACTTTGTGGAGTGGATTGAGGTTATGTTGAGGGTCTTTGACATGCAGTGTGACATAGTCAGCGTAAAGGGAAATGAGGATCAGGCGAAGAAAGCATCTAAGGGCCTTTTCTTGATGATGATGCTGATTTTTGCCGCCAGCTGCTCTATGGCAAGGGCAAACAGGAGGGGTAGCCCTGACGAGTACCTCGAGTGAGGGTGAAGGAGGGGGAAGTATGGCCATTAATCAGAACTCTTGCCGTGGGAGAGGCATAAAGCAAACAAACCCATGCTAAGAATCTTACTGGAAGCTCCATGCATTGAAGGATAGTGAAAAGATAGTCCCATTCCACAGTGTCAAAGGCCTTCGTGGCGTCTTAAAAAAAAAACTGCAACTAGGGCCAGTTGGAGATCAACCGTTTGCAGAATGGAGAATAGAGTACAGAGGTTATGGGAGGTCGCTCTCCCGGGAATGAAATCTGCCTGGTCAGGCAGTACAAGTTTCTCCATCAATAAACTGAGGCTGTTGGCTAAGAGTTTGCGAGAATTTTTGCATCTGTGTTAATGAGGGAGAGGGGCCGGTAAGAGTCGCAGTGGTCCACAGGTTTGCCAGGCTTCAGGAGGGAGGTGATTAACGCCTCACGCATTGTACCGTGAAGGATGTGTGCCTCTAGAGCTTAAAGGTATACCTCCTTCAACATCGAAAGTAATTGATCCAGGTACGTTTTATAGAAGTCAATGGGAAGGCCGTCAGATCCTGGGGCTTTGCCCAATTTCATCTGCATAATGGCCGCTCGCAGCTCATCATCTTCAAAGGGGGCCGCTAGGAATTCCCGTTGATTATCCCCCAACCACCCTAGCGCGACATCCTGAGGGAATGGAGCAAAATCCGGGGGTTCAGACCTGCGAGAGCAATAAATATTTGTGTGAAAGTCGGTGAATGTTTGCAGGATGTTGATGCTATCTCTATGGCGTGTCCCCGAGCTATCTATTATATCCATAATGTAGTCAGAGAAACGCGGCAAGCGAATTTCCGTCGCTAGTGCCCTATCAGGTCTCTACCCCTCCCCCAAAAACTTCCAAGAAGTAAAATATTTGCAGCGAAAGTGAACCTCATGGCCAGCTGTGGTGGTGTATTCTGTATGCTTGTCCCTAAGTGTAGCCTTCTGAGCCCCAGTTACATCCTGCCACATATCTTTTTCCCTCAGCAGATCTGCGCTTTCCAAAGCTTTTGTTTGACCACCAGAAATGTACGCCTTGCCTCCTGCACTGCAACAGTGAAATCTGGGAAGATGGTGAATTCCAAGCCCTCATGATGCAGCGGTTTCTTCTCTCAGGCTATTTTGAGTGCAGCTTCGCGGTCCCTGTAATTGAGAAGGCAAGCCACAATGGGGTGGGGAGAGCTACCTGGTGGAGGTCGGGCCCAGGGAACGATGTGCTCACTCCACAATAAGCTGCGAGGAAAGAGTTTCGGCACCACAAACACCTTTCAGGAGCCGCTGCACAAAATCTTCCATACAGTCCGTGTTGGTACTCTCCGAAATGCCAGTTATCCGAATATTATTTCGCCTGCTACAGACCTCCAGGTCTTCATTTTTAGCTGCGATGACTGTGAGCAATTTATCCATCTACGACACTTGGGGCTGAAGCTGTGCAGTGGTATCTCTGTGTCCGATATACGGGGCTACGCCTCTTTGATCTGCCCATCATGCTTATCCACCTTTTGGACTAAAAAGTCTAGACGATTGTTCATAGTGTCCATTTTTCTAGATAGGTCAGTAAGACTATGCTGGATAGCCAAAAGTAGCATTTTTACCTCATCGCTATGGATGGAAGGCTGCATCTGTGGCGGCTCTCCGCTTGAGTGGATGCAGTCCTCTGAATTGGAACGCGTAACCGCCCTCTTGGTGTCGAAAAACAAGCTTAGGTTGGCGACCGTCCGGCTTTCCCATGGTCTTCGTAAAAGAGGACAATTCACAAGGAGATGGCCGATACTCCCGTTATGGAGACAGCAGTTGATAGGGAAAGAGGCGTCTCCCCCTATCTACCAGAGGGCGTTACGGCAAATGGTACGGTGGGCAAAGGAACCAGCGATGACCTAGGGCACTGTTAGCACAACTGTCGCCAAGCAGAGCCCCAGGAGTCCCGACAGAGGTGTGCCTCGCAGAAAGCAACAGAAGAATTGAGGCTCTCCTTCCTGGATGTGGCTGCCACTTTAAGCCAAGGAGTGATTGTATGAGGAACAATGGAAGGTGGCTGGTGTTGCAGTTGGCAGGTCAAAGGAGATGCAGGGTGAGGAGCAGGAGAATGTATTCGGTACGCCTTCAGAAGGGCAAGAGCCCAACAGAAGGGAGGAGCCTCATTGGTTGGCCAATGCCCACGTCTGGCAAGGGCGCAGGAACAAGGCCCAGCTGTCATGGCATTGTGGACCAGGTAAAGGAGGGGGGTGGTGCCTCCAGTCAGTGATGGCAGGAAGGTGGTGCCTTGGTACAGGCCGCAGAGTGCAACCTCCTATGCGCCTGATGGACAGGAGCAGTGTCGCATATATGGGAGCAGAAGGCTGAGCAGGGCAATGCAGGCAGCGGCGTGGAGGGAAGGGTGCTGGTGCCACAACCCGGCTCCGAGCGCGTCAAGGTAAATCCCAGCAGCACTAGGAAGACCCAGTCTGAAGGCGAGGGAAGCACAGAGAGTTGTGGGGCCTCCCATGACTCACCGTCTCACCTGCAGCTCAGTTCATGGGCGGATGGTGCAGCAGGTGTACCGGTTGCCGCCAGTGCAGAGCAGCCTCCCAGGCGCCTCAGGAGGGAGGCCGGTTCCGGTATCACAACTGTGAGGCAGAGGGCTGAAATATCCCAGCACGTGCACAATGCGTTTGCCGCCGACAAAGGCACATGGCGGCGGAGAGCGCTTGACCGTTGATGCTGCAGCGGGTAAAGTCCGCAAGTCCAGGGCAAAATATAGCAGTGGAGCAGGCAGGCTCAAATAGCAGTGGAGAAGCGTCTCGGTCAGGCAGGCCAGATGTGACTGAAAAGGGTGCCACGGTGCTAGGGCAGCAGAGGGCCCGAAAACCTCGTGGAGTCACCTGGTTTACATAGTGGTAGTGGCCGCTCAGGGCAGCAGGCAGAGGACCAAGCGCTGTGTTTGTTCACTACAAGACGGCCCTGTGAGCTCCGGTCAGGGTCGGTGCTCACTAAATCTTGCACCGGAGGGAGGGCCGGTCTCAAGGTGATAGCAGCATTTGTTTTCAGGCAAGATCAGGCAGGATAGCAGAGGATAAATGAAGAGGTTTGCCGCCAAGGTTCCAGAGCCTCACTGGCATGCAGCCTTCTTGGTTGTGCGCCACCTACAGCCCCCCCCCCCCCCCCCCCTCCCCCAAAGTTACCTTAGTACTTCTGTTGAAGAAAGTCACAGTGTCTTGGTCTACTTCCCAATTTATGTTGTGAACTAAGAATTTCTTGCAGACAACTTTTCTTTTAGGTTCCTCATGTTTTGAATATCTTCCAGGTGTAGTATCTCCCTACCACATCCTTGATGGCACCGTAGTATCTCCAGCTGTGGCTCCCCCACAGCCACTGATTGTGTTGACACTGATCTTTCTACATTCAAAAGATGTACAAATATCTGTCTATTCCACAGTGTACCGAGCATTGCTCTGTAGGTGTTGGACTTTTAAGTATTGTTGTTCATGCAGGAAAAGATGTGTATATCTCATTCATCCGAACATTTGTACGCGTTGCCTTGGCCTCAGGAATGATGGCTTTTGCTGGTGAAGGCCAGAAATGGTGAGCCTTCACATTGTCACTTAAATTCAGGTAAGTCCCTGAAAAGAAAACCAGAGAGGGTCACTACCATAAGTATGATAAGAGGCACAGGAAGGACAGTTTTTCTTGCTCAGCCTAACCAGAGCCTTCTCCCGGACAGATCCAGTAGCTGGCGGTGCCTCTCGTCTGACACCAGAGTCGACCCAGTCATCAGAACTCAGTGTGATGTTCGAGAGCTGTTAGCCCGATTTCCTAGCCCCTGACATTGTGCCTCATTCAGGCCCTCATTTACGGAGCTCAGTTCCTTTTCGAGATTAACAATCATGTGGGAGCTTGGTGGTTCTTGTTCCCTATTTCCCTATGTAAAATTGAACCTGAACGTATTCTCATAAACACCCCGCAGATGAGGAGTCCAAGCGCCTTGACATCGTAGGCCACTCTGTTTTTTTAACTGAGGATGTCTAATGGAATTAATGGCTTTCCTGCTTTATTTGCGGTTTAAGACAATGGTTGATCTGGCCGCTAGCCAGTGACTGTTTGTCAGATTGCATGAATGGTCAATTTTTCAAACTCAGATCGGCAGGTCGCTGCTAGGATGGATATGGACACCACAGGTACACTTGCCTGTTCCATGACTATGGAAATGATCATCTGGTGGCATATTTTCCACTGGGTTTTCCGTTAGTTGTACAAGCAAACTTGATAGATATGTGTTAGAACTGGGATTTCTGGTTGGCTAAGGCTTGCGCCAAAGCCAGGCAGAAACCACCATTCTAGTCAGGCAAGGGAGTCACACGCCAAGATAACACCTGCTCACCCCCTTGGTAGCTTGGCACGAGTAGACAGGCTTATCCCGGAGGCAATGTGCAAAGCATTTGAACACACTCACAGCAACAACATCCCAGGCACACTACAAAAGGAACTCAACACAAGGTTATATAAAAATAACTTTTGTATCGTCAAAACACATCATATAGTAATCACACAATATACATTGTGCCAACTGGCACGGGCAATATTCACAAGGGATTATTTACACAGGACAGGGCCACGTGGGCCACTGTCAGAATCAGCACTTAGTAGAAATAGCACTTATTGTAACTGTAACACCAAATAACAATTATAGACCACAACCAGTAACCACTGGTAACAGGTAGGTACACACTACGCAATGCTAATAACCATAGGCATAGATCACGCATGGACACATAACCTCTCTAGTATAAACTATACTAGGCAAAATAAACCTCCTACGCATGAAAGCACATCTAGAGGTATCACAGGCATAATGGCATTGCACATCACGCATAAATCAGAGTTAGGCCAACCAGTATAAATACAGTAGGCAATCTCCTCACTAGTCTAAACACATTCGACCCTACCCCCTGAGCATAACTCACATTTAGGGGCGCAAATCACACAGTGAAACATAAACCTCTATAGGTAAAACCATCTCTAGAGGTATCAACACAGGGTGCGTAAAACATACTAAATGCATTACATTTCCTAGCACCACATCACTCTAGCCCATAAATCACATTAGGCAATTATCATCACAAACATAACAGGTAATCACATTGCGCAAACATCACATTAGGGCTTTGCACCCTATACCTCTACCAGTCCCCTAGGCCAACTGGCCTTCAAGAAGGGGCTCAAATGCCCTGTGTCCAGAATGTCAGGGCGCGCTGCCAACGCAGCTCCAGTCAGGGGTGCGCCACCCCCTTTTGTAAATCTATTCACTACTTGCTGGGCAGCCGGGAACAATCTCAGGGGCCTAAACGTTGCAGCTGGCACTAAGTGCTGCGCAGCTGTAGAAGGCCTGGCGCCTCTGTGCCACTTCTGCCCCTCTCAGGGACTCTCTCTCAATTGCGCCTAAATGGTGCAGATGCCCACTATTTGCTGGGCAGCTGGAAACTCAAAACTGCGACAGGGCCCTCACTGGCCCTTCAGAACATTGCGCCCAACGTTGGAGCCCTCTGGCTCTAAGAACAACTAGGCAAATGGTACAGCCGCACCTGGCTTCTGAAAATGCATACTGCGCCCAGCGTTGGAGCCCTCTGGCTCTGGAACTAACACTGTGCACATTGGAGCCCTGAAAATGAACCAGAACCCTGGAGCACCCTGGCGCCTAAAATCATGCCCCCAAACACTGGTGCTTTAACAGAACTGGGCCCCCTAGGAGCCACTCAGGCTCTGGAAATACTCTGCGCCCATGGAGCACACTGGCTCCGCAAATAGTCATGGCCCCAATCATGGGAGCCATCTGGCTCTGCATAACGATGCCCAAAACGTTGGAGCGGCCCGCTGCCTTGACTGCCAGCGGGCCTCGGGACCCTCTAGACCCAATCTGGCCATGTTGGGGCAGCCCACTGTGCAACCGGGGCCGCCCTGACTCTGTCTCCCCCCGGAACCACTACCACGGAGAGGCCACACTTACCGGGCTCTCCAGGCGCAGGGAGCAGTCTCTGTTTCTTTTCTTCGCCCGCGGTGGGAGTAGCCTTGCGCCCCCTCCGCCTCTGCTCACCATAGCTGCGGGGCTCTTCCCGGCGCCCGGGAGCCCTGCAATGGCCGCCTCGCTGGACTTGCTCCTTCTCCACGGCGGCGGCGGTGCTTCACCCGGGCCCCCTCCTGGAACCCGGGGCTCCTCTGGACAACACGGGGTTCCCTCAGCTCATCGGAGCCCCACAACACTTCTCTCTTCACTCCTCTGGTGCCGTCGGCGGGCGCAAGACATTTCTCGCAAAACCGTAAGTCTCGTCCGCCGTCAGGCAAAACGTCGCCTGACTTCCTGTTTTAATGGCATCCCCAATCCCGGTGCCGCGGCGGTGATTTACCCAGCTGAAAATGAGGGGTGGGCACCCTCGACGTGCAAATAAAACATAGAAGCGGGGTGGCACCCTTAAAATAAATAAATGGCGATTAAGGGTCTATAAATTATAAACGAAGACGCAGGGTGGGTGGGCACCTGCGCACTCGGGGGCATAAAAGGGGCAGGAGCACTTCCCTCATAGGGAAAACGACAGCGCTCTGCCCAGGAATGAAAAATAAAGCGCTCTCAAGGCGCTGGAGGCACAGACAGCACCAGGCCCTTAAGGAATGGCCCCTTAAGCAACCAGGGCCCCAGCAACAAAGTCCTTCTAGGTGCAGAGGGCAGGAGGGTCCACAATACGTCCCCCAGCACCCAGGCAAGGCAGAGTGGTCCCAGCACAAAGTCCATAGGGCATCCAGGGGCTGGGCAGGGCCCAGGGAGGCAAGCCTTCCCCTGGGCCCCAGCAGCAGCACGCCCCTGGTAGATTCTAGTCAGGAAAAACAAGAACACTGACATGGGGTCACAGCCCCTCATTTATACAGCACAATCCTTTGTCTAGGAGGGTGCAGGCAATAGGAGAACCAGCTACAACTGGTTATGGGGAACTCCCTTTCACTGGCCAGGCTAGGGACATCAGACACACCACAGGGGGTGGAGCCAGCATTGTGGAGGGAAGGACCAGCCCTATTCAGGTCCCAGGTGTACCCCTTCCTGCCATCAACATGCATATCTCTCCAATCACAACTGGGCAGACCCATCCTGACTCCTGGAGCCAGGCACACCAGCCAGCTCCAGTCAATCACAAGCCAGCACATTCACTGCACAGACACACCAACTTCTAGATGTGGCACTTCCACACTAGACACATTAAAGCCGCACACATTATCGCACAGCATTGAATCTCACGAGTTCGCACATACCAAACTCGACCCTGCACTCCCCACGCATCAGGAACTACCATGGTCACACATATTCCCCATACATTCCTATGGGAGGGCAGGTCACTCTCACCACACACACAGAGAGCGCACACACTTTACACTGGACCACAGTGAAAAAGTGCGCAGAGACCTAAAATCACCAACACCAGGTTACGGAAACAGGCTATGCCTTTCCCTTTCTTCATTTCAACCTATTAGCTATTTAACCTCTGCTGCTCCTGCCCATATTTTCCTGCTGCTGTTCCTTGCAGAGCTTGGCAAAGGTGCTATGGAAAACATCCTGGAGGAGAAGAAACGCCTGTAGTCCAGCTTATACTTTTTCCTGATGCCTAGAAGGATGGTGGCCTTATGCCAGTATTTCACTTGAGGATCCACAACTGCTTCTTAAAGACTGACAAATTCAAGATACTTACTCTGGATTGGGTCCTGCAGACCATTTAGCACTTGCCCTGAATGATGTCCTCAACTTGCTGAACGTCTATTCCTGCATTATGGTTCTGCGGTTTTAGAGGTATTATCTGAGATTTGTGGCATGGTCTGACCACTGTCAGTTTATGGTTCCAAAAATGAGTCTTTAGAAAGGTTTGGAGTATGGAGCTGCATAGATTTGCAGTTCGAATTGCAAGCCTTTCCATTTTTGGAGGGTTTACTGGTAAAAAAGGGCTTGCATCAGCTGGAAGTCATCCCCCACCTATACAGGATATTTGGGTGTTTCAATGAATCTTTCAAAGTAACACTGACAACCATCGTATCCATTGGTATAGTTCTGGATTTTATCAAAGATTTTCCCTCAGCCCAGACAGGATACATTAAGGCTATGATCCTGACATTTCATTAAAAGGCTATGCAGCAGTCTTGGCGGCCCTCAGGTTTCTGAGCCTTATTACTTTTTGCATATTTTCTTTTTCTCTGTGGAGGTGGAGAATGAAGACGTTTCCGTGCTGTCTATGTGGGCCTATTGGAACAGGTGGCTATCTTTTCTGAATTGTTATGAAGCTTCATCTGTGGCTGGCCTCTTTGTCCCCACTGCTCGCCCTACTAAGGTGAATGTGGTGATAAGTATCTCTACTTTAGGTTGGCAGAGGTCATCAGGATGAGAAATAATTGTATTTCAGTCTTCTGGAATTGCAGAGTATCCACTTTGCTCTGAAGGTCTTCTCATCTAACATGAAATAGAAAGCAGTTCAGATTTTCACCGGCAACACTAGCACAATGTATTATGACTTATAGCAGGGTTGGTGCTGATGGTCTTCACTGAGGAAGGGTTCCAACGGGTGGACCTCTTTAACCTCCTTAGAAAAAGCCAAATGTACCTTGTTCGGTACTCTGCAGTGCTCTTTCTGGAAGTCCTGAAGGAAGTGTTTCTGATACTATCATACGTAGCCAGGTACTCCTAGTTTCCCAGTCCTAATGATTTCTGAAGTTATTTAGAAAACCGAGAGATTGTGCATGAGTGATCCTGCTTTCACCAGATTGGGCGAGGAATTTAAATATTTAGAGCTGTTGACACCAGTTTCTTGCCTTCAATTTCAATGAGTGGATCTTCTGTCATATAGAAGGGCCTGGCAGCACCCCAAACATTAAAATCTCTAACTTTATGCTGATGCATTGAAAGAGGTAGTAGGGGTAATATGTGCTTGTTTGACCACCCCCTAAGGGAGCAGGTAGATTCTGGTGGCTTTGCAGTCTTTGACACAGTTATTCTCTGTAGGTTGGTGGGAATGATTTGTGGCCTTATTTTCTTCCAAATCAGTGCAATCCTTTAGGGACAACATTTCACATTGTTTGCATTTTGCATTGTTTTTAGCCAGGTATTGCCTTTGGATAGGTACAACTAAGAGACAACTACCTGCTTTATCAACTGTTCTATGTTTTCTAGATCATTGTTTAAATTGCCCTCTGTCTGTTTTTTTTGTTTTTTTATTACTTCTTTCTCCCTTTGTGATGCCGCAGTGGGATTTGAATTTTGGTAAATGTTTTTATGGTTTCACCATTAGAGCTGATGCAGAGTTGTTCAGTCAGCCTTTTGCTCTTGAAAGCTGTTTTTAGGTCGAGCGTAGCGATGGACCTCTTGTATACTTTAGTATACCTATATGCTTACTGAATATGTGGACACGAGTCAGACGCGCGCATTTTCCGTCTCGGATTTGGCCTTGTGAGCGCGCGTTTGCTGCTGGCATGAGCTGTGAGCGTGTACGGCGGCGTCAGCAGCGTCTGTTCTCGCGCTCCTGCTTTCATTAAGTAGCCGAAAAACACACACAGCAACTTTCCACCTCCTTTGCTGACTCTAATCGGATGCGGGGCCCGCACTGCGAAGAATAGTGTCTCTTCGTGTGAACTCGGTGTTCCACGGTAAAGAAATATGCAAGCAATAAATGAACTTATTAGATTCGAATGCGCAAAGCCTTGCCTGCTCGCCACAAAATAATGTAATCTAATCATTCCACAGGAATGTAAACGCAGGGCATATTTTGCTGCGTGCTGTTAAGATACATTTTCGTTTAAATCTCCGAAGAGTTCGCCTTACCCATAAAGGAGCCATGCCACGTCTGTGGCTGCCCTTACTGGTGCCTATTTGTTCCTGAAGCTTCTTTGAGGTTCCCAGACCCGTCGAGCGCGCTCCAGCATGCAGATGAGCTGCCGAGTGCACTTGAGTGAACTGTCCCGTTTTAGGGCAGCAGACATGCTTTTGTGGTACAGAATCGGGCTATTGCCCTCTCATTATCTGGGCTAGTGCTTAAGCCTCTGCCACCATTGAAATACTGTACAGAATCCGCCGGTTTCCCCCAATTAAATGAAGTACCGGATTAGACGACACTGCATGAAGTCTCAACCCGGTAAACATATTCTGGATTTCATTGCAAAGATTCAAGTGATATTGAACAAAGTTGTTTGAATGTGCATAATGCAAAACACCAGCCTGCTTACATGGCGAATACACCTCACAGACTGTATTCCTTTAGTTTGATAGACTGCATTCCTTTAGTTTGATGGACGTGCCGGAACTGGCCACACATTACCTGCCATTTTAAGGTCGAGCCTGGGCAACGTATGCGCTGCAAGCCATGCTTTATTGGAGTATATACTTGAAGCCCTGCCCACTCTCCGCCCATATTTGTCATTGTCTTGTGCCATTGTCCTTCGTAAATGCTGGTTATAGTCTTGCTGCGGACAGCTTTTGCTGTCTCTTGCAGGCAGCACTGCATTCTATACTTTTTGTTTCATTGGATGGCCCTCGTGTCTACTTTAATATCGTAGTTTTAAATTGGCAGAGTTCTTCCCTACTGTTTGCCCTACCCACAGACCATAGCTCGCCCTCCATTCTTTTTGTTTTGTTGCCTTGTGTATCGTTCTGTTGCTAATGCTGTTCATTCTTTTTTTTTTACTCTCACCCCCCCCTCTTGCCATTGGGTAGCCACTATTGACTTTGCTGTAGGCTTAAAAATCCATGGGCATTGATAAAGCCAATAGCTGTGGCCAGACATTTTTTTCTATACTTGCAAGATGGTTGCCGTGTTGTATTCACACAACGTATTGTGTTGTTACATCACATAATACGCAGCAGCCGTCTAAAATATATTTAAAAAATTTTTTTCTTTAATTTCAAAACTGCAGCACGTGCAGTATCTGACAAGCCACTTGCTATCTTGGAAGTTTTTAAAAGTTCTTTCTGTACTCCTAAAACAGCCGATCTGGTTTTGTAAAAGCTAGTCTTGCCTCCTGCTTAGCGTTGACAAAGTGAGACAGGGCTTTTTTTGCCCACTCTTTAACTTTACGATAGATACTACTGCCCTCTAGGCGGTTGATGGAGACTGCCAGGGGTCTCAGCATAGTCTCTGGTCAAGGGCATAGGCCTTTTTACTTTTACCTCTCTGGGTTACAGGTTTCCTTGAACTGTGGTGCTTTGCCTTCATGATGTTTCGGACATGTGGGGAAGATCCCTGCTCATGTGTGGTGTGTTCTTGAGTATGTCTTAATAACTGAGTGCTGGAGTCCATTGGAAACACTGTTTTGCACAAAAATGGTTGAGACCAGCAGCGCATGCGTCGCTCTGCGAGATATGCTGTATTAGAGTATGGACTTGTTGCCCCGCCCACTCTCGGCCCATATTTGTAATTGGCTTGCGTCATTGTCCTTCGTAAATGCTGGCTTCTGATTGGTTCTTAGGCTTGTTAGGCCCTCCTTAGTACCACCTTGTCTTCATTTGTAACCTCCCATGAGGACCGACCCTTTTACTTCTGTTGTTACACAGTATGTCTTATTTCGTCTGTAAGCGCTATTTTCTCTAATGAGTTTCTCCTACTGTAGGCACTAAATGCTTTCCTGTAACATTCAGAGGGTCACTTGCGCTTTCTCTTTACAAGCAGCCCGGGACAATGGCGGCAGCTTCTTTGAAATGAAATAGGTTTCGCATTTGCAAGAGTTTGAGCTTTTTGCATTGTAAATGGCAATGCCTTTTGTTTGTGTTAATTATCCCCAAAAAATAATAAAAGGCATTGCCATTTACAATGCCAATAGCTTAAACTCTCGCAAATGTGGGATCTATTGCATTGCACATCTATTGCTAGCATTCGTGTGAGGCTCACTCTGCCGCAGACAGCCGGCAGGCTTGTTTTTAAGAGTCACTTAACAGAATCCTCCTGCTTTTGAAGCCGGCTAGGAATAACAAAGTCTGAGTATATTGCTCTGTCACTGACAGGCCACCGTGAGGGCCTCTTCCAGCACAAAGGGGTTGTGGCCTCATGGCCACAGCTGCCAATTCTTTAGCTGGGGAACCAGGTTCGAGTCCTGGTGTTTGCTCCACATCCTGTGATTCGAGTTCGCGCCTGTGGACATTAATCTGAACTTCTGTAACGTCACCTAGCGCTTGTGTGAGGCACTCTAATGCTGGTTAAGCGCTGCATACCGAAATGCGGCAGCAGATAAGTTAAGGGATACAGGGTTAGCTTACGCAAATTCATTCCTTAAAGCACACATATTACTTTAGGGACCCTCAAAGGCTGCTAGCAGTCATTGGACACCAACAGGTCGCTAAGGCAGGACATTTTACAAATTGTAGCTGACACTTTTCTTACAGTGCCCCTACCATATGTTTTAAGTTTATTTTATCCATTGCTTCTTTCAAAACCTTTAAAAGCTATAAACATTCAAATCACTTAACACAGAGAAGTAAAAGCATTTATTAATTCATAAAATATATAAAAATGTAAACATCGCTGGAAGGATTCTGTGAATATAAAAGAGTTAGTGCTTGCTTTCTGCCTGCTTGGCGTAGATATCTGTATTGTATTACTCTGACAGCACGGCCCACAAAAACATACGTGTTCATGAGCTCGTCTCCCTGACGGGCATAAGTCGCATTTTCAATTCGGTAGACTAGAGGGTTGTTTTGACATCTTCATATAAAGTTCCTTGCACATGTAAGCCAACAGTACGGAGTTTTATTTTTTTTTAAATATTAGCAATGCAATAGGGCTCTCATTACTGAAAGTTTGAGCAATAGCCATTGCATTATAATTTGCAACACCAGTAGCTCAAACTTTCAATAATGCAAGACCTATTGCATTGCAAATGCTTGTTTCTTGTTGCTGTTACCACCCACAGAAATGGTCCATGAGCTGCAATAACTCTCTGTAAATTATCCTTATATCATATTCTTTCAGGATAAGTTGGTTCTGCATGTTTATGCATATATTTTGCCTAACATTCCCCCCCCCCCCTCCATTTAATGTGTGGTAGTCTATTATCTTCCAGCCGTCCCTCTTATGCCCCTCTGTGATTAGAAGAGATTGTATCAAGGGGACCCTAAGGACCCTGCAGTATCAAGTTGTAACCGGATGTCACTCAGTTGTTTGTTGACACTGCTGATCCATTGCCCATGGCTCATTGTTTGCATCAAGGGGTATTATGCTCTAATTCAGAAGAACCTATCATAGGACATTCAAGCATATTCAGCCTGCTTTCCCAGTTTTGTTTATAGAATTCAGTGATAGATGCCTGTTGTGCAGCAACTTGGGCTTCTGCCTATACCATCATGAATTGCTTTGACTCACAATCTCCAGTGACTATTATTTTGCCAGCTCATTACTTCAAATTTCTTATTTCACATACCTTCTTCAGAGAAGTACCCAGAAGATGCAGACGTTTCTTGTCTTTGGTAAACACTCTGTCCTCCCACAGTTTTCCTTATTTTTTGGAAAGCCTCTAGGAACCAGATAGGGTCTGGAAACCTTTCTTTTAGCATTACCTCCATAGCTACTCTAGCTACGGCTCAGCCACAGCCATCAAATGCACAGACACAATCCTACATCAGGCAAGTCCCAAGAATTAAGAGGCTTTACAACAATATTCAGATCAGTATATCAGTCTGTATCCTTATTCTCTGATAATGAAGAAAATAGATAGAATTAACATTACCGGAGAGTGGTGTCACATACAGTGTTATACTTGTTTCTGGTGGAAAGAAGCAATATTGTACTTTCAATGCTGATCTGTACCACCAGACTTTGGCAAAAAGGAGCACCTGAAAAATACAATTTCCGGTTCAGTTGGGTGCCTAGAAATTGGTTGTAGTAAGGAATCTGTTGGAGCCAACATATCCCTTAGAACAGTGGCTCTTAAACTTTTGACTGCTGTGGACGCCTATTTAATCATTCCTGGAATCTGGGGACCTCCACTGAGTCATTATTGAAACCAAAGAACGTCGGCCTAAGCAGTCTCAATGATTAAAACCTCAAAAATGTACAGGCCTTTAAAAACCAGCATTCATCAAGCAAATACACAAATTATAAAATATTTTTATTAAAAAAGAAATGTAAAAACATTGAAATTGTTAATTGAATGGAATGGGTGGAGCTTTTCTAAATTCAAGTGAGGCCATCCGTAGTTCATATCATATTCTGTTTGATGCACGTGCTCACACGAATCAATGAGGATGCCAACTTAATTTTTTGCTCAAATTCATTTACAGAACATTTTAAAGATTCAGTTTTACAATTTGCTTCTTTTGTTTTCATACATCTTATCCATTAGTATTTAATTTTCTAATCAATTACAGACCTCATGAGTAACTGTTGTGGACCCCCAGAGATGCCAAGAACACAGGTTAAGAACCACTATTTTAGAAAGTATGTTACCAAATCTGGGCAACGTGTTCTTTACTAGTATTAGATTTCCTTTAATACAATTAATCATTGAAGAGATTTGTCCAGATCTTAAATTTTGGAACACTCTGTTAAACTGAAACAGTATGTCTGAATATACATCTAAAAGAATGCCTATGAAAATTCAACATTTTCTGTTTCTTTTTGTCTTAATGAGAACTATCTTTGGCAATATCAAAACATCCTGTTAGAAAAATAAAATAAGGTTTAAGTAGAGGTGGCAGCAGTTCTGCCAATGCCTCATTTTCATTTTCCCTTTCTTAAAAGATGGAAATGATGAGAAAACTGACTCAATACGCATGCATCCCTGCATAGAGAAAAATCTACTCTGCTAACTCAGGGTGGTCATGGACCGTTACTATCCAAATGTGGAACACAGTCATGGCCGCCCCTTAATTCTTTTTTCTTTCAACATTGTGGGAAGGTTCCTAGAACTCTGAGCTCCCCCCTTTCATTTGCTTTTCTCACCTTTGTTTCTTTAGTGTGGCATTTTATAAATCTCTTTCAATGTTTTTTGCCCTTTTATGGGTTTTGATATCCTATTCTGACAGGTAAATTTATTTTCGCTCATCTGAAGACGTATTATTTGGTCAAAAAGGTTTTAGGGATGGGAATTAGTTGGTTTTCCCACTGATTTCTCACATAAGTTTGAAAATGCTGAGGGGAAATATATTAAATGGACTGGTGGTCTACTGCCCTTTAGAGGTGACTCGTTTTCACAATAATGCGAAGGGCAGTGCTGCAAAAGGCCATTGATGGAGTTGTGTTCCTACCAAAGGTTCTGCTGCCCCGAAACTTCACTTGTTTCACCTGTAGGATTTACTACCATTTGTAAGTTTCTCAGTGTCATCAGAGGAATTGCACTTCAATAGAGGCCTACAATGGTCGCCCAGAATTCCTTATAGGAATTCTCAATACCAGGCAGAAGTCTTTGACATTGAGAAGGTAGTGTGCCCGATATCAAATTAGGTCTATGCCTAAGAGGTGTACCTTCAAATTCAGGACATTTTGGCATAAACCAAGAAACTATGAATTTATCGGGCCATGAATGTCAATGCACTGACCTGATGTCTGCTGGTATTGCTTCCCTCATGGAAGTTGCCATTTCCTTCACTAGAAAATGCCTCAACCTGGGCACAATTAAGAACTACTTAGGACACCATTTTGGCTGTCATCTAATCACTAGAATAAGGTTCCTATTTCATTATTGATCCAGATTATGAAGTCATGAGATTGAAATAATTTTTCTTCCAAAAAGTAATTTGCATTGAGGACCGTTCATCCTTCTTTTTCCTCATCCGAACGTCCATCAAAGTTAACACATACTGGACACTAGAGGTTCGCCACATTTTACCTGGAAAGGGTTATTCTTTTCGATTGATGACTAGTAATTAATTGGTTTTACAGGTCGAAAGATAAGTAGTGTGGTTTGTAAAGAGACTGGTGACATTATGCATCCGGAGCTGCTACATTCTTACCAAGCAAGATCTCCAAGTGGGTATGGCAGCTCTCTCCATGAGCGTCATTACTCTGTTTTCTATTTAGGCTTTCAATAAGCACTACTTCATTAATTCAAATGCATTGAATGAGCCACAGTTTGGTGGGTCAATCCTTCAGAATTTTATGGTAAAAGATTAACGGATAATGATCTCTGTCTTACCTCCTCTTGTTGTGCTGCTTTGGGATTGGCTTAGAACTATGAATCTGCAATAAGAAGTAGCCATTAGAATAAATTGTTACTTATTTTCGGCACTATACTTTCTCATAGATCTAATAGTTCTCCTGCAGATTCCTAATTGTCCTCTTGCCTTTGTTCTGCTGAGGAACTGTAAATTATTTTGTAAAGTTCTTTCCGAAACATTTAATTATCATTAGCTTCATCTTCATTCTGACTTGTGTTTAGTGGAGTGCAGAAAGTTAAGCGGAGCAGGCTTCACCAGAGGAAGTTGATGCCTTAATGGATCTCCTTCCTTACTTCCAGGGAAGAAATCTTGCTGATCTACTGCTGGAGTTACAACAACACAGTCTGGTGCCTGTGAGTTCCATGTGCTAAAACAAATCTTTCGGATCCAGCCTGAAGGAAAGGGAAGAACTCATGATGAGGAGTATGTGGAAAGGCTAGCTATCCATCAGAAAGAACATTTTCAAATATAAGTAATTATATTTTTACAAACTGATGTTCAGGATGTATCCAATGCCATGTGGGGATTTTTACAGCAACACTGGATGATCTCATGATGTTTTGGTGCAGTGGGCCTACAGAGTGGGCATATGGATCTTGTGAGTTGGTGGACAGAGGTAGAGGTAGAGCGATTTCTGAAATTACTGGACTGAGCACCTTAATACTGACTCAATACCATTTGTGTCTAGGATTTCACGGAGCAATATGATTCCGATTTGGATTGAGTAACAAGTGCACATGAAATTTAATTAGAATGTTTTTACTGCTAAGGGTATAAGGAAGTGAAAGGGAGGACATGAATAAGATTTGAAGAAAGGGGTGATGAAAAACAGAGTAAAGATTGATGATTGGGTTACAGAGAAGATGACAGGTCAATATTTGCTGTGCTCAGTAGGGCCTCTGTCTCGGGAATGGTTATTTTGCATTGGGTATTGTAGATGATGCAGTCAGAGATGAGTAGACATTTAGAAGGCAAGTGAGACATGTGGAGTAGTGTAGTGGAATTCCCTATTGTGTGCTTGTGAGTTGTTTTTATTGTGTGTTGTGAATGTATATTTATATGAATTAAATGAGGGAGGTAGAGGAGAAAGACAAGCGGTCTCGTCCTCCTATCAAACTTAACAATATACAAAGATAGCCCGTCCGTCAATCTTGGAATTGACTTCCACTTCTGGTTTGGACTTGTTGACATGTTTCATCAACTGGTATTTCCAATTCTGCTAGGTAACTCATAGGTTGCAGCACACCCCGTTCCGCAGTGGAATTGGAAGGACTCCATGATGAAGCATGCCACCTAGGGGGAACCCTGGTGGGTGAAGGGTTAGCAAAAAAAAACATTCTGTTTTCCAAACCAGAAATGGTAGTCAAGTCCAAGATTGATGGACCGGGTTTCTTTGTTTTATGTTAAGTTTGATAGAAGGACGAGTCCTTTTGTCTTTCTCCTCTACCTCCCCCATTTGATTCATATAAACATACATTCTCAGCACACAATACAAACAACTCACAAGCACACAATACTGAATCGTACTACACTACGGATGGGCTTTCTTTGTGTATTGTGAATGTATGTTTGTCATGTGAAACGGAGGAGATGTGTTGACGTTATTTTGGTGGCACAAGTTAATGTATATCATGTTCTTTTATGTCATTAGTCTGCTGTGGATGAAATCAGGAGATGGCTCATTTTTACTGGATGCCAATGGTTAATAAACGTGTGTTGTTCCATGACAAATCTTTAGCTTCGTTTTTTAAAGGAATCTTTGCAAATGACCTTTTTGACTTCAATCAATCATTTGCTCTTCTTTGGATTTTAAACAAAACCCATAAAAGAACAAAAACAATACAGTTACACAAATACATCAGAGTCAAAGACTCATAACATATCACAAATTATTTATAATTGTTTCTGCTCCTACTTAAAGCCCATTTTTCTTTCGAGGTGAAGATGGCGACCTCGCGTGAATGTGCATCGCGACTTGATGCCTCGGAGGAGAGCAAACTTACCGGTGGAGAGGGGGACGGGCCGTATAGATGGTGACACGTCATTGACTGTGGGAATGTAGGGGGTAGCGATTGGCCGATGATTGCAACGTTTCCAGGAGACTTGTCTGTTGCGTTGAAGCTTGGCGACGGCTACTCTAGCCCTCCTGAGAGGCTCTTGTACTTGGACCATGCTGGGGCCGGCTGCTGCATTGGGAAGAATCAGAACAGGTCAGCCAATGGCAGCGCCTCCGTCCCCATCATTCACTCCTTGCAGCTGCCCTCCTGGGGTTGATTACAGGAAGTTAGAATAGGTGGCTGCCCTCAGTACAGCAAAAACGCTGCTAACGTGGTTGAAGCAGCCTATTTGCATTGAAGGCGGGAAAAAGCCTTCCACCTGCCTAAGAGCGGTGAAAGTAACCAAGCAAGATGGGAGTTATTCATCATTACGCATCCGGGGCAGAACTTGATGATGAGAACCTAATCTTCCATCCAATCAATGTGAGGCAGCCTTGCTATTCCAAACTCCTCAACAGCTCCATACAGAGTTAGTCATTAAGCCCCATATTAAGACACAAGTAAAACAAGCTGGTATAACTGCATCTTCGTCACAGGACAGAATGGGGAAAAAGGCGAGCTAGAAGTTCGAATCTCTCAGTGAAACCCACACCATCGCTGAACTTCTTTGTTAGAGTTATGGCACAAAGAAACAGTTTAGCTAAGAGTACCGTGCTCCAGGGCACACTGGCCCTTGAACAGGCCCTGAAATCATCTGAAAATTAATAACAGGCCACTTTGAACAATCAGAATGTAGACACCATATGTGCTGTTGTTTCTAAAGTAGCGCTTGCTGTCAATGGTGGCCAGGAAGTGCAAATTCAGAATAGATATGCTACTTTGGCTGATCTGCCAGAGGAAAGTGTGGGCCCATTGTAGACACCGAGGAGTGGGACAAGTGACAGTCCAGAAGGAAATAAAGGATCCATGATCACTGGCCCTGTAAACCGTGAGGGTTTACTCTTCGACTTTCTGGCAGAAATTCAAAAAAGATTTAGGATTTCAGAATCAAATCAAAGAGACATCCAGGGTGCATGTCAAGCACTGGAAGCCAAGTTAGACAACATTACTCAGAGAAACATGGTCTTAGAATTTTCCACTGAGATACTAGCATGGAAACGTCTAAATCTTCAAGATGATTTTGAAAGGCTGAAAAATCACTTGCGCAGTACCAACTCAAATTATTTATAATTCATAACATAGAAACATTCTATTTTGATTTTAAAATTGGTATTAAAACTTTGCGACTAGGAAACACAATACTTACAGAAAAAGATAAAATGTCAGAGACTGAGGGCAGACCTCATCACAGGGACAAATTAAAATAGACACTTAGTCCTATTGGCCAAGGAGAAAGCCCAGATAACTCCTAATAGTGCTGATCCGAAATTTGGCTAGCACTGCCTTTCTGAGTTATTCTTCACAAAATCTTAAATAGGAGTCTGTGCTATTGCAAGTTTGGATCATGATATAGTACCTAACAGTAGGTTTTTAGGTCAAGCCTGGGCAGCGCATGCGCTGCTCTGCGAAGCATGCTGTATTGGAGTATGCACTTGAATCACCGCCCACTCTCTGTCCATATTTATCATTGGCTTGTGTCATTGTCCTTCATAAATGCTGGCTTCTAATTTATAAATAGGCTTGTTAGCCCCTCCTTAGTACCACCTTGTCTACATTTGTAATCTCCCATGAGGACACCCCTTTTGCATATGTTGTTGCTCGGTAGGCTTTAGTTACAGCATCCAAGCACTATTTTGTTTACTGGGCTTCGCATGCCTGCTGTTGCAGGCAGGACACGCTCTTGCAACAGCTTTATTTTTTTTACATAGCACAGTACTCCATGCTGATAGTGGCGGCAGTATCTTTGTTTTACTTGCCGCACCAAACACCTGCCGCATGTTTCTTTTAACTTTTTTTTTTAATTGCCCCATGTCGCACTAACACTTTAATGTCAGCCACGCCCCTTTCCTTAAATGATCCGAGTCTAAGGAAAGGGGCATGGCCGCCAACAAAGTGAAAACGGAGCATGGGGCGCTCCTACAAAAAAAACATTTGTTTGTCAACTTGACAAACAACCGCTTTTTTTTTTTGTAAAAGCGCCCCATACTATACTTTCACTTTAATGGCTGCCACGCCCCTTTCCTTAGACTCTGCTGAAACATGTCTTGTCTAAAGAAAGGGGCGCAGCCGATATTAAAGTTAAAGCCCCGCATGGGCGTTTTTATATACTAGCATTTGTAATACAATAGGTGTCGCATTTACGAAACTCACGTAAGTGCAAGACCTATTGAATTGCAAATGCTTGTTTATATACTTCCTCCTCATGATTTGCCATATGAAAAGACATTAAAACATTTTTGACACCTTCAACATCTCCCATAACTCTCATGTGAGTGGAAGTAAACAATTCACGTCTGCCTAATGCGTATATAGCTTAGCCATTCAGTTTTGTGACCCCACTTTCAGACTAGTAAGTCGGTAATGACCATATGATTAAAGCTAGCCTGCTCGTTTACCCAAATAGAAATACAGGGTAGGAGCCGTGCCAGCTTATAGAATCCTCCATACATGGAAGTGCCAGCTACTCATACAAAAATGCGGACTAGATGTGAGTAGTAACAGGTGCCTACAGAAGTGGTTTTCCTCCTGTTGCAGTGTAGCACATTTGCAGTAACCCCAGATAACTGTCCCATTGGCTAAGACGGGAATACACCTGCGTATGTAATTTTCCAAAATAGGCAATTGACTTCATATTGAAGAGTCACCATTAATTTAACTTGACAAAGTCATTGCATGTGTTTCAGTTATGTAAAATAAAATGAAGTGACTTGTACTGTAAGTCTACAGAACTGACTTCTGCAAACTTTTCAGTTATAGTGTTTCCCCTGACAACATTTTCCAAGACAATATATAGTTTAGAAATGATATTGATGAGCACACTTTTCTACTGAAAGTCTAAGGCATCTGATTAGTAAGCTGTACAGTTTAAATGATGGCACAGACAACTTAAGCTATGTGCTCAAATACCTGGATCCAGTAAAGAAGAGCATACATTTTGCAGGAATTTCGATTTCTTCACAAGTAAATAATAAAGCAAACAGCGTGAACCTTTTGATCCAAACCATAATGTGGTTCACCTGCATTCCTTATCTGCGTCCATTTGATATTACAGAAAGATTATTGTGAAAATTATAAATTAAACATAACAATGAACTTTGTAATGTGTTGGAAATATTACATATAACTGAAGTGTGTACAGAAATTGTCATTTTTATTCTTACCCTCTTCATTACTAATTCTAAACATTTCTTTGCAGGCTCCAACGCATGAGTTGGTGTGGGCCAAAATGAAAGGTTTTGGATTTTGGCCTGCCAAGGTAATGAAAAAAGAAGAAAATCAAGTTGATGTACGCTTCTTTGGTCATCATCATCAAAGGTAATTAAGTGAAGCACTCATTGTATATGCCGCTATGGAAACACTTATAGCACATTTATCTAAGGTATCTATACGGTTACTACAAATATAGCAGGACTGTGTATTAGACCAGTGGTTCCAAAACTTTTTCAACCCGCGGCTCCCTTGACCCCTTGGCTATTGCCCGTGGCTCCCCACTGTTACTTTTGTTGCAGGGTGGGGTGGATGGAAGCCCAGCCACGGGAGTACTTGCATTTTTCTCCCTGAAAATAATTGGGATGAAGCTAATCATATACACAAGAGTTTTTCGTATTCCTAAGGCGACGTCTCTAATAAAAATATTCCTAGTTAAACTTCTTTGCCCACGCCTTTTTTGGAGTACCCTCTAAAAATGTTTTATCCCACTTACAGTGCCAGATAGCACCCCTATGCATGTAGGCCCCATTGCCAAAGTGTTTCTGTGCTTGAAGAATTTTTGCATGCACTTCCATTTCTACCTATGTCATACGTGCCAGCACACCTGTCTCAGCAAGGTGACTATCGATTTTTTTAAACCATATACAGCTTTATTTTTGCTTTCCCCTCCCTAAAATTGCCTCCAAAGTAATACAAACAATTTAAATTCCTCTGAAAAAAATATGTAAACGTCTTTTTTTTTCTTTCTTCCAAATGACGGCATTATGCCGTATATGGTGTTTTACTTCCTCATGCTCAAGGAGAGAGCAGGCCTGTCTGGAAATGTGTGTGTACTGAAGCAAATGTGTACTGGAAGTACCTATGATTCAAGTACAAATTTCAATACTTAAATAATACTTAGTGTGTTTAATAGACAGAACAACTGTACTTTTCTGATAACTTGCATTGGTATAAAATGCATTTGGAAAAAAATGAAACTATTAACAAGTCTAACAAAATAATTCAGACATCTTCCACTTATTTCGGGAGTGTTGGAGCGTGGGGATCCAGTGAAATATGGCGGTCATCTCCCTCAGCATGCCATCAATTAAGCACTACGTTTACAGCTTTAGGCGTGTCACTTACAATTCATCGACATCATGCATTTAAGTCTAATTAGTGTTTAGCTGAAGCCAACAGATCCTTCAACATTAAATGCATTAAAGTGCTTGGTGCGAAGCTACCCAGGCTAGGTTTGTTGGCTCCCCAGGGAGCCACAGCGTACATTTTGGGAACCACTGCATTAGACCACCACAAACTTCGAATATATCATCATGAGTTTGGTGGGTTTTGGCTAGCTCACAGTACCACAACCAACCCCTAAACCACCCAGTGTAACAGAGGTTGTTGGCAGCAGTTCCTCGATGATCTCAGCATGGAAATGCTCCACTCACAGAGCTTTAACTTGGAAATCGTTTGTATAATAAAATAGTGCTCTTATCAAGTGTGGCAGAGCAGCTCGTTTGGTTTTGTGTAGCTGAGATGAAGTATCTCCTAACGATCACAGATAGAAAGGAATACAATGGCATTGTCTTCTTCGAGAATGACCCTGGAACTAACTGTACAGTCTACCAGGTGTCGGTGTCTATCAGAGATGCACAAACAGGACCACATTCACGCATTAGCAGAAAGTGTGGCGAAGGGCACCACGAGAAAGAGATGTCAACCTAACGAGTTGAATCTAGTATGGAGAATATGTGAGCCATGTTACAAAAGTAGTTGGTAAAGAAGGCATGTCTTAACAATCCTTCCTACAAAATAAGTTGTACAGTGGAGGTGTATTTACTTGTTTTGCCCTGGTGGGTACAGTTTATGTTTGGCTTAATAACCTAAAAACATCTAAATCAATCAAACTAGTAGCAAAGATGGGACCTGTTTGCAAAATACTATACCAGCTACTTGCTAGGGTATCTCTAATTCTCTAATTGTTTTTAAATGAATTTTGTCTTCATTTCTTTTTATCCATTTTCTATATTTAGCATTTTTTCTAATCTGTCTTTTTCATATACGTGATGATAGAAGTATTTTGCATTTTCATGGTTTAGCTACTCACAGATTACATCATAACATCAAATACTATTTCATATATCTATTTTGCTTACAAAATAGTCTTCAGTCTATTGAAAACGTATTCTGGGAACCAGCATAGAGGGGGAGATATTCAGGACTCGTGAATAAAATGACTGCAATGAAGATACCCATAATTGGGAACTAAAACTTCAAGTAAGTTAGTTTAACAAATGTGCTTTGCCATCTCTTAGGCACTTTATGGGTGTGCTTGAGTTTCTCACATTTTGATTCTGAAGTTTTTGTTTTCAAAACCTTTGTATCAAAGCAAATTGTTTAGTTCTTTCGATTTTAAAATGTTTTTTCCAAACATTTCATAAAGGGCATGGATTCCATCCGAGAATATTCAGGAAATCACAGTCAATATACATCAGCTGCATGTAAAACGTAGCATGGGATGGAAAAAAGCATGTGATGAGATGGAACTGCATCAACGATTCCTTCGTGAAGGAAGGTTTTGGAAGCCCAAAATGGAAGAGAAAGGTCTAGATGAGGCAGAATCCAGTATCTCCTCAACTAGCAATGAGCAGGCAAGTAAAAACTAAAAGAAAGTAAATATTTGTTGAGTGATGTCCCCTTGTGACAGAAATTAGTGATTGGATAAATAGTATTATGCCAATAATGTTAAGTGTTTGCAAGGCATAAGATGTTTTAATTATCAATCAAGTTGTCCCAATATTATGATTAACATTACCCTCAAAAACAAGTTTAAAATCACACAAAAAATTAAACCAAAGCATATGTAACGAAACATTATTTAGGGTTACAAATAGCTTTCTGGAACATTCAGATGGTATATTGTCACATTCAAATGCATCCAATAATAATAGATATATGTGCAATGGGAGTTCATGATTTTGGTAAAGATTGACGTTTTAACAGTGCTATAACAAATCAAGCGTTCCTTACCTTGAAGTCATATTCACTCTTGTACACTGCATGCTTGTGTGACTCATGCAGAGGTGCACCATATATATACAAGTCCTCTTGCTTTTCAGAAGTACGAACTGCACCCTTTTCTTTTCACTTATTACCATACTTGGTGCCTGCTTGTTTTGGGTATATCAGTTCTTGCCATTGTGTTTCACCTCTATTTCTCTGAATCTTGTTTTACAGTTTTTTCACCTTAGTCCTTTTTTAGGCCTCGTCTCTCAATGCGCATGCGCATTGAGCGAGACTATAGGGGCTTAAATAAGGTTTACCTAGACTGGCGATTGACTGGCGATTTGGTGCTGTGCCCGTGCGCTTTTAGGTCAATGCGCAAGCGCATTGACCTAAAATGCGCGTGCACATCATCAAATCGCCATCTGTTCCCCAGCAGCACTCCTTCCACACCTTTGAAGTGAAGCTTAGCTTCACTTCAAAGGCCCCTGCTGCTTCACACCCTCATCGCCGCTCTCCCCGCTCCGCCCCCTCCCCTGCCCGCCGTGTCGCATTTCTCCTCCCCCCTCCCCTTCTCTGCCTTCTGTCGTAGTTTGGTCTCCTTTATTTTATTGTTTTACTAAAAGGAAAGCTATGGCTGCACTTGTAATGGGTGTGTTTCTATAAGCAGTGCTCCCTGCTGTATTTCATCCATCATTGGCCGTTAATTGTCTCTCCTGTATTCCCTGTGATGAGCAGCAGCTCTTTCCAAGCACTGCTCGGATTACAGCTCTCCCAGGTCTCGCGCTCACGTACCCCAAAGTTTACACATGACACCAAAAAGGCAAGGAAGCTGCACGTTTAATAGCTGCTCTCGAGCGCTCGTCGAGCAGAAATACCTACCGGCAAGAGGGCATCACAACTTACAGCGACTCCCCCTCTGCCCCCTTCCTAGGTAAACACCGCGTCAGGGCGACGCGTTCTTGCCTGTTGCCCGAGTGAATATCGAGCTAGACAAGTGTGTGTCCTTCACGGACAGAACCCACTTCAGCTGTCCCCCAGCCCCCACATTTGTGGACTCCTTTAAACAAACACACTCCAGTTGTCATGTTGTGAGCTCCGTGCCACCACTGTGTCTTTACAGTGGACCTGAGCTCGAGGCAACACACGAGCTTCACAGATATTATAAATGCACTCAAGGGTTCCTGTTAGTTTACAGCAAGATTCTTCAATTTAAAAACAACTTTTTACCAGTATAGATTTATATAACCTTATGTTGTAGTTATTGGTGTTATCATATTATTCTTGTATAAAATGCCACAGACGCTGTTGTTCAATTGTACAGTGAACTAATACCCATTGGTGAAAAGCGCTTGATAAAGATGCTAAATACATACAATGCTCGTGCATTTAATGGATAATTTCCCAGTATTCTCCATGTGCGTCCGTGCCAGGCGGTGCCTGTGTGTGTGTGTGAACAGTGCACCGCGTGTGAACACGCCTAGCCCGTGTTGCTAGGCATACATGTCTTCTAACAATGTTCACGTAGCCTCCATCTCTTCATAACCATCTGCACGGGGAGATTTGAACTTCTGACCTCCTGCCAAAGGATGTCTCGTGTAAAATGAGACCTCAGGTGAATGTTAACTGTTGACCACCCACCCGAACGCTGCAATAAACGTTCTAATACAATCAGTGGGCACGATTAAAGGGGCATAAACATTATAGGGGCGCAACCGTTACTTAAGTGAATCACGGCGTAGCCATAAAACACTGCAATCTGGAGCGGTGGAGAGCGGGGTGGGGGTGGGGGGGGTCGTCTAGTCTGAGCACAGAGGCGCATGTCACTAAAAACAACAGACATCCCAGAGGCGCAGCACTCATGAGTGCAGCAGGAGCCGCGGGTCTCAGGGGTCCACTGCACCTCTGCGATGGCTAGTGGAGGAGTGTGGCTCAATGCTTAGAGCGGCAGACCTTGACGCAGAACACTGGCCAGGGACCAGGGATCGATTCCCGCCTCGGCGGGTTTTGGGCTTAAATTCCTCTGACCGGATATTCTCGCCTCAGTGCCGATTCTAAGCATGGGTCCCACGCTGCAACTCTGGGCAATAGCTTGCTTAGTCTCCACAAAGGCCCCCTGATACACAAGGGATGCCTGGTTTCACCATGGGATGCCCAGGAGTGGACACCCCACAAGGAAAAGCCAGGAGGGGTTCCCTTGTGGTAGGAGTACAAGCGCCGGGATGCCTCCGGGTCACTGTTCGCGCTATACAAATACGCCACATTTACATGGCTGTTTCAATCACCAACGGGTGAGGTGTGGGGGGCTTCAACCTCCGAAGTTAGTGTTATATGAACCATGGCATCTTTGCTCGGCCAATGGACACTCGGGTTAAGAGCTCGGGGCACTCTGGAAGTGCACCTGTGCTACCTGAAGTCAGGGCTTTAAGTGGGCCGGGTCTTACCAGTGCTCAGCTCCGGCAGTTCTAAACAGCAGGAGCTGGGACGGGTCCCTATCGGGCTCTCCTTTTTTGACGTCACCTTCTGGGTGAAAAACAAATCCTATCTCTGCAGCAGTGCCACCCTTCACTGCTGTGAGGTAACTTCGAAGAGACTCATTATAGTACTTTCAGTCTCATCATTTAAAAACTGAAGCATTTTCAATGTTCTATACAAGAAAGCCATAGTTGTTGCTTTGTTATCTTAGGCAACTAACAACCATTGACAAAACCAATAGTTTGCAGTGTTACTTTTTTTTTTTATATCTGGATGCAATGGCAGAAGCAGCAAAAAACCAGTCTGGGACACACTATGCCAGACACAGATTTTTAGTTTACGTGTTTTAAACCACGCCCTTAATTGCATCTGCGCGCCCCTTGGAGAGAACCACAGTTTTTTTTATTCCATTAACACCCTGCCTTTAGTAACTAAGTATCTATATTTACCCCCACTTCAATTTTCCCTACAGACTCCTAAAAAAGGAGATTATTATTATTATTTTTTTTGCGCCCAAGATTTTACTAGCAAAATGTATAGTTTTTAATGTAAGCACATTGTTACTTTGTAAAAATGGTTACACAAAACAGAAGGGGGCTGATTAATGTTACTGCACAGGTCGGCAAAGAAGCACTCAGTAGGCCTACGGGTCAAAGGGGAGGCATCCCATCTCTGTGGTCATGCACCATAATTTATGCTGCCAGGACACATTTTCAGTTGCATGTGGCATGAAATGAAATGCGTTCCAGAAAAGCCTCAAAGCTGACCCGGTCCATTTAATCTCTCAGTCTGCGGTGCGCATGCGCACTGGCGGCACGTATTTTCACTCTCTCCAATTGTACAGCAGAGCTCACAAACACTTTTCCTAAATATTCGACGCCTGAAGTTAGAATCGTAAATCATCCTCTGCCAGTATATTTGGGGATATTTTTAGGCCTTCTCTTCTAGTTTCAGGGAAGCATGGTCATTCAGGCTAGTCCCAGGGGGCACAAACAGGCGGGAGGCTTGAATTTTTGGAACATGGGATCGCCTACAACTGGTGGTCAGGAAACGGGAGCACGCGATCTAAGGGCGTCAGGAGAGGCTCGCGTGTTACCCTTAGGACGATAAACTCCTCATTAGTGTTCAAGGAACTGAACGGCAATGCAGGGCTCAAGTGTGTCAAGTGTGTGTAGCTGACTCAGTGTGGTATGTGCATTGCTAAACTCAGTCCTATTTTTCTTATCATAATAAAAATAATTGCAACAATCGTATAGCGCTTATCACCCAAAGGGCTTTTTCAGAGGGCTTTTAAGTTCAATAAACCCAATTGAACTTAAAAAAATGAATTTCACTTGCCCAGGATGGTTCATATAGATCTGTATCATCCGAGTATAAATAAATGGGCGGGACTATTTCAAAACGGAATAAGCCCCCTTTTACCATCATATTAGAAAAGCATATTTCTGGATGTAGCAACGTGAGACAAGAATGTTTGTGAATATCTGTTCCGTGTCACTTATTGTGGTGGACATATGCTTTTACTTTAGAGATGTTCACAATTGCTTTTATTTCAGTCTTAATTATTTAAAAAAATAAAAACCATTTGGATTTGGTAAATGAATACATCTAAGTCTTGTACATACAAAACATTTAGCATTACAAATGCTATAGGTGTCACATTTAAAAAAGCTTAAAGTATTGGCATTGTAAATCACAAAGCTATTACTTTTGCAATTTTAAAGACCCACACATTAAAAATAAATTGTCAATTACAAAACCAATAGCTCCAACTTTTCTATTGCGAGACCTATTGCATTTCCAATGCTTGTTAGTTTGGGTAACATAGCCTGCAGTGTTGCAGATTTAACAATGCAAGTTGTCACCTTACTTTTACAGCAACTGGACTGCCTACCCTTTGCTTCTCCTGCCTTATGAATCATAATTTAGGGCATGACTGCACTCTGTACTATAAGCACCATCTCTCTCCTTTGGTCATGAGTCACGGCTCCCAGTCTCACTCCATTCTAATTATTCCACGGTGGTGCTCTTGTTTGTACAACGTAACTTCTCCTGTAGGCAGTATCTGTTGTGTTTCTGACCTGCCGTAGCCCATACTTTTCCTGACTCCTCCTCCTCCTGCTTTTGAGTGGTTCTAGACCTGAATTGCACCCTGCCATTATCAGTTGTCAGTTTCCTTAAGGAAAGGTTGACTCAGTGGCATCCACAGCCTATCCCTCGCATCCAATACAGCAGGAAATTGATTTGGCTGGTATGCTCCTATCCAACCTGATGACCCAGGTGAGGAATTTTCTATCATGCTGCCATTCCTTGTCGTTTCAGACTCCTTTATGGATGCTTTCAGTGAAAGGAGTAGCAGAGCAAGTAAAAGACCTCAAACAATTGGTTATTCATAGTCTTCTCTTAATAGTTAATGCTTTCTAAATATTTTTCATCGAATCAGGATTAAGAGCTCTGTCATTTCTACAGCACATAATAAAAAAGTAAGGCATGTATCTACAGAACGTTTCTATGATAGAGGAATGGATTAAGCAGTGGAATGAGGAGGTTGAATGAACAATCAGGGCATTACAAAGCATCAAACATCGGTATTTGTGATAAGGAAGACCCATTTACCAAAAGCATCTCCAAGGCATCTCCTACCTGTGTTGCATGGATTACTAGAATTGGTGACAGAGAAATTCCTCATACCCACCACTCTCAAGGCAGCAACTCCATATCTGCTGAAAAAGTACAAGCCAGCCCAACAAGACCGTGCTTCTTAAAGATCTATACTTAGCTGAATTCTGTATTAGTGTCTTCTGTTTGGTGAAGATATGCTCCTGCCCCCTAAATCTTCATAATAGTTGACCGGAAGAGCAAAAGAATGGATACGGCTGGTAAGGAGATGCATAGCTCAGCAGCTATATTGCTAAAAACAGCCACTGGCACTGCCCTCCTAGGCCATTACTGATGAGATATCTGGAGTGGTCTCAAATCCTTCACAGAGGACCTTTCAAGGCATCCGTCAGCAGCTTTATCTTCAATAGTGGTGGAGTCTTTAATTTAGGGAACTTCCCTCTAACTTCATGAATGTTCTGTAACAAATCCAATCGTGAAACATGGTCGTGAATTTGTTTTTGATTCCGTCACTATTCCAAGGAGATAAAATCAGGTTCATCCATGGGTTCACCAAAGAGTATCTCATATGGGGGTGTGACCACCTAATACTCTTCTAGGAAGGTCATTCAGTGATCGCTGTGCTGATCACAAGGTGTGATACCACAACAATACCATAGCTAATACACAAGCAGTTAAGGCTTGTTTTAAGCATACAATTGGTTTGTTCTAATACATAGTTTGATTCTGAACTAAATGGGTGCAAGAATAGCATTCATACTTCCAAAGCAGACATAGCATCTCTAAATGCCTTAGCGGCGAATACAGTGCAATTGTCTTTATGGAATGTATGATTGCTCGGATTGCTACTAGGCACTGAAAGCCTTTTATAACTGCTTGAAAAGTGGAATTTTGTATTGGCAAACATAAACTAATCTAGAGATGGAATTGTTTGCAATAAATAGGTACGTATGTTACTTATCTAGAGTAACCCAATATGATTGAGGAAAATTACACTGAGCACTTTGTGAATGTGGTGTGGGGTAATGATGCTGGTCTTACAACAGTTGAATGCTGTATTTTTTGACAAATGGCAAATTGCGTCACAAATTTTGCAATCTTAGGTAAAGGTCGTTACTCATATTGTTGCTGTAGCATTGATACAGTAGTGCTGATGCCAGCATGAACTGAACCTATCCCTTAAGGACCTGCCCTGACTAAATCTAATCTAGCTTACTCATTAGTTCTATGCCTATCCCCAAAACATTATCTTTCTTGAGGCTATTTTCGTCAGGAGGATTTTTGCCTTTTAATGTTATTTGTATTGCCAACAAAATGTCAGCATCAATATGAGATTAAACCAGAGTAGCACATTTAAAGGTTTGCTCCACTGTCTCTGCAGCCACATCTGCTGCACAGTTCACTTTACTGTGAATTCCTTCACTTTTGAAGGGCCACAGTGTTGTACACAGGTGAAAGGCAGCTTGTCCTGTACCACAGCTCCCTCTTGCTAATGTTTATTTGTATCAATTCACCCTTTAAATCTGACTCTATTCAGGTATCAAGGTGGTAAATCCACATTGTAACCCTATACACTGAATGCTGAGTCCAACACATAAGTGTTGGCACTGACATGCATTTATGTTAACTGGGAAGTGGATCCATCTAAAATGTAGTGGTGTGCGGGGGGCGGAGCTAGCCAGCAATGGTGATGGCCGCCTGAAGCGCGCGCTCCTCCGCCCAAACAGATATTCATTAACTTATCCTTACAGTACCGGTGCCTACTGGAACAGAAACCTCCCCCAAACACTGTCTGAGTGGTGTGGAGCGGAAAATAGCTCGGTTCCACTGGGCTCTGACCCTGCGGAGAGACGTTGTTGGCCCTCCGAACAACGCGGCGACCAGAGAGGAGGGGAGGCCCATCGGAGGGCTGAGCGGCAGAGGGATTGCGTCCTGGAGTCCTGCAGTGCGGAGAACACATCTGCAGACCGAGTCGACGGCTTTTCACACTCCTGTTGGTCGGTAGAGACTCGAGAGTGGTGCGGACGAGCTCCGGCGCGTGTGGCGGCTGCTTGGGGGCAGAGGCGCGGGGCCCTGGGACTCTGCTGCAGCGCCGGTCTGCAAATTGAGCGCCCGGCTTTTAGGCCGCGCTAGGCCCAATCTGCATATTGGGACTCCTGTGAAACCGAAGGAGACTCGGACGCCGGTGAAACCCCACTGGAGGGACGGAAAGAAAGCGGAGACACCTTTGGTCAGTGGGGGGTAATATACACGCGGGGGTGGCCCTGATTACCCCCACGGCTCACAGAAGGCAAATGGCTGATACCGAGTGGGGCCCAGGAGACGCAATGGAATAAAATAGTGAGACCCTTCTGAGATTTGAGCCCCCCCCTCACTTCTGCCATTGACCCCCCCCCCTCCCCCACGCTTGCCAGGAGCGGCCCTACAGACGACCTGGTTGCTCATACAGGGGAGTGGAGACCTTATATAGCAGAGTGCACTCCCGGAGACGCCATTTTTGCTACTTGAAGCAAGCAAACTGGAACGCGAGGCGACTCCCTCACGCCAGCATATACTGTGAGGCACTCAACATACCACCCTGCGGAGACCAGAGAGTGTATTGTCGCCTGCTGTATAGCCCTAGGACTACAAGCGCTAGTAAGAGGACGATCGACCGGGGACTGGTCGCGTTGCTTCTCCGTCCCTTCCCTTTCCGGTGCTAGACGGGAGAGACACAAGAGTGGTGCAGTGAGGGCTCACTGAGTATTCGCGGCCTGGCCCGAGCGAGCGACGGCGATGCTTCGATATCTGAAATGAGGGAAACGTATCAGGGGATATAGTGTGCACTCCTATGCTGCCTGCTGACGACTTGATTTAGCTGCTGATGGAGGGTCGACCCCACTGTACTTTATGATTGCCACTATTGCGAACACTGCTAGTGCGTACCCTAAGTGTCGCGGTCCACCGTATTGAAGTGCGCGAGTGTGACACTGATCGGTCCGCCATCCGACGCCTTGGGTTTGCTACAGACTCGACCGGGCCTGGCGGAGGAAATATCTTAGTATACTCTGCACTAGAGACGCTGTGCGAATAACGTACTTTCTTGTCGTGGCAGCGGGCCACAGAGATTGAGTGGAGCGGAGAGGTGACTCTAGGAAATGCGATGGGCCACCCTGACAGAACGCAAAATATCATTTGAGACTAGCAAAACGCCCAAAAACTCAGACAATCCACCCCAAGAAGAAGATACTGGACGAGAACAGGTGACGGGGAGCGAGGGGGCCGAGTCGGATCTGCGCCACATATTGCTTGCCATGGAAAAGAACTTGCAGAGTGGCATTGCATCTCTGGGTACAAAGATGGACGCCCTGACATACCTCATGGACCGCATGGCGGAGAGACTAGACAAACATGCGGAACGCTTGGACATGTCAGAGAGCTGCATTGGAGAGGTGGAGGAGGCCCAAACAACCATGGACTCGGAGCACAAACAGCTCGGTAAAGTGATTCAAATATTGCAGGATAAGGCTGAGGACCTGGAAGCGAGGTCATGAAGATGTAACATACGTATTACAGGCCTGCCGGAAAGTACTCCTACAGGCAATATGGAACAATTTGTGGAGGCCCTCCTCAAAAAATTGCTAGGCGAAGATGCGTTCTCTGGGATGTTCGTGGTGGAGAGAGTACACCGCACGTTGGGCCCAAGACCGAAGCCAGGGGCCCCCCTCGTCCTATTGTAGCAAAACTATGGAATTACAGAGGCCGGGACGTGGCTCTTAAGTTAGCCAGAGAGAAATAACCTTTGCAATATGAAGGGAGCACTCTGTCCCTGTTTCCCGACTTCACTGCGAGAGTACAGGAGGCGAGACGACAATTCGTCCCTGTTAGAACTGGCTATTTCTGGTTGGCTAAGGCTGACGCCAAAGCTAGGCAGAAACCACCATTCTCGTCGGGGCAAGGAAGTCACACGCCAAGATAACCCCCTTGCTCACCCCCTTGGTAGCTTGGCACGAGCAGTAAGGCTAAACTCGGAGGCAATGTGTAAAGCATTTGCGCCAGCACACAACAGCAACAACATACTCGGCACACCACAAAAGGAACTCCACACAAGGTTATTTATAAAATAACTTTTGTATTGTAAACACACATCAGATAGTATCACACATGTACATTGTGCCAACTGGCACGGGCAATATTCACAAGGGATTATTTACAAGACAGGGCCACATGGGCCACTGTCAGAATCAGCACTTAGTAGAAATGAAATACTGTCAGAAATTAGAATAAAAGAATATAAAATCACTGTAGCACAAAGTAACAGTTATAAATCACATCCAGTAACTACTGGGAACAGGTAAGTACCCCCTACGCAACCCTAAACACCTTAGGAGAATGTCACGCAGGGAACCAGGACCTCACTAGGACCACCTTTACTTAAAAGAACAACCACCTAAGTATCACACAGCATTTAGGGGTATAAGCACAACACATTACACATGATGCATGAAAACACATTCAGCGGTGTAGTAAAGGGAAACACATGATGCATAAACCTACACATTCAGCGGTGTTCAGAACAAAGCACATGATGCAATAAAAATACATTCAGAGGTGCAGCGCAAGAAGACACATGATGCCTAAAACATTCAGAGGTGCAGCGCAGGAAAGAAAGACACATGATGCATAAAAATACATTCAGCGGTGTTCAGAACAAAGCACATGATGAAATAAAATACATTCAGAGGTGCAGCGCAAGAAGATACATGATGCCTAAGACATTCAGAGGTGCAGCGCAGGGAAAAGGAAGACACATGATGCAAAAAAACATTAAGAGGTGCCAGAACAATACAATAGCGCAAAAATCACATGATGCCTAAACACAGGAATAACTCATGATGCAAGAAAACACATTCAGAGGTGCAATAACCATACAATTGCGCAAAACTTACATAAGCCACCCTCTGTGGCAGTCCCTAGGCCAACTGGCCTTGTTGGGGCTCAGACGCCCTGTGTCCAAATGTCAAGGGGCACTGCCATGCAGCGCCAGTCCAAGCACAAGCCTAAACGTAGCAGGTGCCCACTACTTGCTGGGCACCTGGGAACACTCACAAGGGCCTAAACGCTGCAGCTGGCACTAAGTGTTGCGCAGCTGTGACTGGCCGGGCACCTCTGTGCCATCTCTGTCACTCTCAGGGACTCGCTCTCCATCTTGCGCCTAAACGGTGCAGCTGCCCACTAATTGCTGGGCAGCTGGAGACAAACTGCGACTGGGCCTTCTCTGACCCTTAGGCGGAAACTGCACCCACTCGTTGGAGCCACACAGGCTCTTAAACTAGATATGGCCGTTGGAGCCCTCAGGCTCTGCAAACAATGGCCCCTCGAGCCTCGCTGGGCTCGTAAATACAGCTGCCCTCAAGAGCCTCACTGGGCTTGTACAAACATGCCCCCCAGGGAGCCTCTCGGGGCTCTAGACAACGTTGGGGCGACCCGCTGCCAACTGGTGCCGCCCTTCTTGCACCGCCAACACTGTGCCCCACGGGGCTCTCAAAACAAATCTGCCCCCACGTTGGAGCCATCAGGGCTCGGGAAGAGCGGTGGGGCGACCTACTGCCATTCGGGGCCGCCCTAACTATCAGGGGCATCCCGGCCGTCAACGGCAGCACCACTTGGCCACCCGGAGCCCCCCCCTTTCAGCCCTCTAACACTCACCGGGCTGTTGCGGGGGCAAGGGCTCCTCTCCCTTGGACGCGGCAGCGCTTCTCTCCCTCCATTCGGGGAGCCTCGCGCCGGATTTCTCTCTTCCTCCGGGGTCAGCGCTCAGCCAATCCATGCGCGGCTCTCGGGCCAAGCCTCTGGTGACGCCACACGCTTTCTTCTTCCCGGGGCTCCCTCAGCACACCGGAGCCCCGCAAAGGGCCACGCTTACTCCTCTCTTCCCGGGGCTCCCTCCAGATCACGGGGGCCCCGGACGGCCATCACCCTTCTCCCGCTCTTCTCCTTTCTCCCGGGCTGCGGGGCGGGACTTCCGGCCGGTCGCGCTAGGATTGGCCGGCCGGCCATCCACTTCCGGGTCGCTGCGGGTAGCGTAGCGGCCCCGCTTAGGCAGGCAGGCGGGCAATCATTATCCGAGGGGTGGGCTCCCTTGAGATAAATACATTTTAAAAAGTGAATACGCGGCGTGGGCAGCCGCGGAGGGCCAAAACAGCGCTACCACGCGCTGAGGGGTAAAATCACAGCGCTCCCAGCGCTCCAAATGAAATAAAGCGCTCCTAAGCGCTAGCAGCCAGATAAAGCGCCTCCCAAGCGCCACAGGCGAAATAGAGCGCTCTCAAGCGCTGGAAGCAGGGCAAAGTGCTCCCAGGCGCTAGGGGGAATCAGGAAAAGTCCAGCAAAGTCCCCCCCTCAGCCCAGGCAATGCAGAGGGGTCCCCCAGGAGTCCTCCAGGCATCCAGGGGCTGGGCAGCGCCCGCCCCTGGTAGATTCAAGTCAGAAACAAGAACATTTTGGAAGGGGACACAGCCCCTTCTTATACACAGAAAAGTCTTTGAAGTCTTTGTGTAGGCAGTGTGAGAACCAGCTAGAACTGGTTATAGGGAAGTCCTGTCAGTATCAGGGACAGAGGTGACAGTTGCCCAGCGGGGGGGTGGAGCCAGCATTGTGGTCAGGCAGGCACAGCCCTTCACTATCAGGTGCTATCTCCTCCCACTTCCCTGGCAGCAGATGCTGCCTTTCATCCACGGGCTGACTCAGACAACCTCCTGGGCTCTCCAGCCCCTGTCACCCTCAAACCAGACAGTCAATCCACAGCAGGCCCAGACACTCATGGACCAGGCTCACCAGCCAATCACACGCCAGACACAAATTACACAAATATACCAACTTCTAAAAGTGACACTTCTAGACTATACACAGTCATGCCGCATATATCATTACGCCGCATTCAATCTCACGAGTTCGCACATATCAAACTCGCCCCTGCACTCCCCACACATCAGGAACTACCATGGGCATACATATTCCCCATTCATTCCTATGGGAGGGCAGGTCACTCACCACACATACACAGAGAGCTCAAGCACTTTACACTGTACCACAGTGAAAAAGTGCGCAGAGGCCTAAAATCACCACCACCAGGTTCCAGAAACAGGCTAGAAAAAAGCAAAAAGTCTCGGGTGAACCTGCCTAAAGGGCCGGGTCCAACAGTCCCCATGAAATGCCAATTGAGGGAGCTTGGAGTCGACTAAGCAATGCTCTACCCGGCGAAACTGCGGATCAACAGGCAAGGGAGATCTACAATATTTACAGATTCGAAAGCGCTCCAGAAAACTATGAAAGACTGGAAGAAGGACCGACGGCGATTCACGGTGTCTGACCCACTTGATGAGACGTTGGGAGGGTCCATGGAGGATCAAGATTAACTTTAAGTCCCACTTACAATGGTTACGCTACTTGCAATGACAACGACTTGTATTGACAATTTTCCAGTAACCTGTGCCGTTGGTATGCAGTGGAAGGTCAGCCCCGTTGCAGCATTATGCTTGTGTGGTGGTCCGTTGCCGAAATGCACAGTAACAGTGAGTGGGGAAGGACATGGTGGAGGGAATATGCATATTTTCCTTATCTGGGTAAGGGATTGAGTTTCACCAACGTAAATAATATCTGCCTCATATTGTACCACACGCAGTTCAAATGTTACTCCACTGTAGTCCGAGAATTGATTGCTAGCCGCCCAACTGTAACTCTGTGATTGCATTGTATATGGACGGTAGAATGGGGTCCTAACTGTGAATTATAATGGCTATTGCAATGATGTAATGTAATGTAATGTAATGTAAAATAGCATTTGTACCGCGCTGCAGTCACTCCAGGGAGCATCAAGGCGCCAGATACTGATTCAGAGATGAAGGAAACAGGTAGGGAGTGGATGGAAACTCACCCAACTGTTACACTAGTGCTCTAACGCGGGAGTCCTGTAGCTTGAAAATCCAGGTTTTCAGTCCCTTTCTGAAATCTTTTTCCTTGTCTAGGGCACGGAGGGCGGGGGGAAGAGTGTTCCACGCTTTTGCTCCGAGTACTGGAAGGGATTTGCCACCTCTCGTGCTGAGCCTGAACCTAGGTACTGACAGGAGATTAGAGCTAGATGAACGGAGATTGCGAGAGGGATGGTATCTGGCGAATCTCTGCTGTAGGTATTTTGGTCCCAGAGCATGGGTGGCTCTAAAGGTGATAATCAGTATTTTGAATAGGACTCTCTTGTTAATTGGGAGCCAATGTAGAGTATTTAGTGCAGATGATGCAGAAGATTTCTTCGGCCATTTAAGGACTAACCTAGCTGCGGCATTCTGCACCATTTGAAGTTTATGTGTGGTGGTTTTTGTAGTACCTGCATATAGACTATTACAATAGTCTATCCACGACGTCACCAAAGCGACTGTTACCGTCTTCCTAGCCTCAAGAGGAAGGAGGTCGAAAAACTTCCTGAGTCCTTTAATAATGGCAAAGCAGTTACCTGCCACTTTCAAGGCTTGCTGCTTGAAAGAGAGATTGCTGTCAAATGTAATCCCTAGGTTTCGTGCCGATTGAGTTGTGTTCCGTGGGATTTCTGCCTTTTCTGGCCACCAGGTTTTGGGCGTGAAGTTGTTATTTGGGCCCATTGGCACGATTTCTGTCTTGCCTGTGTTGCATTTTAGATGATTGACTTTCATCCAATCAAAGGTTGCCGTGAGGCAGCTTTTAAGTTTTTCTTCCCATTCCTGTGTGTCTTTGTCCAAAACCAATATCAATTGAGTATCGTCGGCATAGGCGACTACATCAATTCCAAATGACGATATTAGTTTAATTAAAGGGGCGGTGTAGACATTAAACAGTGTTGGGCTGAGGCTTGAGCCCTGTGGAACGCCCATCTTTATCAATTTTTCCTTGGAGCGAAATTCTCCGAGAGTAACTACTTGTCTCCTGTCACTCAGGAAGTTTTTGATCCATTCCAACACTGTGCCAGAAATGCCAGAGGTTTCAAGTCTGTTAATCAGAATGGCGTGTGACACAGTGTCGAAGGCCGCCGACAGGTCTAATAAAATCAGGACGGCCTTCTTACCCTGGTCCAGGGCCATGCGGATGGTATCTGAGGTGAGCAGGAGGGCAGTTTCCGTGGAGTGTTGAGCCCTGAAACCCGATTGATTGGGATGCCAGGCTTCATTTCCTTCCAGGAATTTGGTGATCTGTTTGTTTACACAGGCTTCAGTGATTTTACACAGCATAGGGAGAAGGGATATTGGTCTTAAGTTGGATAAGGTGGTAGGATCAGGGAGTGGCTTTTTTTGCAATGGTTTGACTGCCGCTAGCTTCCATTCGGCTGGGACTGTTGCTGTGGTCAAAGAGGAGTTCACAATGCTGTTAATCACAGGGTTAGCTACCTCCACCATCATATGTAGCAGTGCGGGAGGACATGGGTCAAACGGGGAACCTGACTTGGCCGCTAAGATTGCCTTATGGGTCTCGTCCAAGCTAATGGGAAGGAAAGTTTCCAGTCTGTCCCTTTCCACGTTTTCCTCATTTACCCTAACTTCAGAGGTGATGAAATCCTTGGTGAGTGCTAATACCTTGTTTTCAAAGTAGTCTGCGATGGTATTGCATAGTTGTTCTGAAGGCGGGATTTCTTGTTCTAATATTTTAGGTTTATTAAAACTATTGACAATTGTAAAAATAGTTTTTTGTTTGTTTCTGGCATTTTCTACTTCCGAGGTGTAAAATTTGGTTTTGGCTTGTTTAATCAGAGCGTGATATGCGCTTCTGGTGGATTTGTAGTTATTCCTGTCTTCAATGCAGTAGTTAGTTCTCCATCTGCGTTCGGCTCTACGAACCTCTCCTTGTTTTATTTTTAACATGGGGTTAAACCATGGTGCTGATTGTTTTTTAGCCGTTGGTCTAGGTTTGCGGTTGGTCGGGGCTGCTGTTGCTTTCAAGTCTGACATCCATTTCCTGAAGTTGTCATTATCAGCTTCAGGCTGTCCTGACCATGAAGGTTCGTGTTCTTTTGCTATGTTAAGCAGTTCTGGATGTTTCATGGCGTCTTTCCATTCTAATTGACTGCTGTGTACAGTTTTCCCTGCCAGTTTATTATTTCTAAGTATTTTAAATGGTAGTACAAATGGTATTAATGTATGATCTGTCCAGATTAGGATTTTATGGGATTTGATTTGAATGTCTTGCAGGTTAGTTGATATGCAGTCAATCGTGTGCCCCGCCTCATGTGTGGGCTGTGTGACGCATATAGTCAGGCCCAATACGTCCATGGTATCCCTAAAGGCGATTGCTGAGGTATCCATAGGTGAGTCAAGATGGATATTGATATCTCCTAATACAGTAAAATTAGAGAAGCGCGTAGCCAGGGGGCTCAGTGCCTCTCCTATGCTTTCTAGAAAGCTTTTGCAGGGGCCTGGGGGGCGATATATTAGAGCACCAGCAAAGGTAAAAGAGTCTGTGAGTTTAAGTAAAAAGCACATCCCTTCCGCGTCCTTAAGCTCTTGAAGTTTCGTTGTGGTGCAGTTGAAGGAATCTCTATATATTATTGCTATTCCACCCCCCCGAATCTCCTCCCTGTCTATTCTTTGGATCTGATATCCCAGGGGGAGTGCTTGCACTATGTCTGGCGTAGACCATGATTTTAGCCACGTCTCTGTGACGAACAGGCAATCAAGATTTTCTTCTACAATGGTGTCATATATGTCCAGTGCGTGTTTAGATAGGGATCTAGCATTGATCAGTGCCCCTTTTAGAACAGCATTATTATTTGCAAAAGCAGCAATCTGCTTCGGGTGGAACACTATATGGCATTGACCGCAATTTATTGTACCATTTAGTGTCGCCATGTCAAGTTTACAGCAGCAGGTCGTAGCAGATCTACCGATAGCCAATAGCTCCTGACTGCTGTAGGTAATGAGGGGCCTAGTGCTGACAGCGTTTCCAGCCCTATGCCCGGTCTGTGCACGGACGGGCACAGACGGGCCTACCTTTGGCTTACCTTCGGCGCGCCTTAGGCGCGCCCGCTGCGCCCATCCGCTGCGCTCCTTGGAGGGTGGTCCCATTTTGTAGCTGCGAGGGCGGGATGTTCCGAGCACTAGTCTGCTCGTTTGCTGTTTCCCTCACCCAAGATGGCGGAGCCTAAAACGCGGTCCCCAGGTAGTGAATGACTCTGCTACTGGGTCGGCGTTTACAGCGGGAGGGTAACGGGGATCCCTTACGAGTCAGGAATCAAATGTCAGTTACACCACAAGTGAAAACTAATTAAAAATCGGCGCATTAACAATTTTTTAAAAACGATGTAATGTGGGTGAATGAGCAAGCAAACAGTTCCACAAGTACATGCAAATTCACACCGTCCCGGCTTTCCGCCTCAGGACACCACAAAGCACTCAATCAGTCTTTGTGGTGTCCTGATTGATTGATTGACATTGATCATGGACATCTATGGGATATTTCATGAGGCACTGGTTCTAGCATGCTACCGGCTTTCTTTGGGCGGGGGGGGGGGCAGGGTGAGGTGGAAAGGATTTATTCTCCTATATTTTAGTTTTGACTAGTTGAGTGCAGGCTACCTACGCCCCTGAGTATTGATCACCCCCTACCCCCCACCACCACCACCCCTTCTTTTTTGGTGCACTACATATTTTGGACACAATCTAACCATGAGAATGGTTGATGGTATTTCTTTTTGTTTTTGTATTTGCATTGGGTTGTGGGTAGGGGGAAGATGGGTGGTGGGGAGTTGGTTTGGCAGGGAGCGGAGGGATGGGGGAAGCAGGGACATAGGACGCTGCCAGGTTTGGGAAGGGCATGCGTGGGTGGGGGGAACGGGGGAACGCAGGAACGGTTCCTGTTGTTGTTGTTACAATTGTTTGAATGCATTTCATTTAGAGCCACACTAGTTATTCTTTTTGGCAGGGATGTTGGCAGACACGAGCGATGCTTTGCGGGAAATTGTTAGACGCTTGCTAACATGTATATACACCGTTCATACAGTGACCGATCTTGTACGAGGTGATGACGTGACCTCTGCTGGCCCGCGGCCTTCTGGAATAATACACAGATCACATGACGGTGACACTATTACTTTTCTGACATGGAACGTTAGGGGTCTAAATGATCATAGGAAGGTGCGTAAGGTCCTACAGTACCTTGCGAGACACGCGGTGGACATTGCACTATTGCAAGAAACCCACCTGCGCCCAGATAGTCAGACCGTATACTACAGAGGACTACACAACCATATCCACTCTGCGGGCTTTACGTCTAGCGCCAGGGCTATACTGACTTGGGTAAACCCAAAGTCCTCTATTACGTTTCAACCGACTGTCACTGACCCCGAGGGGAGATATGTAATCACGGAATGTGTTGGTAAGGGAATGCAATTCCACGTGGTTAACACATACGGCCCCAACTTTGACTGTCCCTCTTTTTATACCACCATAGCGCTTAGTATCCAAAACCTAGGGAAGGGACTACTGATGTGGGGCGGAGACTTTAACTTGATCAGAGACCCTGCCATGGACCGATCAGACGGGCCTAGCAGACGCCCTTCGGCCCCCTCACGTGTATTAAATGCGGAGATTACTGGAATGGATCTTCAGGACGTGTGGAGGACAAAATACCCGACACAAGGGGGGTACACTCACTATTCGCCACAACACGACATACATACCCGCATTGATTACTGGCTGTTCTCTGCGGGCCTCCTCTCTAGCGTACGAGCGTGCAAGATACTGCCACGTACTTATTCAGATCACTCCCCGGTGCTGGTCACTGTTTGTGCCCCGTCGCGCCGACCGCCTCCCTTCACCTGGCTACTACCCCCATATGCACTGATTAACAATGCTTTCCGAGAGGAGGTAGCCTCTGCGATAGAGGACTTCTTTGATAAAAACGAGGGGTCGGTTGACTCATTCACCACAGTCTGGAAGGCCTTTAAGGCGTATATACGTGGGATCCTCATTTCTAAGCATGCTGGGGTCCTCAAGTCTATCCGTGATCGTCTGGCGCTTTTAGAAGGTAGGCTTCAAGACATCGAAAAACGTCGGCTTCTTGACCGTAGTACGGACTTGACACAAGAATTAACGCACACGATAAGAGAATATAACGATGAAGCCGATGCTGAGGTAAAGTATCTTGGTAAATATGCTATTGCAAAGTCTTACGGAGAGGAAGAACGCTCGGTAGCAGTATGGCCAAGCAACGCAGACACAATGGCAGGAAGATAACCATTAGCTCTCACCTCACTTAGGAGGTGACGGATGATGTGGATGCAGTGGTCCGTTTCCGTGAATATTATGCTGCGTTGTACACCTCGAGGTGCCCGATGTCGGAGGAGCGCATCGTGGAGTATCTGTCTCATATTCAGTTACCCTTGCTCACAAATACCCACCGCAAATTCCTAGCGCGACCAATCGAACGGGAAGAGATTGTCTTGGCATTGTCATCAATAAGGACGGGTAGTGCGCCGGGAAACGGTGGCTTTCCTGCCTTATTTTATAAGACTTAGCTCTTGATTCCTAAACTGCTGAAACTAGTGGAGCAGATCGCAGAAGACGGGCGGATGCCCCCAACAATATGCGAGGCAGTCATCATAGCTCTTCTAAAACCGGGTAAGCCCCTGGAGGACTGTGCTTCCTATCGACCACTATCTCTTATAAATGTAGATGCTAAGATATTTGCAAAGGTTATCGCGAATCGTATAAGTCCGCTGAATCCGACTCTGGTGGCCCCTGAACAAGCGGGATTTGTCCCTAGCCGTACTTTAACCTACAATTTGCGTACGGTATTTGCGGCCTTCCAGCACACGAGACAAGAGGTACCTGCAGTTGCGGTGTTCCTGGATATGGAGAATGCGTTCAACTCCGTTGAATGGCCTTTTCTACGCGCAGTGTTGCAACGCATGGGGGTCGGAGAGCTGTTCATACAACTCATTAACACACTATATACATCTCCAAGGGCGCGTGTCCGGATTGGATCGACCACGTCGGACCCCTTTTGCATTGAGCGCGGCACCAGACAGGGTTGCCCTCTCTCCCCTCTCCTGTACGCCCTAGTAGCGGAGCCCCTAGCGTGCGCCCTAAGGGAATACCACAGTCACCGAGGTATTTGTTTCTCTGGCTATAACTTGATAGTATCTACATACGTGGAGAAGTGTGGCTCACTGGTTAGAGGAGGCAGACCTGGAAGCAGAGGTCAGCCCGGGACCAGGGTTAAATTCCCGGCTCAGCGGGGTCTTGAGTCCTAAAATGTCCATGGACTCGTCAATTCTCGCTCCAGTGCCTACTCGATGCACGGGTTCACACTCTGCGACTCTGGGCAATAGCTTGCTTAATCTCCACAACGGCCCCTCGCTGCGGGATGACTGGCTTTCACCTTGCGGAAACCCTGCCGGGGTTATCTCACAGGGGAATACCAGGACGGGTTCCCTAAGCAAGCGCTTAGAAACCGCTCGGTGATTTGCGCTATATAAATTCCTGTACATTTACATTTACATTTACATACGCAGACGACACTCTCCTCTATGTACGCGACCCCAGACACAAATCTATCGAGGGTTTTGAGAGAGGTAGTTTTGTTTGGATCATTATCCGGGATTATGGTGAACTGGAACAAAACGGTAATGTTCCCCCTCACACCGGCCACCGGTAGAATAGATTCGGACTATCCCATACAATGGTCAACCGTCTCGGTCAGATATTTAGGCATAAAGCTCCTTACAGACTCGGAGGTCATACTAAGGGAGAATTATGGCGTTGCTATCTCCAAGCTTGAGGAAGATATAGAGAAGTGGATCGGCCTCCGCCTCCTTGGTGGGCAGGATTTCATTGCTTAAAATGATTGTGCTTCCCCGCTTCCGTTTCCTCTTCAGTAATATCCCCATGGTGCTGTTGCGCACATTTTTTAAACAGTTACATGCATTAATATTGCGGTTAGTCTGGGCCGGCAAACAACCCAGGGTAGCTTGGGATATTCTCATTCGACCTTACGAGGAAGGAGGCTTACAGGCCCCTGATCTGGAGCTATATTATCGAGCTGCTCAGGGTGCCCACGCATACTACTGGATGCACGGTCCTGCCAACGTCCCTCATGTACTCATTGAGGGTATAGTGGCTGACCCAACTCCGTTACCGGCGCTTATGGCTCGTCCGAGAGACAGACGTTCGGGCATATTATACTCTCTCAATGCGGTGACTCATGCCTGGTACCACTTTATGGACGCTCAGGCCTGCTCACTACTATATGCACCAGATGCAAAACTAGAATGGTGTTTATGGCTTGGCCCATGCAAGGAAAGAGGAGTTTTATCGGCACTGGCCAAATTAAAACTAACCACAATGGGGGATATTTTCCTTAACGGCAAGGCCCGTACATGGGAGGAGGTAATAGAGGAGGAGGGTCCGAGTGCACAGCCTCTGGCTAGGTTTCAATTTCATAGAGTGCGAAGCGCCCTACGAATGCTGCTTGGAGACGACATGGAGGAACCACCTACTGTGAACGCATATGAATATGTGGTCACGGCTAAATCCCCAGCGCGCCTCATATCGTGTCTGTATAGTGATACACTGAAAGAGAAGATATCACCATATGCAAAACCTAGGTTAGCACGGCAGTCCGACATGGGGATTGATCTCCCGGAGGACAAATGGAAATATTGCTGCGCAAATGTCAGGAAAGTCTCGTTAAATGATAGACACCGATTATTACATTTCAAATTTCTAAATGGGGTATACTATACACCGGAACGTCTGCATAGATATGGATCACGAGACGATCCCAGCTGTGTACGATGCAGGGCACCTTCTGCCGATTTCTTTCATTTGGCATGGATGTGCCCGAAGTTGGCTGCCTTTTGGCAAGAGGTTTATGACTAAATAAATAGAGTCACTGAACTATCATTAAGCCCTACCCCTCTGCTTGCCCTATTGGGCTATTCCAAAGATATACCGTCGGAATTCCGCTGACTAATAGATATAGCCTTTCTAGTGGCCAGGCGGTGTGTGGCGCTTACTTGGATGAAAGGGCCCGTTCAAACATTACAAAAATGGACTGATGATATATTGTTGTACACAAACAGGCCTGTACAGCAAATTATTACCCCCACGAAACCGTCCCAAAAATTACTGGCCGCTGTATCTGGAGAGGAGGCCAGTGACAGACACTAATGACGCTGACGAAACACGGTCTACCTTGGGGTTGGGATCACGAGCAGTCAACGCATGACGTACACAGAGCACACTGATGCATACATTACAGGAAAGAATAGGGCGAGACTACCCTTTGTCACCCCAACAGTGGGTAATGGTCCCATACTAGCTATGGTCGGTTACTATTGTGTTATGAGTAGAATGCCGTGTAGCTGGTCGAGGGCGGTGGGGCGTGAGGTTTATGTACAGTCACTGTATGATTTTTTTTAACATTACATGTAGATATGATTGGTTGAAGACTGATGCACATATTGAAAGTGAGATAGAGGTTATCGCTGAGTATAACACACAAGAATGCAATGTATTATCACATTAATCCGATGTGCCTGCCGATGTTACTGCCGAATCGACTGTAAGACAATAGGTTTTTTCCTTTTTGTATTGCTATAATTGATATGCCAAAAATAAAATAATAATAAAACATTTTTTTTTAAATGTAGTGGTGTGCGTAGTGCCTTGAAGTCACCATCTTCAAACGCTTCCTGTACTGCAGGCCAAGGTGTGGAGTATTTCTGTTTAGTGCCAACCGCAGTCTGCACAGAGCTGTCTGTAAAGAGCATGCTTTTGTACTTGGGTATGGTTAAATATTTGGAGTTTGTGCAATGTTCTGTAGGTACCGTCACAATTATTGTGTTTGGCGTGGTGGATCATATTCAAATTTAAAATCTGTCACCTTTAAAGATTAGGCCCACTGTAGGTGTAGAGCATGTGCATTGGAATACTAGCTCTTGTCATTGCTAGACTGCGTGCTGTTGAAACTGTAAACTGTTTTCACTGTATGAGAGGAAGCTTCTTCAGTATGACTGACTGTTCTGCAGTAGGGATTTTCTCACTAGGAGTAAATCATTTCTCTGCAGGGAAATACAAATGTCATCTGTAAGCTCTAGGGGTTGTCTGTCCCTCTTTATAAACTGCATATCTGTAGCCGTAAGTGCTAGATTCAAATTGCTAGGTTCGTCTTGCGGCTTGCAGTACATGGAAGATAGCTGTGCATGTTTTTGTCCAATATGTCCGAGTATGCGGGTGTAAATAATTCTCTTCACTCACTCTGTATAATGTGGCATGGAAGCTCCTCCAAGTTAAGAAAACCCATAAGGGCTTGTAACTTTCTTAGTGTGCTTGGAGGTTGCAAAGGTGCACACTTCTGTAGGCAGTCAGGTGCCAAAATTTTACCCTCACTGAATAATTCATATACATGGAAAAAAACTTTTAAGATGTGCAGTTTTCAATTTTTCTAACTTTATTTTATAGCAGTGCCAGGCTACGAGTGTCACTATTCTGTCCTCCCTATCTAGATGTTCAGTCAAGTCGTCACCTGTAATGTTGATGTCATCAGTGTATGATAGCATCTCTGGATCTTCTTGTAATATCTCCATAATTATTTCTGCAAAGAGCGCAGAGCTGCTCTTATTCCGCTGGGGTAATCTCATGCAGACAAATTGAAATGCACCAAACAAGAAAACAATTGTATATTGGGATTCAGGTTCAATATTGTTGGCTAAAGAATCAGTTGTCAGTCAGTCAGTCAAAAAAACTTTATTCGGTTAATTAAAACCATAAAAGCAGTACATGATACATACAATCAAATTTTTTTTAAAAACAATTAAATAGGTGGAAAGAATTGATTGCTACTCCTTCTAAAAACAAAAAGAAAGGGCACATTCATTATGCAAAAGGGATTTGATAGATACAGGGAACACCTAAAAATATCAGCATATGAAAGACATTCTCGACAGAGTTTATACAGAAAGTCAAATTTGATGATTTATTGGTGCGGCAGCTCTTAGTTTTTTCTGTCTGGCAGCTGCTACTAAAAAACAGGCTACGCCATATGCAACCGGCACTGAGTTCAACATCTGTAAATATAGTAATGCTGGCCGTACCTGAACAAAATTCAGAGGTTTTAAGATGGGAACAAGGAATTTTTTCTGTGGCACCAAATAGTGCTCACAGAGCATAACCAAATGCAAAGTGTCCTGTGTTGAAAAACAGTCACATGTGCAAGGGGGAAAATTTTCTGGTGTGCCCCATTCTGTATGCGTGCCAAGGATGAGATGGATCAAATTAAATCTAAACCTTATGAGCAGAAAGCGATGGTAGGGCTTTGTGACATATTTTAAATAGGGTTCCATAGCTGTGGTTGTGGAAAGTTAAAAAAGTAATCTGACCGTAGGTTTGCTAAGTTCAGCCGATTCTCTTTCGCATTCCATCAAAGTCCGAAAGTGCTGCTTCACCCACTTTGCGTCCTCTTTTTTGAGATGTTACGGTAGAGAGTACATTTCCGGATGCCCTAGCCTCGCACATGCCGCTCTAACATATGCCAGCTACGGAATAGTATGGGCTTTGTCAAGAGATATACAATCTTTAAGGATGCAGTGATTCAGGCTGATTTCTTCATTTGTCCAGGTTTTAATCCAGCAAAGTACTGGGGACATTTTTAGAAGATCAGAGACATAACCCATGCCTAGTTCATTATGGGTTGAATGTGTGGGGGAAGATTTCGGGAGAGTCAGCAGGGCCCGTATAAAGTTGTTTTCGGCAATTTGTATGCCTGGAGTTGGGACATAGCCCCAAATGTCTGCCCCGTAGGAAGCGATTGCCAAACATTTGGCTCTGTAGATCCTGGTCATAGCTTCCATAGGTTTCGAGCCCAATCTTTTGGAAAAGCTCAGGAGTGCTGTTGTCGATCTAATGACTCCGTTTTCCTTGAGTTTCATTTGTGGCTTCCAAGTTCCTCTCTCGTCAAAAGTGACGCCCAGATAACAAAAGGAGGGCACCCTCGAAATTGGTGAATTGTTAGAGCTGAAAGATCTAATCTTCATATTTTTCTTTCGAGGGCCAACGACCATAACATGGGACTTGACGGTATTAATTTTTAGATCAAGGGCTTCCATGAACTGGCCGAAATGGTCCAAGAGTTTTTGCAGACCTATGCCAGTCCGCGCTATAAGGACAGCGTCATCCGCGTATAGGAGGATCGGGATAGGTAGCCCCCCCATACGCGGAATGTCCAGGGTGGCTGGGTTCAGAAATTTCCCCAAGGCGTTGATGTACAGTGTAAAGAGAAGAGGGGCCAGGATGCACCCTTGTCTGACCCCTCTCCCTGATCTAAACTTTGCTGTACACCTACCATCCCTTGATGCCCTAACAGACGCAAACAAATTAGAATGAAGGTCATGTAAAAAGCTAACCAAGGTAGTGTCCAATCCCAAATTTCGTAAGATGGTCCATAATTTTGAGCGATTAACCAAGTCAAACGCGGAGGATAGGTCCATAAATCCCAAATAAAGAAACCCCCCCTTCACCAGAGTGTATTTGCTAATGATTAGATGAAGGTTCAAACATTGGTCAATTGTCCCTCTGTGTGCCCTGAACCCGTACTGCAAATCTGAAAGGATCCCGCTCTCCTCCAGCCAAACCTCCATTCTGTGCAGGATGACTCTGCCTAAGATCTTGACGGCAGAGTCCAACAGGGAGATTGGTCTGTAGCAGGCCGGGTCCGCCCTATTCCCTTTCTTGAATATAGGCACGATTATAGAGGTAGACCAGGAGGGTGGGAAGCCAGCTGTCGGAATAGCATTAAAAACGTTGGTTAAAATTTTGGACCAGAATTGTGGGTACTGTATATAGAGATCTGCTGGTACCCCATCGGGTCCCGGGGCCTTGTGTTTGCTGGTATCTCTAATCGCCCTTTCGACTTCCATGGTGTTAAAAACCATAACCAAGTTGGAGTGGTCATGAGTTTTGGCAATTGAGGCAGGGACTGTAGACTCATAGATTTTACCAAAATGGTCTAGCCATCTGTTATCTCTATGACACAGTCTAAATCCGTTGGCCCATTGTCAGAAAAAAAGGGCTGATTTACAATGGCCCAAAACTTTTTACTGTCTCTCAGCACATCCACAGATAATAGGCTATTCCAAGCTTCCCCCTTAATTTGGGTTTTGCGCTTATGGGTGGTGGTTTTGTATTCCCTCCTTAGTTTGGCCACTAATGACGTGTCTCTGGGTTTTTGTTTAATGGCTTTCAGCAGAGCACTATGTATCCTCGAACATTCCTTGTTGAACCATTTGTGGGTCTTTGTATTCCCTTGCCCGGCTGACCTTCGTTCCAAATTCTTACTGATCCTGGAACAGATCTCTTCATAAGCAGTCAAGACCTTGGGACCCTCAGCGGTTGGATCCAAACACACTGCCATACTGGCCTCTGCCTCTTGGGCGATTGAGTGAAAGAATTCCTCTGGAACAATCATCTCCCATTTCAAGCGCCTTCCCTGCTCTTTAGATTTCAAATCCTTTGGGGCTGCCATACTTGGCGGGGTGCCAGTGCGGAAGCAATCTAGGTCCAAGGTCAAGAGGACAGGATAATGATCCGATGAAATAAGGTCAACCACGCTGTACTCATGTGCCTTTGCCAGGGCCCCATTTGAAACAAAGATATAATCTATGACTGTGTTGGCATCTCAAGAATCAGTTAGAAATATCTAATGTTCTGTACTTTATCCTAATCAGGTTCATCATCACTCTAATGTTGTGAGGGTTTTCCTCCACATGTGTGTACATTTAAATTTCTATAGTCTGAAACTGTTCTTAATGAAGTATCTGTTTTCAACACCAGAAAAAGAGGAGTGATAATGGTTGAATGACAAAGCACTATTACACTTTGGTACTGTTATTGCTCTCAATTACCTTTTATATCTCACTTAACCTCTGCTTTTAAAAAGTGTTGAGCATTGGGCTCACTCCCTTTTTTTTATTGTAATTTGTAAAAGCTCAAAAACATGGTACAGTACATTCTGAGCAAGTATACATTTCTCGCTCAATTGCGGGTAAGAGCAAACTACTCAAAGAAATTCAATCCTGTCAAGAGATAAATTTGTTCACAACTGAAATCTTGCCATAATACGCTTCGTACTGTTTCTGAACGTGAGCAGGTAAATTCACATGAAAGAAAATCATAACAATAACTCTGAACTGATTCCCTCTCCCCCGAGTCACACAAGTAAAGACCACATATACAAATTATACAGCACAGGTCAAATGATACATGTGAACAGGTGTTCCTACATAGTACTCAGACTTAGAGTGCCCTGCGGCTGTAGCTCCTCATCTCACCTGTCACTTTCATTAGGTTGTTCTCCTGCTAATTGTGAGGCAGGGCCCTTTATTGTGGGAATCTACACGACTATGGTATACCATGCCCTCACATCTTCTAACTTTTCATCCCTATGAACACCTCTCATTCGGATTACCTCTGCTGTCGCACATTCCCTCAAGTCCATGCCCATTTTTTCACCGTAGGGGGCATCAAACCCATCCAATTATTCGCAATCCTTCTTTTGGCCAGACCAGTCTCAACTGGAGGAACCTGCGTGTAAGCTTTTTCCCTTTAGACCTAGGGAGAAGACCCAATAACACCTCCCTAATGGATTGGGGTAGCGTCCAACCTGTCACCCGCCACAAGCTCTCCAGAATCGATCCCCAGAAGAGACGCAGCTCTGGACAATCCCGTATCATGTGCAGGAACTGGGCCTCGACACAACCACATTTGGGACAATTTACAGGACAATCCGGGTATATTTTTTGAAGTACACTTGGTGTCAGATAGGTTTGAAGGACAATATTGAATTGGGTAAGTTTAAATCTGGTATTAGAACTTCTCTACCTAATACCTTAATGCATCCTGTGCCAATCCGATTCCGTTAGGGACTTTTCCAAAATCGTGTCTCACTTAGCTTGAATCGGGAGCAGGTGTGCTGCAAGACCCCCCCTCAATGCACTGTAAATATGAGAAACCAGTCAATGGCCCCCCGCCAAGGTCATGAGAGCCTGAAGCGTGCCCGTAATAGGTGGCTCTTCCGGAAATGCCAACCATATCTCCCGGACAACCGATGACATCTTTGCATATTGGAGGTATTGCCCTGCACCTAATTCAAACATTGATTCTGCATCCTCCCTAGTGAGGAATTTTTGTCCCGAATACAAATCCCCCAGTTCGAGGCATGTGGGCTGCTGAATTCATATCTGTGCATAGATCGCCGCCTAGTGTTGGGTCCGGATGATTGCACATTGTTGTCCTGGAATAGTCTTCGAAGTATCACGAGATAGGTGGCTCCTCCCCTGGACTACAGTGCGCATGGGCATCGCCTCCATCCCCAGATTGTTTTTTTCCGCCATTGGGTTCGGATGTGCTTCGGTTCCCTCTGTCGGAATCGATAGTTGTTTAACGTTCCTAACTTGAGACAAAAAGGTCTTTAGGACTCGCGTCGGTATTGTCCATCGTTCGGGTTGGTTTATTCATCGGCTCCGAACACTTGCTGCCCTTCCGCGTGCTGTCGGCGCGGGCGGGCCTACACGACGCTCCAGACTACTTCAACATGGAACGAACTCCGTTTAAGAGGTGCCCGGTGTGTGCCTCTAAGTATTCACACCTCGACGTGCACCCAGTGTGCAACAGATGCTTGTCGCCGGACCACGACGAGGCCAGGTGTATGGCCTGCTCCAAGTTCCGGTCGAAGAAGACTCTCAAGCTACGTCGGGCCGCGAGACTGCAGGCCCAGTTATCGGCACCCCCTCCAGCCAACATCTTTGAAGAAGACGTTGAAGACGACACCGTCCTACAGGTTTTGGACTCTGACCCAGCGTCGGACGATGAGAACTACGACGCGGGAGATGAAGAGTTCGAGGAAGTCGTCGAGGAGGTAGGGGACGACGACGGGGCCATTGCCACCGTGGAGGATAGCTCGGAAGAAGAGCATCCTCATATTGACTCTGGGGCCGAACCCCAGCATAAGGCCCAGGTCGAAGGATCGCCTTTGGGCCTTACCCAAGACCTCAATACTCGTCCCACGGCCCCGCCTCCGGGCCCGGCCATGGACATTAGCGATGCGCCACTCCCGGTACAGAAACCGAAAGTGAAGTCATCAGGGTCCGCACCATCCGTATCGAAACCGAAAGTGAAAGTCGCACTGGTGGGACCAAAGGCTCCAGAGGCCTCGGCGCCGAAGAAGTCCAAAATGGCCGCCGAGATCAAGAGCCCCGCCAAAATGGCCGACCCGAAGACCCCGGTGTCGATGCCGAAGGCGAAGACGCCCGACGCGGCTGCGTCGGCGCCGAAGATGGTCGACGCTCTGAAGAGCCGCGTCGACGCCAAGAAGGTCAATGACCCTAAAAAAGCCTCGAAGAAGCGTCAGGACGACCCCAAAGCTCTGGCTGCGCCGATCCCGATCGACAAAGCCAAGGGCGGTGATGTGTCGGCTCCAAAGACCGTGCCTTTGATCACCGACCCGAATCAGGACTCGGAGGACTTGCTCGAGACGGTCCAACCCTCACCGTCCTTTACCAAAAAGGTCACGGAGTCCCTTCAACGTATTCGGAAGGAAGCAGTGGCTCCGGAACCGAAGAATGTGGCGCCGAAGCCTCCACAGAAACCGGCGAAGGCGCAGACGCCGATCCACTTTACGCTGCCGCCAAAGACGACGCCGAAGTGTTTCGCTCCGAAACATGGGGCTGGGGTGCCCTTGAAGCTGGTGTCCACGCCTAAAGCATCTTTGGTGGTGCCGAAGCCTCGGCTCCAGCCACTCGCGGACGAAGAGCGTCGAGAGGTTGTCATCGACGCCAACACAGGCAAGCTCTCCTTAAGAGGAAGATCACACCGGAGCCAGTGTTGGAACATTTTCGTATTCCACTCAAAAAGAAGTTGGACTCTGCGGGTACTTCTGCCCCTATGGAGCCTGCATCCCCACAAGGTCTGGAACTCTCACCCACTCACTCTAACGCTGGGGAGGATGACGGAGACGAGGAGGAGGAGTACAATTATCCAGCGTACTCTGATCCAGAGGAGGTCAATGAGCCATGGTCTGCTGGAGGCGACCCTGAGGAGCCTCACTCAGGACACGAGCCGCAGCTTTTTGCTGCAAAAACTTCTCCAACAGAGGACTCTGCAGCCTTCAACGCTCTAATTGAGAGAGCTGCGGCCAATCACGATGTCGACCTCCATGCGGACCCAGTGGATGTCGATTTTCTGTTTGACACTTTCTCGGTGGCTGAAAAGACTGTCAAGACATTGCCAATGCTCAAAGGAGTGCTAAAGCACGCGCCAGAGGTTTTCAGGGAGCCCACCCGGGCGCGAGTCATCAATCCTCGTATTGACAAAAAATACAAGGCAGCGCCCACTGATCCAACGTACATCAAAGGACACTTGCCACTGGACTCTTTGGTTGTATCCAACGCACGCAAGCGGGCAAACTCGCAGACCACGGGTGATGCTCCTCCCCCAGACAAAGAGTCGAAGATCTTTGAAGCCTCAGGGAAACGTATTGCTGCGCAGGCAGCTAATATTTGGCGCATTTCAAACACGCAAGCCCTACTTGCACGCTACAATAGGGCACACTATGACACCCTAGAAATCCTACTACAGCACTTACCTGATCAGTACAAAGAGGGAGCTGAAATGTTAATTCAGGAGGGGAAGCTTATCACCAACGCTTCCATTAAGTGCGCACTGGACGTGGCTGGTACCGCCTCCAGAGCTATAAACACTAGCGTGCTACTGCGTAGGCATGCATGGCTTAGGATATCAGGCTTTAAACCAGACATACAGACAACCATCTTAAACCAAACCGTTAATCCAGACCACCTGTTTGGGCCAGAAGTGGATGCAACCCTTGAAAAAATGAAAAAAGACACTGACACTGCTAAGTCTATGGGGGCCCTACAGTCCCAGCAGTTTCGGGGTGGTTCCTTTCGCCGCTCCACTAACAGAGGCACCTCAAGGGGTCAGGCATCACAATCCACGCAATACTATAAAAGCAACACCCAGACCTCATACACCAACAAGGGTAGAGGTGGTTACCGGGGCAACAACGTCAAAGGCAGAGGACGTGGAAATAACAGCTCCAGGTCCTCCACCGCCAACAAACAGTGACGCCTTGTCACTGCCCCCCGACCACACAACACCAGTCGGGGGGAGACTCCAGCAGTTCCTGCCCGCGTGGAAATCCATCACCACGGACAGGTGGGTCAAATCTCTTATCCAATACGGTTACTGTCTGGAACTCACTTCCACTCCACCAAACATACCTCCAAGAACCCGTCCTATGTCCGGCGAGCACTTGCACTTGTTGCAGCAGGAGGTCCAAGTCATGCTGCAAAAAGGGGCAATAGAGCTCGTTTCACTGCAAGAAAGGGGAACAGGGGTTTACTCTCTGTACTTTCTAATCCCCAAAAAGGACGGATCCCTCAGGCCCATCCTGGACCTCAGGCCCCTCAACTGGTACATTCTGTCAGAACATTTCCATATGCTCACGTTGCAGCAGGTTCTCCCTCTGCTTCGGCAGGGGGACTTCCTGGCTACTCTGGATCTCAAGGATGCATACTTTCACATTCCCCTGCATCCTTCACACAGGAAGTACCTCAGGTTCACAATTCAAGACCAGCACTACCAGTTCAGGGTTCTGCCTTTCGGAGTCACCACAGCGCCCAGGGTCTTTACAAAGTGCCTGGCGACTGTGGCGGCGCATCTAAGACGCCAAAACATCCACGTCTACCCCTATCTGGACGACTGGCTCATTCAGGCAAAGTCGGAACAACAGTGCGCCGACCACGTGTCCCGCACCATTCATCTCCTGCACGATCTGGGATTCTCACTGAATTACCCAAAATCCCATCTCCAGCCCGCCCACATACGGCAGTATCTGGGCGCGACAATAAACACTCTGGCAGCCACTGCGCAGCCAAATTCAGTGAGAGTCGCCAGTATTCAGACGCTGATCCAACGATTCAGACCTCAGCACTCGCTTCCAGCGAAGGTGTTCATGCAGTTGATAGGCATGATGGCCTCCTGCATCTCCATTGCCCCGCACACGAGGTTACATATGCGACCGCTCCAGGAGTGCCTAGCACGTCAGTGGACTCAGGCTCACGGGCAACTAACAGACCTAGTGTTGGTGAGCGTTCGGGCGTACAACTCTCTGCATTGGTGGAATCCACAAAACCTTTGCAAGGGCCGACCGTTCCAAGAGCCTGTGCTACAGATTATCCTGACGACGGACGCTTCTCTCCAGGGATGGGGAGCGCATGTACTCCACTACACTGTGCAGGGACTATGGACACTACAGCAAAGGAAGATGCACATCAATGTATTGGAACTGATGGCGATCTTCATGGCCTTAAAGGCATTCAAAGTACATCTGTGCAACAAGGCCGTGTTGATCCGGACGGACAACATGACGGCCATGTACTACATTCAGAAACAGGGGGGCACACACTCTCCGCAGCTGTCTCATCTGGCTCAGAGCATGTGGAAGTGGGCCATTCAAAGGAACATTTTCCTGATGGCATAACATCTCCCAGGCAAAGACAATCAGATGGCGGACCTGCTCAGCAGGCACAGCCACCAAATGCACGAGTGGGAGATACATCCATCAGTACTCCAACCGTACTTCCAAAGGTGGGGTCATCCAGAGATAGACCTGTTCGCCACAAGGGAGAACGCAAAATGCCAAAGCTTCGCCGCCAGGTTCCCACACCCGCAATCGCAGGGCAATGCGATATGGATGAACTGGTCAGGCAGATTTGCGTACGCTTTTCCCCCAGCACCTCTGATACCGCTGGTGGCGCGCAAGCTCAGGCAGCACTCGATGACTCTCATCCTGGTTGCTCCAACGTGGGCTCGCCAACCATGGTACACCACGTTTCTGGAACTTTCCGTGGTACCGCATCAAAGGCTTCATCTCACACCCAGCCTTCTGACGCAGAGCCATGGCGACATTCAGCACCCAGATCCGCAACAGCTCAACCTGGCGATCTGGCTCCTGAAGTCCTAGAGTTTGGCTACCTCAATCTTCCCCCCCGATTGCATGGACATCATTCGGGAGGCAAGAAAGCCCACTACTAGAGCATGTTATGCGGCTAAATGGAAGCGGTTTGTCATTTATTGTGCAAACCACAACATTGACCCGCTGGATGCTTCCATTCAGAACATCATATGTTACCTATTCCATCTGTACCAATGCAATTTGGCGTATTCATCCATCCGCATTCACCTGTCTGCGACGGCCGCATACCTCCAGAATAGGCAACACCTATCACTTTTCAAGGTTCCTGCTATCAAGGCATTTCTGGAAGGACTCAAAAGGGTCATTCCACCACGGACACCACCAGCTCCAGAATGGAACCTCAATGTGGTTCTTACAAGGCTGATGGGTCCTCCTTTCGAGCCACTACACTCTTGTGAGCTTCAGTTTCTGACTTGGAAAGTGGCTTTCTTAGTAGCAATTACATCGCTACGGAGGGTTAGTGAGTTGCAGGCCCTCACCATCCAAGAACCTTTTTTCCAAGTCCATGCTAACAGGGTGGTGCTCCGCACTAACCCTAAATTTCTACCCAAGGTTGTATCTCAATTCCACATAAACCAGACAATTGAGTTGCCAGTGTTTTTTCAAAACCCTGAGTCGCTGGCGGAGCGGATGCTCCACACCCTTGACGTTAAAAGAGCCCTAATGTACTACATTGACAGGACAAAGGATTTTCGAAAGACTAAGCAGCTTTTCGTTGCCTTTGCATCACACCACAAGGGTAACGCTATTTCCAAAGCTGGTATCGCTAGGTGGATCGTGAAATGTATTCAGATCTGTTACGCTAAGGCTAAACACACTCTTACAATTCCACCAAGAGCCCACTCCACCAGAAAGTTGGGGGCCTCTATGACTTTCCTTGGGAACATTCCCTTAGAGGATATATGTAGAGCAGCCACATGGTCTACCACACATACATTTACTAAACATTACTGTGTAGACGTGCACTCCAAACAGCAGGCAGCTGTTGGTCAGGCTGTTCTCAAAACACTTTTCCAAACTGCTGCAGCTGGCACGGGCGGCCGCCAATAATAGGAGGACTGCTATGTATTCTATGCACAGATATGAATTCAGCAGCCCACATGCCTCGAACTGCAAATGCTACTTACCAGTATGCATCTGTTCTTGGCATGTAGGGCTGCTGACATTCATATCGCCCGCCCTCCTCCCCGGCGCCTGTAGCAGCTGCAGTATTCATGTATATGCTCATAGCATGGTCATCACTCACATAGTTCACTCCATCTCGGCCACAATGGCTAAAAACAATCTGGGGATGGAGGCGATGCCCATGCGCACTGTAGTCCAGGGGAGGAGCCACCTATCTCGTGATACTTCGAAGACTCTTCCAGGACAACAATGTGCAATCATCCGGACCCAACACTAGGCGGAGATCTATGCACAGATATGAATGTCAGCAGCCCTACATGCCAAGAACAGATGCATACTGGTAAGTAGCATTTGCATTATGCGACGGCCTCCTTCAGTCCATCTGCTAATGGACATGATTTGACTTATTTGTTTAAATGGTACCACTGCCCTCAGCGGGGCCTCTAGAGCGTATGACGCTCGTTGCACCGCAGTTTTTATTTCGGATTCACAGGTTGCAGCTACGTGTCTAATATATGGAAGCTCCTCGGGCACCCGGGATTCCATCATAAGTAGGTCCGTAAGAGGGGTTCCCCCATGAGTACCCTTCAAGAGTCGCTTCTCCCAATTGTTGTTCTTGTCTAGCCACTGTACAGCATGTTGAAGCTGTGTCGCCATATAGTAAAAACCCAGCCTAAGGACCTCCAATCCTCCCCGTTCCCACGTCCTCTGTAATGTATCCAGTTTCACACTTTTCCTTTTGGACCCTCATAATAGATCAACCAGTAGACGGTACAGCAAGTGAAAAATCTCCCATGGAATACGGTAGAGGGAATTTTGCATGGTAAATAATCAGAGCAGGAGAATCACCATTTTTATCAGGGCTATTCGCCCAATCAGGGAAAAGGGCAGATCTCGCCAGAACTCAATCGATTTGCGGATACCCTCCACACATTTCCCTATATTGTGTTCTAGGTAGGTTTCCTGGGTGTGCACCAGCTTGACCCCAAACTAACAAACTGTGTCTCTAACACAGGTCATCCCCACCACGGACAACTCAGCCTCCTCCTTGTCCCTCAGACTCCCCAATGGAATAAGTTTAGACTTCCCCGGGTTAAGTCAAAACCCTGATATTGCACCAACACCAGTTAGCTCCCTAAGGAACTCAGGGACCGCCTCTTCTGGATGCTGAAGGTATACCAATGTGTCGCCGCCATACATTGACACCACATGGACCGTCGTCCCCAAAGAAAAAGTGATTGCCAAGGGTTCCATCGCCAGAGCAAAAAGGAGCGGCGACAGGGTGACAACCCTGTCGGGTACCTCTTTGGAGTTCTAGGCTATCATAAACCTGATTTGGAAGGCTGACCCGAGTCGTTGGTTTAATATAGAGCAGTTTTAACCATTTCAAGTAGTTATCTCCTAATCCCAACCAATCAAGCACCATCCAGATATAATCCCATTCAACAGAGTTTAAGGCCTGCTGAATATCTAGGACACATAAAGCCCAGTCCACTTCCTGTAGGTTCAGCTCATGCCAAACATGCGTAATTCTGCGCAAATTGTATGTAGTGTTCCGGCCAGGGATACACCCAGCCTGGTCTGGGTGGACTACTCAGGTCATATTTGGTAAAAGTCACACTGCTAAAACGCCACTCAAGATGTTCTCATCTATGTTCAAAAGAGAGATGGGCCTATAGGAGCCCGGGTAAAGGGGATTCCTGTCTGGCTTAAGATTCATGGATACTAGTGCTTCCATCATGGTGTCAGGGAGGACCCCCCTGAATAGAGCCTCGTTAAACACCTCTTACAGGTGAAATACCAGCTGCAGGGGGAACGTTTTATAAAATTTAGCAGGAAGACCGTCCCTCCCAGGGCACTTTTCCAATTTCAGCTTCTTAATTCACGTTAATATTTCTCCCCTAGTGAGTGGCGCCCCCAGTGTCCTAGCATGCAATTCCTCAAGAATGGTATGCGTTATGCCGTTCAAGAAGTCCTGTAACGCCAGCGGCCCGGCCTGGGCTACAGGCGAGCATGTCTGGCGTAAATGAGTCGCAAAATCTCGCATAATCGCGTTTTGGGTGCATACTTCCTGACCCATATTATTGTGAAGCTTCAACACCAGTACTTGTTCTGTCTCCTTGTAGATGAGTTGTGCTGGGAGTGCTCCCGACCTATCCCCGCCAAATATCTCTGCCTGTAGGTGGTATATTTGTGCTTCTCTAACAATGTCCAACCTTCGAGGAGTTCACCTCGAAGTCGCGTCCACTCTATCTAGTCAGCGTGAGTCTTGTATAGAGTAGTCTCTAGTGTCTGTAATCTCTGTTCTAGTGTATCAATGTCAGCACTAAGTTGATGTTGGACTCCATAGGTAGTCCTCATGCAGATTCCTCTAATAACAACCTTCATAGCTTCCCACTCCATGGATCTAGCAGCTGTGGATCCCCAGTTTTCCACAAAGTAATGAATACGGACCTCTATCACGGTTTGGTCATATGGTGGATCTGTAAGGGCCTCCGCCTGAAGCAGTCATAGTGGGATAGGTGGATGACCTGGTACGCTGGACAGAATCAACAACAGTGGTTCATGGTCAGATAGATATCGTGGTAGATAGGAAATGGTCTGCATTGCAGCGGAAATGCCAGCAGAGAGACAAAAATGGTCAATACGAGAGAAGGTATTGGCCACGGAGTATAACAAGAGAACTCCTCTCAAAGCTGCATACCTTGGAGTATACCAATGAGGGAACTCATCATGCAGGGTTTAGTGTGCTCTCTAGGGAGCTCCCTATTTAATTTCCCGTCAAATATACAATTGAAATCACCAAAGAGAAGGATCTCAGCACTCATGTATGGCATGCACACATGTAGGACTGTTGGGTAAAAATCAGGGCAGTCCAAGTTGGGCGCGTAGACATTGATAATGCACAGTTCTCTCCCTTCCCACCTTCCAACCAGGATAACGTACTGCCCATCAGGATCCAGAACATGTTGGATGTGTTGAAAGGGAACCCCTGGTGCCACCCACACAAGTACATGACTGCATAGACCTGCTCGGGAAGAGCTCTGTGTGGCTGTCCGGAAAAGATCAATATCCTGGAGAATCTGGACTCCAAGTAGCAGAGGAATCGTTCCCCGGGGACCCCTAACGCCACCAGCTGCAGGACGAGTGCAGAGAGGAGCCATAAAACCCCAGGGAAGTGAGAGCAGAGCCCGTGCCCGGGTGGTCGATTGCCGCCATCCTGGGACTAGCATGAAGAGAACACGCGGAGGCACCGGGCCTACGGACGTGCTGGACACCATTGCGGGAGCGGAGACCGGCTACGATTCCTGAGGGAGAGGTGCTGCCTTCTTTCTGCGAGACCGGAACGGTGGATGCTTCCACACAGGTTGACGCGGAGTTTGGTTCTGAGACGGCTGAATGCAGTCTGTGAACTGGTGAAATGTCCAGCGGGTGGAGCTGAACCCGTGAGCCACTTGAGGCCCTGCTGGGGCTGTCCTGTGAGCTAACTCCCTTGTGGAGGACGGACGGGTGGAAGTGGGAAAGAGCAGATACATCCGGAGCCGCACTATATGTTCCCTGAGAGGTTGTGACACATGAGTGGTGAATGCTGGTGGAGAAAGCTTGACTGATTGAGGCCAGTTTCTGCTTGGCCCACAGGCCGCCTGATGTCGGTGGACCCTCCTGGGTGAGTGCATTTTTATCTGGAAGACTCCCTCCCTCAAGAGCCAGAGACAGTCTGCCGGATCTTGGAAAAGTGTGATTGCAGACCTACCAGGAGGATATATTGAAGAATTGCCTCCTAAAGACAATGCACAAGGCTGTAATAGTGATGGCCTACGTCAGATATTTACCCCACAAATTATAAGCCATACCAACTTTTTTCTATGATCAATCTAGATGTAAAATTAATTAGTAAGACTATAGCGGTTAGTTTGATGAAAGTAGTTGCATCTGCAATTCAGTTTTGCCCTCACAGTTGCACAGTAGAAGGTTTACACAGGTTACCATGTGTTAAATGTATTCTTGAGCTCAATAAGGAGGACAATGGGGTGGCCTCCCTTAACAGTGAAAACCTTTTCACTTCTATTGGACTGGAGTTTCTATTTTCAGCATGTAGGAAAGTATGAACTGCTTTCATGGTTACCCCCACTTTTTTGATTGGTGTTATTGTGTTTTTGACCTAGTCTGCTGGGATCCTGCTAATCAGGACCCAAGCAACTGTGCTTTCTCCCCTAAATTGACATAGTAAGTACTTTAGTTCCTCAATAATTGGCTACTGGTGTATCCTTGTTAGTCACTAGTATATGGTACTAAGGTACCCAGGGCATAGGACGTTTCCCATGGGCTGTGGCATGTATTGTGCCACCTATGGGAGTCCACTTAAACTGTGACTACAGGCCTGCCACTGAAGCCTGTGTTAGTTGGCGCTTGTACCACTAACAACAGATATACGTTTTCTAATGTGTGAGGTCACTACACTTAAAACCTATAAGTCTTCCCTATGGCAGGCTCTTCAGTTCATGCTTGGTTGTAAGTGTTAGGTTTCCCCTGCCTGAGCAGGACACTCCTACAAACCCCAGAGTCGATTCTCCAGGCTTCATAAGTTCAGTCAGCCATTTTTAGACATATAGTGGACATCAGTCATTACGATTTGTCTAACTATATAGTGGCTGCACCGAAACAGTCATGTTTGGTATCAAACATGTTGGGACCCTACCCTAACACTTATTCCAGTGTTGGAAGTATGATCCCATGTACTGGGGGGCTCCTTGGGGGACCCCCCTGTACTCTCTGTAACATCCTTTCAGGGTCTGCAAGCGAGCTAGTATTGCTGCCGACCACAGACACAATTTTGCCCTCCTGCTGCTGAGTCAAGCTCGAGCAGGGTACGGTAGAACAATAGGTTTCATGTCATAGGGAGGTGTGATCACCTCCCAGACAGCAGTTAGTGTATTGGGCTGGGATGGGGGTGGTTTCCAGCACCACCAGACTGCTTTGAAGGGCACATTTGGTGCCCTCCTTGCATACTCCAGTTTGAACCAGTTGAGGAACCCTTGGTTCCTGCTGTGGTGCGAAACTGGACAAAGGACATGGGAGTATCTTCCCCTTTGTCCAGACCCTCCTCCGGGAGAAACCCCCTGAGTCGTTCCAACCCTTTCCTTAGGATGCTTAAGGGCTCCCCTGTGGGCGAGTCCTCAGATTAATAGTGGGACTAGACTTAACCCTGAAACTACATTGCTCTTCAATCGTCTAGACACTTGGACTTTGACTGGAACTGAGACTGCATCAAGGAAGACTCCTGCAGTTCCTGGTCTCGCTGTTCTTCAAGTTTTCTTCGGTGTCTGTGTTTTGTGCTTAATCTAGGTTCTTCAACAGACCTGTTGGCATTAAGGACACCCAAAGAAGTCTCCCTTGGGGTGAAGGAGCCACTCCCCTGCATCTGCAGGCACCGCAACAAAGGTAACCGGTCTGCTCCACCTGTCATCCTACGGACTTCCCAAGGCCCAGTAACCGAGGTGGTGTTTCTGCAGCTCCCAGAGGCCTGACCTGTCTTCACAGCAATTTTGAGGAGTGTCCCTCGTCGGGCCGCTGGGACCAAACCCCTGTGCACCGGGTCGACTTGCCATTGCCAAGGCTTGTTGGCTCTGCACTCCAGAGATCTTTGGGCTACAAGAAGTTCCAGCCTCCAGCACCTCACCTCCTGAAGAACAGAGTCCTCTTTGCATCGTTGGCCTCCATCTTTGGTGAGCTGCTCGAGGTTCTCTTGTGACTCCTGTGCCTTCGCCTGTGCGTCCTCCTGAGGGTCTTCTCTTGTTTCAGTAGGCTCCCTGCTTGTTCAGGGCCTGGTCTGGCTCTCCTGCCTTTGGTGAGTCCCTTGGACTTTGCTGGTCCCAACGTTTGCTCATTTTCGTTATCCCTGCTAGTTAGGTCTACCTTGTCTTGTTGGTGCTCCCGCCGGACACTGATCACCTGGACACCGACATCAGTTGTGGGACAGCTTGTGCACGGCTCCTGTTCTTCCTCAGTGTTACCTGGTCCTCACAGCTGCAGCTTACTAGGTCACCGTTCTCTTCAGAACCTCTTACATCGCCAGGCATTATGTTTCCATGCCTCCATGTTACCTATGAGTGGCATAGGCTCTGTCCCCTCTGCCTACAGGTTCTTCACTTCCATAATTCACCCTTGGATTTCATCAGACTCCTCCACAGTCTTTTCCAGAGGCATCTTCTTTGAAGTCTCCTATTGCTGTCTCCAGCAGATTCTGATGTCCCTTCACCCCTGGGCAACCGGCTTCCCTGGTGCAGGTAACCTGGTTCCTGGGGCATCCACAGGTTGGGTGGCACTCCAACCTTCTGTCTTCCAAAGGGTTTCTTCGTCCTCCTGGATGGGTCCTTCTTTAAAACTGCAACCGCGACTTCTCCATTGACTTCCATTTGGCACACAGCAGTTTTCGATAGAAATATTGACAGGTAAGTAAAACGGTCAAACCTGTGAACTTATACATATAATGCAATCCTATGGGAGGAAAATTCAAATATGCATTAAGGTATGTACAGTTGGTTTCAGGGGTTCACCTTGAGGGATCGGAGTAGTCGTGGGCAAAGGTTCTAAGTACTACCAGCCGTTCTTCTGGAACCGCCCGGGTTCTACTAGGAGCAGGGTGCTGGTAGCTGGTGCTATGGAGGAGGGTAAAGGTACCTTCAGGGGATTTTGTTTTTGTTGTTTTCAGTGTTTGTAGCACAATTATCACTTTAAGACCCAAAGAAATGTTGGTCTGGTGTGCACGTATGCAACAAATGTTACTAGTTCAATTTGTAATAGTCACATCAAATGATCTAAATATAAAGAACAGAGAAGGGTGTATATGAAGAATTGGTAGTTAATGCATTAAAAAAATCAAAGCAGAAGGGTACAGACAATATATATCAACAGTGTTGCAAGAAGTACATGTTATTTACACAAATAAAACACTTCATTGAAACACTTGTGAGTGCTTTCCTTCTTTGGTACAGTTCATGCACTGATTTTGACGAAGGAAAAGCGATAGTCGACGTTTCGGTCTCTTATAAATAGATTGATGAGACCATCCTCAGGACAAAAGAGATATATAAGAGGACCCCTAATGTCAGAAATAGAAGCAATCGGAAACAGAGAAAATGTTGTTTTCGATGTGTGGTGGTTCGCCAATATTTCTGAGCATGGACGAGTCTTTTTTTTTATAAAGAGTATAGATACGGCCAAATCAGTGTGGAGCGGCTTCTTGAGAAAATCGTCACCCTGAGGCACACCGCTTGGAATCGTGAATACACAATTATCACGATCAGCTACCAGTGGCCAGGAAGGTTGAAGGTCTTTGTACCTTATGTAACGGAGCAAATTGTCTCATCCAGCAGCTCACTTGCTAACAAGTGATGACATACTAACCTAGATCTTTGCCCTTTGGTGACACCTCAGTCTGATTTATTTGCAGTAATATAAAACACAAAATGATCAGACTGTGTATCCTGGTATTGCGAACCAAGATTAGTCTTTTGAGCAACTGGCCAATGACATTTCTTTCTGCTTAGTCTTTAAATTCCAACTGAAACATGACAGAATGGTGATTCATGGACCCGCTTCATCTGTCAGAAGAACCACACTTGGCATTGCAGTACAGGATTGATTATCCAGGGAAGATACTTCATCACAACTGTAGATCTCTGAATTGAACAGCTGGTCTTCTGATATCTTGTAGTATAGTCATTTGGTTTCATGGTCATTGTCAAAGAGGCTAGACACAACACATAAAAAGAGCTCCCTCTAGACCTTGAATTATTCTACAACCGACTTAATCTTAACTACATAATGTGAGCACCCAAGTTTAATCAATAAACAAATACTCCAACAATTACAAAAATATATTGTTTTATTTAATTTCTTTTATCAAAAATGTTTTCATCATTATACTTTTTTTTAATAGATTTTTGTTTTAATCATCAGGTATAAATTCATCCATAATCACAAAAGAGCAAAAACAATGATTACTATATAAATAGTACAAACCCAGGTAGAGAGATATAACCAAATTCACACACCACCATTCAAACCATACTCACACAGACCCAGACAAACCTTCACATTCATAACATATCTGGGGAACTCAACTACAGAATGGCAATGTAATTGGAAAGACCAAGTACAACATCTGCATATAGCAGGATGTTATCAAGGCAGTGGTCGACGCTTTTCGGTGCCTGCGAAGTGATGGAATGCCACCTTCCTCAGGACCTGCCAGATCTGAACTACTCCACCCAGGGGTTTAAAAACAGCTTCACTATGGTATATTGCGATACCAGCAGACGTGTATGTATAAACTGGCTCTGGATCTACCACTTCTCAAAGAGTGGTTACGGAATACAGCTCTCAAATACTAATGCTCCTCAATGCTGTATGTTTTCACTTGTCACAGAGAGATAGTGGTCAGAAAGTTCCAAAACTCTATTCCTTAGAGCAAATGCGATCGCACTAGAGACTATTATCTTGGGTGCTCACATTATGTAGTTAAGATTAAGTTGGTTGTAGAATAATTCGAGGTCTAGAGGGAGCTCTTTTTTTGTGTTGTCGTATTTTCCCCTCTTCTCCCTGACCATTATTGTTTTTTCAGAGGGGGTCCCCCACGTATTGCATAGCAAAGAGGCTAGACAACCTTGTGTGAGAGCATCTCAAGCTACCTGATAGAGACTTCTAGTGACAGAATCCTTACTTTAGAATTATTCCTAGGGGTCATATTGGTTTCGGAAAATTTTCATGAGCAGTACCCCTGTGCGCTGGTAGGTGATGTTGATCGACTCCAAGTGGCGTCATCTGTACTGGATGTAATGTGCATGGTGCCTATAGAGGGGCAGCCCCACCACGCTGATGTCAGTTCTTTTCTTTCCGCACCTATCAGCGCAGATCCAGAGAGAGACACCCCTTAGTCATTTATTGACTAACTTTTTTTGACTTTTCGTCAAGTCTTTTAGAGGTTTGCCTCCTCATGTGGCAGAGATGTCCTCTCAGAAGGCTAGCTTCAAACCCTGAGGCACCAGTCACTGCTCAGTGTGTGTTACTGACCCTCACCTTCTATGTCTTTGGTGCCTCGAGCTAGACCATGATCCGTAGGCCTGCTGGATTGCCCTGCCATGAACCTGAAGGCCTTGAGGGAGTAATTCCTCAAACTCCTATTGATTGATGTGCGATGCCAGGATGATCTAGACCCCGGTGGAGAGGAAGTTCCTTGGGAGTTGGTTGCAAAGTCCGAGATCCTCGTTGCACTCTGGTCATTCGGGTAAGTCCTGCAAAGAAGTTGTCAAAGAGGTCTCAGACTTCTCCTTGTCTATTGGCTGACTTCAGGGAATGCTGACCTTCTAGGCCTGGCTCTGCGGTTGAGCCAGCGCCTGTACCGTCTCCTCTCTTCGAGTTTCCAGGCGCTGGAGCGACCCCCGCCCAATTAGGAGAATTTCATGAGATTTTGCACCTCGTATTTGGGCGGCCCGTTCTCTCTGGCCTGTCTTCAGGCCCTGTGGGTTTGGGCGGGGCCCTTACTGGATCCACACCGGTGGCGCCAGTGCCATTGAAGCCCCATGAATCCACAGATGGATCTGTACCGGCGCCTGTTGTGCCATCTTCAACTTCCCCAACGCCGATCCCGATGCTGACGCTCCAGGCGGCGGCCCCATTCTGATCCCTGATTTGAAATGGAGCTGGATGGGCTTTGCCCAATGCCACCCAATGCGGAGTGTTTCTTGTTCCTGAAGAATACCAGCATTATGACCCTTACATAGACTGGTGTAAGGTTTTGGTGGATACCAGCAGACTGGATACTTCTCCAGATAATGGCACACTTTCTCCCCCAACTGTGGCTACGGAGGAGGGAATGTTGTTTGCAGCAGTGGTGAGGAGGGGGCAAAGGTTTTGGCCCTTAGCTTGCCATCAGTGGCATTCAAGATGAACGCTTTGACAGAAGAGCTTCAACCGAGAGTGTCCCCTTCTGAACCGCTTCTCCCTCTTAATAAGGCTTTTACTGCCGCCCTGCTTGGTAACAACACAGTGACTCCTGTGAACAGGACTATTGCCCACCACCTTGCCCCAGGGGACCCCAACTTCCTCACACAACACCCTACCCCGGAGAGCTTGGTGTTTTTTTTTGCAGAGTTTTATATAGCGTGAACTTGACCCGAATCGGGTATCAGAGCACTTTACATAGCTCCAGTTACCTTACATGAGGACACACATTCATTTTTGTTAGGTACAGGGAGATTTAGTGATTTGCCCAGAATCACAGGATGTTTTAGCATCATTACCAAGACTCAAAACCAGTTTCCGAGGTCGAGCACCCTAGCTGTTAGGCCAACTCGTCTCCCGGATTTACTTCCCATGTAAATCCTGGCACTTTGCCAACCGGTCAGGAATCCAAGAGGCTGGACAACTTAGATAAGAAGATATTTTCTTCCACCAACCTGGCACTACGGTTTGTGAACAGTGTGTGCTTTTTGGGCTGCCATTCCCATGATTGAGGGATTGGTTTTCACGGGTGCTGTCAACTGTCCTGCGGGTGGCCCTGGCCATATTCTCCCAGGCAGTTGCCAATGCGAGAGACGCAGCTGAGTTTGCAATCCAATGTGGACTGGACAACACCGACTCACTGGGAAGAGCTGTTTAGATGACAGTGGCATTACGGTGCCACTTCTGGTTTAGGACGACTGGCCTTTCTGGGGATGTCCAAGCGTCACTAATGGATATGTCCTTTGATGGCTTACGTTTCTTTGGAGACGAGGCAGAATCCGCTCTGGAGTACTGTAAGGACAGCAGGGCTATGGCCAGGTTCTTTTGGTCTTTCCATGGCCCCTCAACTCCCCCAATCTGCCTTTCACTAATTTCATGGCCACGGAAGGGGTTTCTAGCTGCGTCTGTACCTACCCAGCCACCGTGGTGCGCAAACTTCACAGCTTCTGCATGTCCCAGGAAGCGGTATTCACAGACCTCGTGAAACGGGCAGCCAGCCTTCAGGCTAGTCCACCACATCCCGGCAGCCACAGCCTCCAAGCCCTAATAGCCTTCCCTCTTGGCATGGGCACCCAGTGGGCTGCAGGAGCTGCCATCCCCTCTACCATTGGCAGTCTATCACATCGGACAAAAGGGTTCTGCAGATTGTCCGGAGAGACTACTCCCTCCCCTTCGAGACTTCCACAACACCCATGCCACCTGCTTGTGACAGGTTGGTGGAGGGCCATCTATCTTTGCTCCGCCAGGAAGTGACAGCTCCATTAGCCAAGGGAGCCGTAGAGAGAGTGCTGGCGCCAGAAGTAGGTTGTGGTTGCTATTGCTGCTACTTTCTGGTGCTCCAGAAGGATGGAGGTCTTCGTCCTATTCTAGACCTGCCCTCTCAATTTCTTTATCAGGAAGTAGAAGTTCAAATTGCTCATGCTTGCTCATATCTCGTCTGCTGTACCTGGGAGACTGGGTGGTAGCGTTGGGCTTACATGACGCATACTTTCACATTCCCATCCTGCCAGCCCATAGGCGCTGCCTGTGGGACATAGTAGGACACGAGGTCTTTCAGTTCGCTGTGCTCCCTTTTGGCCTTACCATCGCTCCTCGAGTGTTCACCAAAGTGATGGCGGTGGTAGCAGGTCATCTGCAGAGACCAGGGAAGCCAGTCTACCCCCCATTTCGATGCCTGCTTGTTGAAGGCGTGTGTAGAAATGAATGAAGTCTCGTAGACAGCTCTTGTAGTTGGTAGTTTATTCATCAAGTTACAGCTCAGTAAATTCCAATGTATGTTCCAATATACGCCACACCAGGAGCTGCCTCCTGGCTGCTCAGCCCATCTTCTCCAACTGCTTTCTCACCAGTACAGACATTCCTCACATTCCAAATGACATCACATTGTTAGAGCATCAGGGAGAGAACAAGGGCAGGGAAGGGGCATTATTTAACAAGAAGATTACTACATATCTTCCCCCTTATGATGATTAAACTAAATCAAACAGTATACACATATATAAACATAGGAAAAGAAAAGAAACATTCCAGAAATAAACGTACTAGAACACAGTACTAATATGGGAAGAAACTCTCCTCATTTAATAATAATGTAAACTCTAATAATATTAATATAAGTAATACATTGCCTTCCCTATGTAAAAATAAGAATAATAATAATGTAATAATAGTAATGCACTCATAATAATGTAAGTAATAAACAGTAAAATAGAAATCCTAAATGTAAACAAATAGCAGGACCAGGGAATATCACATGCCCTCTACTGCCCGCATTGTAACATACTGTATACTTACCCCTACTGCATACTTTTTGCAAGATCAGGGACTCACACTCGCGCAATAATACTCTGTTCACATACTGCATTCCCAATAATACTCTGTTCACATACTGCATTCCCATGCAGTACCAGTAACTTTATAAAACACTGTAATACTATTAATAGTAATGAAGCAATATTGTCAAGGGGGAATCCACCTCCCTATAAACCACACACCACAGTAACCTCCCAAATCATTGTAAAGGGGGAATCCACCTCCCTATAAACCACACAACACAGTAACCTCCCAAAGGGGAAATCCACCTCCCTATAATACACTGTAAAATGAAAAATCACATCAAATTAATGAATGACCCGGGACTTCACAGTCATCTCAATACGACATCGAACCGATGAGTGGACTAGCATCTCAACATCAACTCATATGCAACAATCCACCGCTTCTGGAACATTTGTCCCCGTTTAGGGGAGTTCAAGCTCTGGGACCTTAATCCCCACAAGGGCTGTTCGTTCCCATTATTTGGACTTACAATTCTGGAACCGTTGTCCCCAACTTGTCCCCATCCTCGTCTCCAAATGCAGAAATAAATGAAGTCTCGTAGACCGCTCTTGTAGTTGGTAGTTTATTCATCAAGTTACAGCTCAGTAAATTCCAATGTATGTTCCAATATGCACCCCACCAGGAGCAACCTCCTGGCTGCTCAGCCCATCTTCTCCAATTGCTATCTCACCAGTACAAACATTCCTCACATTCCAAATGACATCATATTGTTAGAGCATTAGGGAGAGAACAAGGGCAGGGAAGGTGCATTATTTAACAAGCAGATTACTACACAGTGCTTGCCCCAGGCTGTCAACTCCAGACCTCCTGCATTCACTGGGGTTCACGATCAACGTGCTGAAATCACACCTGACTCCCTCTTTCATCTGAGCTGTTCTGGGCACAGTGCGGTTTAAGGTCTATTTTCCCGAATGGCGAGTCTATGATGATTCAGCCTCTATCCTCGATTTCGGAGAGACTGACTCTGAGGCTGGTGGGCATTGTGGCCTCCTGCATCTTGCTTGTGACACATGCCTGCTGGCATATCCGTGCCCTGCAGTGGGACCTGAAGTTTCAGGAGACGCAGTATCAGGGGAATCTCTCCAACATGGTCCAGATCTCGGAGGGAACTGCTCAAGATATGCAGTGAGTGACGAACTGCGATTGGGTCAGTGGCAGGACCCTCTCCCTTCCCCTACCAGATATGATAGTAGTGACAAGCATCACTCGTGGGAGGGGGCGGCCATCTGGGCTAGGTGGAGATCAGAGGCCTCTGGCTTAATCTGGACACCACAGCAAACTGCTAGAGCACCGGATGATCTGACTGGCATTAAAACCCTTTGTACCCTCTATCAAGGTAAAGCTAGTGCAGGTGTTCATGGACAATACCACCACCATGTGGTACGGCAACAAACAGGGCGGGTGGGGTTGTAGTACTTTTGTCAAGAGGCCCTGCATCTCTGGATTTGGCTGGAACAGCAGAGCATATCCCTGGTGGTTCTACACCTGGCGAGCTCTCTGAAAGCCAGGGCAGACAAACTCAGTCAATGATGCCTAGCGGATCATGAATGGTGTCTCCATCCAGAGGTGGTGCAAGGTCTCTTTCAGCAGTGGGGAGAGCCTTGGTTAGATATGTTCGCCACCCCCGAGAACGCGCAATATCAGCAGTTCTGTGCTCTGCAGTTTCCAAGGCAGTTCTCGCTCTAAGACGCTTTTCGTCTTGCATGGATCTCAGGCCTCCTGTACGCCTTTCCGCCCAGAGTTCTCAAGGAGATTGGGAACGACTTGCCCAAGTTATACTTGCGGCTCCGGACTGGACATGGAGAGTTTAGTATCCTAAGCTGTTGAGCATGGCCATCGGTCCTCCGATCAGTCTACCCCTTCAAGAGGATCTTCTTTCGCAGCAGCAGGAGAGGGTTTACCCCCTGAACCTGTCAACGCTCCGCCTTCTTGCATGGAGATTGAACAGTGACAGTTGACAGCCTTCGCCCTTACACCTGAAATCTGTGATGTTATTCTGTCAGCCAGGCGTCCCTTCACCAAAAAGGTATACGCCTGCCGTTGGGGCAAGTTTGTTGGGTGGTGTGTAGAAAAGCAGGTTGACCTACCTCTCTGCTCCCCTTTCTCAGGTTCTTCTTTTTTAATCTTTCCCTTACCAAGCAGGTTGCTACGGGCACCTTAAAGGGTTATCTTTATTCTTTTTCAGCCTTTCTGTGGTTGCGTATAGGTTCTTGAAAGGTTTGCAGCATATGTTTCCATCTCCTCCCTCTATCATGCATCAGTGGGATCTTAAACTCGTCCTGCCAATCCTGATTGTGCTCCTTTTGAGCCCTTGTATAACTGCCCTCTAAGGCTCTTTACCATCAAGACGCCCCTCCTGGTGGCAATAACGTCTGCCCGAAGGGTCCATGAGCTTCAGGCCTTGTCATTCAAGCCTTCATACCTGAGCATCTACCCAGACAAGCTGGTTCTATGAGCCAGAGCTTCCCTTCTGCCGAAAGTCATCACTCCCTTTTATGTAGGTCAGGCCATCACCGTGCCTACTCTCCGCTGCATCCCTCTAGAGGAGAGGAGTGACTCCACCATCTGGACCCGAAAAGATCAATGTCGTTCTACCTTGAGAGCACAAAAGAGTTTGGATGGATGACCAACTGTTCGTAGGCATGTCAGAGCAAAGAAGGGAAAGGCTGTGCAGAAGCTGACCATGTCCCGAAGGATTATGCTCTGCATTAAAATTTGGTATCTATTGCCCAAGAAGCAACCCTCTGTGGGGTTGCACGCTCATTCTGCCAGAGCTGAGGCCAGACCACTTCGTTAGCAGGAGGTGTCCTAGATATCTGCCAGGCAGCAAAGTGGGCTTCATTGCACACGTTCACAAAACACTACTCCCACTCCCTGGACAGTCAGGTCCTTTGGGATGGGCGCTTTACCTTGGGTCCTGCTGGACTTTTCTGTATGAAATACTTTCTCAGACCCACCTCCAGGGAGGTATTGTTTGGATATCTCCTCTAAGGTAAGGAATCTGCTGCTATAAGTTTCTTTCAGATGGACAAACTACTTCTCTTCAGTAACGCTTATCTGGTTGAGACTCAATCTAGCTGCAGATTCTTTACTGACCCACCTATACTCCCCGACAGGGCTTTCCTTTTTCAGTGCCCTAGTTTTCTACAGCAGTGATCAGTGTTCTTCGTGGCTCCAGTCTCCTGGTGTGGAAAGTCACGAAAAGTGCCAGATGGCGGCGCACTGGGGTGGCACCGCGCACATCACATCTGGCGTGGATGACGCAGCTGATGTCCTGCAGAGCCTATAAACACCATCTACCGGCATGCAGGGATACCTACCAGATATACCACATAAGTCGTTAACAGAGGTAAGTAACTTGTCTGTCAAGTGGTGTAGACTGATCACCTGACACGTCAGCAGGTTACAGCACTGTTGTTTCTTGCAAACTTAGCAACATCTGGTCAAATTTTGTCTACCATAAAAGTGCATCAAGTTGTCATAGACTACAGAAAATAAGACACCTTCTTTTAGAATCCCAGTTGTTGAATATTTTCTTTGAGTCCACAAGAAAGTATACTATCCATTGAAGGTTCCTTAACCTCCTTGTAAGTTTAATATAATATTGGATTCATTTGAGGACCTCTCATTTTAACACATGGACAAAATAGCTGTATATCGTTGGTCATGGAAAGTGTCTTTCTTGATAGCAATTACTGTGGCTTGTGTAACAAACATCCTTTTAAAATATTTCATAACAGCAAGGTAATACACAGGACTCGCCCTTGCTTTCTGTCAACCTTGATTTAGAACTTTCATATTAAACAGTCCACATTACTGCTAGTTTTTCTTTCACAAGACAGCTTCTCCAGCAGAGATGTTACAAGAGAGCTAACATATTACTTTGAAAGAACTAAAAGCTTCAGGTTTGGAAATTAATTATTTTAATCATAGGCCTGTAAATACAGGGATGGTGCCCTCAGAGCAATCTTTTTTTAGATGGATTGTATTGATGGATCGTATTCTGAATCTTTATTAAACTTTGAAAAAACAAACTGTGGTCTGAAACCCGGCCCGAACACTTATTAAACTTGTCATATAGTTCCAACAAATTAATTAGTACTGTATATCTGGGCAACATAACCATCAGAATATGGGAATTAATTCCGCACATATCAGAGTATGTTCACCTAATGCCTACCTAGCTTGCAGTGCCCCATCTGGACCTCTAACTTTACCAGGTTACCAGATGGCATCCGCAACCTCAGAAAATGACGACTCTAATTCCTCAAGTAACTTGTGGCAACAGATCTTCCCTTGGGTTTTTATTCAGGCATGCCCAAGGGAGACACAAGAAAGACACAAATTTGCTTTTCAAACATTTATTGAAACAATTGTATTCTTGTGAAAAGTGTGTGATCTGCAATTATAGGTAGGATGAAACCAAGCATTGTTGCCAGCATTACAAGAATGGTACAAAAGATAAACATCCTATTTCTACCTACAGTATCGGGAGCATAGTGGGAGTACCTTCTGCTAGATCTCTTGGGGCAACACAACCCCCCACACCTATGTATAATGCATCAGTAAGCTGATCTGTTGCAGACCATGCTAGCGTCCTCAGTGGGATGAAAGCTAGTCAGCGGGGATGCATATCAGTCACTGTGTTCCAGGATAATCTCCGCCGAAGTACTCCTCTGTCTAATTTGGCTTTGAGGCGGCTTAGATAATAAAAGCATTGTTTCCAATCACACTGTCATGGTGCAGCACCGATGTAATTGTAATTGAGCTATTTTCAGCGGACAATTAAATACAAGGGCATCGTGTTCAATGTTCTTTAGTCTTGGGGAGAGTGTACCAGCGAATATAAGAAATGTGTTGTATGCAGAATAACTTCTAAGTAAGTTATTGTGTAAGTAAAAGACAAGTAAAAAGTGACAGTTTAGGAACATATGTCAAGTTTAAAATGTGTAACTAAAATTGAGACTTTTGCACAGATCCTGTTGTACTTCACAACAAACTAAGGGAAAGGTGGATATAGCATCCTTACTTAGAAATGTCCTGAATGCAGACATACACAAAGCAGGAACACGAAAACCAGTGCATACCTTTGAAAGACATTGGTTACTGGATTAATTTATTTAGTTAATATGCGTCCTTCTGAGTCTATTTTCTTGTCAAATCTCTTCTTTGTCACGGTTTTCAGAGTTTGTGAATATTACCAAAGATCCTGCAGTGGAGAAGAATGAGATATTTACAATCTTGGTTCTCCATAGTACATTTGCTGAATTCATGAACCAGCTGCCCACCTGTGAGAAATAAAGGGATTGAATGGTAAAATATGTAGGTCTGTTGACAGCTACTGTCCACATTGACCAGCTTCAAGATGAACTGGCATTCAACTACCTGGTGCTATGTCTTGTAGGGACACGTAAATCAGCCTGCAGCCTTAAAGGCATAGCACATTTTTGGGCTGTGGGCCTGCATGTCATTTTTCCTTGGAAAAATAACGCTTGTTTTTTAAAAACGTAATTATAAGTTTTAAATAAACATTTTAGAAATTTGATTTTGATTCTCTAAAAAACAATTATAATACCAAAAAATTAAAACAGTGTTTCCTTGTAGATGGGAATATGTCCTACTTTGGTTAATTAGTTTTCTTTTGTAATTGTAGTGGGATTCTGTATGTAGGTCAGAGTTAATGACCTCAGCAAAGATACCACCAATGGAGAACCAGGATTATAAGTAGCAGCCTGATTATGAATTGGATAAAGTGCTATCTACGGCTGTGTTACCACTTACTCCAGTCACAACCAACCCAGTATCCTCATTTGGCAGGAACACTGATCTTGATTCCGGTAGATCTCATGTGGATTGGACAGGGACTGCAGACACAAGTGAAGCCATGCTTTGGCTTGACCACCTCTTATGGAATAGGGAAGAATGTAGCGTTCCTCAATATCAGCTCACTGCTTGCCCTGAACTTGAAAGTCTCCCTACCCCCCACCAAGGGCTGGACAGGAATCCAAAATCATCCCTGGCAAAAATGTTAAAGTGAGACCCACATGGCTAAAGGCTGTAATAAGAATGTGTCTATAAAGGCATGATCTGGTCTTGCAGACCACCTTGCTCTGAAAGCAGCCCTCTAGCCAGCAACCACCTACAATTCCAAAGTGACAAAATGGCCAGTCCGGTTCTGAATGGTATCCATGCACCCCCACCCACTCCCATTTTCCACCTTCATAGAACAGCATAGGGCAGTGTAATTTTCCCTGGAATTGGGAATCTGTATGCAGAAATAGGAATGCTGCTTCTGGCTCCAAATGTAATTCGCCACCATGGGTACAACATTTTGTAACTGCACAGCCCACAGATGCAATTACAGACTGAAATCTGTGATTCCACACACTCTAACATACCCACTCCTTTATCACCCAGCACATAATCTGCACCTAAGTAACTTATTTTTATGGCGCTCTGCATGCCCATAGTTTTGACCGATTCAATTGATTTCAGGTGCATTACTTACACCAGAAATAATTCTTATTTTCAAAAAATTCCTTGGTGAAATTTAAGAACTGTATTAGAGGTTCATGTGGGTTGTTGAGGCTTGCCAGTGGCTAGTGCATTATCACCAGCTTCCTTGTCTTCTGCTTGCCTTACATCATTTATAGCTTACGCTTTGGGACTATTAGGTTGTCTTATACCCTTGTCAACATTTCTATTGGTCTCCGATGACTTGTCCTTGTAGAATGTAAACAAGCAAAACCACTGCCAATAGAAAGTTAGTTTATTGCCACCTACTCAGTGAAATTGGAACTAACCACATGAATCTTTTGCCTACCAATTACTAACTTAAACTTTAGCTTTTCTAGTAGGAAATATCTGATAATATTTTTTATGAGCAGTTCTCCTGCGCGTCTGTAGGTGGTCGTTGTCTGACTTCGCATGCGTAGTCTGCGCTGGAAGTGACACCTGCGGCACCTATATAGACGCCACCTAGTTGCTCTAAGGTCAGTTTCATTTCATGACTTTCCACAGCAGAACCGCAGAGCCATGAAGAACACAGACCACTGGTGTGGACAACTATGACCATGAATGGGATTAGTCTGGTCCCTAGAAAGCCGTTCGCAGAGCGGGGAGGATGGGTGGGTCAGTAGGGAACCTGTGGCTGGATATAGTCTCTGCCAGATAAGACGTTACCATCTGATAGAGACTTCTAGCCACATGTTCCTTAACTTTGAATAGATACCCAAGCAGTACCTCCCCAGAGAAGGGTGTGCGGACCAATTTCATTAAAGGAAGTCTTGCAGGACCGAAGAAGCAAAGTGCCCATCTCTATGGACCTGACTGTCTAGACCAGTGGTTCCCAATCTGTGCGCCGCGGCACCCCAGTGTGCCATCAAAACTAGCCAGGGGCGCCGAGAATGGGTGTGCACCAGTTTGGGAACCACTGCTCTAGCCAGTTTTATGGAATCAGTACTCATACGCCAGTTGTTTAATATAAACAGACTGCTAACCAACTTTACTGCGGCACTATAATAGGTTGCTCTTGGTTATTTGGAAAACCAACAGCATATTTTTTGTGCGGATTGCGACGCTTAGGGAGGTCTAAATGTGAACACATAAAAAACAATCTGAATATGGCCGCATATCCTGCGTATGCGCATTGGGGATGGAGCACACTGAAGAGGGTTTTCATTTCAGTGGAAGGCGAATTATAAACTGAAACCTGAGCTGAGTTTAATGTGCCACAAGAGCTTGCAATTCAATGGCAATGCTGTTTTTTCAAACTTCTTAATAAATAATTTTCTTAGCCGTGCGCACACATTTTAAGGCCTCGTACACTTATCTCATTGGATTGGTTTGTGACAATTGCCTTCAGGTTGCATAATATCTCGACTGCTGTGCTTTAGCAGGCGGTCACAGGTATTGTTGAAGCGTGAATAAGAACAAAGTAAAAAAAAAATATATATTCATCCATGTCGCAAACCCAGACTGGGGCCGTCCGCAGCAGCGAGCCCAAGGTGAGCAGCTCCACTCCTGAATGGGTACACTGAGGGGTGGGTGAAGAGAGGGACAGCAGGTGCAGGGTGCAAACCTCCACCTCGAGGCACGGAGTTGGCACAGTAAAGGGCCAGGTGTAGAGGTGGGCGGAGGCCCTTGATATTAATTTTAACTCTGAGGCATAGAACTGGCATACTGAGGGGCAGAAGATCCCAGGTGGGAACTTTCATTCGAAGGCGCGTTGCTGGCACACTGAGAGGATTAGTGGAAATGGACAGTTGGACACCAGTTGTGCACTTCCATCCTGCACACAATGTTGACGCACTAAGAGGGTTGGTGAGAGAACGGCAGTGGGCCCAAACTATGCACCTTCACCCAGGGTCACGGTGCTGGCAAAGAGACACAGGAGGAACGAGGGTGGAAGGCCCAAGATGTCACCCACACTTCCAGCACAGAGCTAGTACACAGAGGAATCATGAGGGGAGAGGCCCGAGGCAAGCCACCTCCAGCTGTGGCATTGAGTAAGTGCTATTGGCACTGTGAGGGGGATAGAGTGTACATGGGGCAGCAATTCCAAGGTGATCATCTCTTTTCCATGACAAACTAATGGAGATTGAGAAAAGAAAGTGCAGCAGGCACAAGGTGAGTCCCTCTGGACTGGGGTGTAGAATGAGAGTTGCTGGCATATTAAGTGAACTTTAGTGGAGACACAAGAGCCGGCCCAGGATGACCACTGCCCCATGTGCACACAACTGTGCACCCTGTAGACATACAGAGAGGAGGCCAAAGGTAAATATGTTGTCTGTGAGACACTGTAGAGGCACCACTGGCACACAGTGTACAGTAAAGGCTAAAAGTAAGGGCCAAGCACCTGCATCCATGAATGTGCTCACTGCTGGCACTGTGGAGGTTGCATGCAAGAGGGAGGCCGTATGATTATAATAGCATCATCAGCTTCATCCCAACTATTTTCAGGAAAAAAAATGTAAGTACTCCTGAGGGTGGGTTTACATCTCTCCACCTGCCCAAAAAAAATTAGAATAATGGGGAGCCGCGGCCAATGGCAAGTAGGTCAAGGGAGCCGCCGGTCAAAAAAGTTTGGGAACCACTGGTCTAAACAGTAATATTTAGTGAATGTGTGCAGGGAAGCCCATGTTGCTGGCTGGCAGAATGTACAGGGCCGGAACTCCGCATGCGAACGCAGTGGTCGCAGCTTTAGCTGTGGTGGAATAAGCTTGGAAACCTTCAGTACGTTGCTTCTTGGCCAGTGCGTAGCCAATTTTAATGGAAAGTACAACCAATCTAGAGATGCTCTGCTTCGGCACTGCCCAACCCTTCTCCGCACCAGCATTCCCCACGAATAGTTGTTCATCCACCCAGAACTGTTGTTTGCGGTCAAGGTAGAGTGACATCGCTTGTTTTGGATCCAGACGGTAGATTTGTTCCTCTTCTTTAGAGGAATGTGGAGGAGCGTAAAAGGTAGGCAGGGTGATTGATTGTCCTACATGAAATGGGGTGACCACTTTCGCTATACAGGAGGCCCAAGCGCGAAGAAACAGTTTTCCAGGATAAACTGGTTAGTTAAGACAGCTTTGATGATGTGGTCTGCAACTCACTCTATGGGCAGATGTAATCTCCAGAAGAAAGCCTGTTTTGATTGTCAGAAGCCTGAGGGGACAATTATGAAGAGGATCGGAAGGAGCACACACAAAAAAAAAAGACATTAGAGTTCAGTCCCACTCAGGCATAATACATGCTGAAGGAGGGAAGAGATGAATAAGCCCTTTTAAGAACTTATGTACAATAGGGGACTTTAACAAGGAGGGTTGGCCAGGTAGCCACAAAGAGGCTGAAAGAGCAGATAGATAGCCCATAAGAGTGCCTAGAGCAAAGCCCTGCTGGACAAGGGAAAGAATGAAGGGTAAGACTTCAGAAAAAGCGGCATTAAGGAGATTCATGTTTTTGCTGCACATCATGCCACCATTTTTACCCAATATCAGGCGTATACTATCTTGGTGAAGGGACGTCTAGCTGCCAAGATGATATTACAGACTTCGGAGGAAGGTCGAAGGCTGTCAACTGTCTCTGTGCAATCTCCACGCAAGAAGCGTGGACAGGTTTGGATGGAGAACCCTCCCCTACTGCTGTGACAGAAGATTCTCCCGAAGGGGCAGCCTGTTCAGAGGATCAATGGCCATGGTCAGTAGACTTGGGATACCAGACTCTCCACGCCCAATCCGGAGCCACAAGGATGATTTGGGCCTGGTCGTTCCTGATCTTGAGAACTCTGTGCAAGAGTGGTTGGGTGGAAAGGCGTACAGGTGCCCTGAGCTCTACTCGAGACAAAAAGCGTCTCCAAGTGAGAGCTTCCTTGGAAACACCAGCCCACAAAACTGCAGACATTGCTCGTTCTTGGCAGAGGAGAACAGATCAAACGAAGGCTGTCCCCATTGTTGAAATAAACCTTGTACCACTTCCTAGTGGAGATGCCAGTCGTGATCTGCTAGGCATCAACGGCTGAGTTTGTCTGCTCGGACGTTGAGAGAGTCCACCAGGTGTTGAACGACAAGGGATATGCCCTTCTGTTACAGTGATGTCCAGTGGCTCAGGGCCTCCTGACAAAAGGTCCTGCTTGTTGCAGTACCACATGGCGGTGGTGTGGTCCATCAACACTTGTACCAGCCTTCCCTTGATGGAGGGAGGGCAGAAAGGCTTTCAGTGCCAGTCGGATTGAACAAGCTCAAGCATTCCACCAGAGGCCAGAGTCCTCTAATACTCACCTCTTCCAGCTGGCCGCCCCATCCCAGGAGTGACTCATCTGTCACTAGTGTGAGATCCGTATGGGTAAGGGAGAGGGGTCTGCCTGAGACCCTGTCGTGGTTCATTGGCCACCACTGCAGATCTCGTAGAGTACCCTCTGAGATCAGGACCATGCCAGAGAGGTTCCCCTGATGCTGTGCCTGTTGAAAACTCAATTCCGACTACAGAGCCTGTATTTGCCACTGGGCATGAGTTACCAACAGGATGTAGGAGGCCATGATTCCCAACAGCCTCTGGGTATGCCTCACCGAAATCCAGGATAGAGTCTGAAACAAAGGTATCATAGCCTGAATATCCAGGACTCACAGCTCGAGTGGATAAGCCTGAACCTGCAGTGTCCAGAACAGCTCCGATGAAAGGGAGCGTCTGAGAGGGAGTCATGTGTGACTTTGGCATGTTGATTGTGACCCCAGCGAGTGCATGAAGAGGAAATTTAGCAGTATAACTCTTTTTTATGTTTGCATCACACCAACCCCTTTGTAAGAGATTTAGAAATGAATTCAAGTCTGCCAGTGTACATTTTTGCTTGGTTACAAGAAGACTTTATTGTCATAGAAGAACCTTTCACAAAGTGAATGCTATGAAAGCTGCTCGTGTTTGGTACTGTACAAAAACCCAAATAAATAAATCAAGACGTATAATGTAAATATGTTACTTCTGTTGCTGATATAAAAGAAAACTTATGAGTTACAGTACTTCATTTTTGTTATTTTTCTTAAGCATCCTGAAGACCGTCTGTTAAGTTCATGGTAAAAAAAATTGTCAATCCGACGTATGTCTTCTCTGAAATTAACACAGATTGATTTGTTGTGTTTGTCAACAGACAAAAGTTTCTCAGGAACTGCGAGCAAAAAAAGGACGACGGAGTCAAAATATTGAACCCAAAAAAGAAGTAAGCGATGCATTAATGTGCAGCACTGTCTTCTAATATATGTAATCTAATAAAACACATGTCAATAAATCATGGATGGAATGTCCTTTGACTTAAAACACATTATTATATAATTTAACCAGTTATAGTTACACTGGGTAGACAAAGATATAATATCAAATTAATGTTACTATTGAAATGACCCTATCTGCAAAACGTTTAGAACAGATTGTCACTGTTCAGTGTTCAGCACTTCAAACAGTTGGTTAATCCCATAGTTGTCTTAATCACTGAAGGAGTCCTGTAATAGAGTAACAGCAGCGTATTGGCTGCCCAGTCTGCTGCAGGATAGTATTTAATGCCACCTTCATCAAAGAACTATATCTTTCCCTTTCTTCCATTTTTTGCATAGCAGTATTTAATAGCACTAAAAAAATGTGTAGACAGTAAATTATTAATATAGGAAAAGCATAATAAGCATAAATATATGCTATAAAATTCAGATGCAGCAGATTGAAAGTTTAATAAAAACCAAACCAAAACCTTAAGTGAAAGTGAAGTTATCAAGAACTGTTGTGTACCAAGCATGTCGGAGGAACATTTCACTCCTACTTAGTTTGTAAAAGGTAGTACTTCTTACAGGGGAGTAGCTTGTACATTTGTTATCCAATCTTTACTTTGGTTTGCTGCACAGTTCTAGTTTCTTTCTTGGGTGATTATTTTCCCCATGACCAAAAAAGGCTGATCTTTGCTGGGAGGCCAGTGCCAATATCCATTAGACAATAATTATTCAAAATACTTTGGCAACATTTTTCCAACTTAGTTTGTAAAAGGTAGTACTTCTTACAGGAGAGTAGCTTGTACATTTGTTATCCAATCTTTACTTTGGTTTGCTGCACAGTTCTAGTTTCTTTCTTTAGTGATTATTTTCCCCATTACCAAAAAAGCTGATCTTTGCTGGGAGGCCAGTGCCAATATCCATTAGACTATAATTATTCAAAATACTTTGGCAACATTTTTTTGTGTGTTTTATAAAAAGCACAAATATGCCCCAAAAGTTTCAGAGCTCTGTACGTAAGTTGGAAACAGAAGCAAAAACAAAAAATGAATATTCGCTATTAGCAAGTGGGTGGTCCCTTGAAATTGCCAGGTATTTTCATCCCGTTCATGTGAAAATAGATTGAGAACTGGAATTAGCCAAAGAGACTGAATGATTCCTATCAGAATCTGCATGGTAATAAACTAGTTTTACAACAAATCTGTTTTAGGGATGTGACATGGCTCACAATTAGTGATTGAAACCTTTGAATTAGGACTAGTGACTTCTCCAATCTTTTTTAATACTATGTGGTTTCTACACAAAGCATTTTTCAGAAGTCAAAATATTTGAGTTGCAAATTTTCATAATGAGCGTACTTTAAATTATATGCAGACAACATTAGTGTTCTGTTTTCGGCACACAGTGCCAATTGTAATGATATAGAGATTTGTGATTTAATTAGGTCAGTACCTGAAAATAGGCAATTTATGACTAATGCTTAAAAGGAAAAATGTCGATGTGCTGTGCAAACTGGTTTCTTTTTTCAAAAAAGAGCCTTCTAAAACAGATAGATTCAAAGAAAAGGTTTTTCATAGCTTTACTGTTTGTAAGGTAGAAGTCTTCTCACAGGCACCCCATATTTCAGTCAAACTAGATGAGGAATTTCTTTCTGAAGTTCTCTTCTCCAGCACCAGGTTTTGTAAGAGCATCACCGGTGCCAGAATTGGAGTCCTCATGACAAATGCAGTGTATCGATTCCATACAGGTTTTCCCTAAGCCATGAATGCCGGTTTCTTTCCATGCACCACAGAGGCCAGGATCTGTAGCTTGCTGAGCCTTTTCACTCATTTTTTTCACTCATTTATTTCCCTACGGTTTCCGTTTTTTGAAATATGTTGCCTTTCAGTTTTTTGGAGTTTATATTCCTTGGGGCATCTAAGCGTTTTTTGTTTGGTGTAGATGCAGATGCGGCCTGCATGTGGTTCCTGTTCTCTGATCATGAACAGATATGTGGTCTGTATGTGCATCTCCAGCCTAAGGTTCTAAAATAGAGATGCTAAACTCTGTCTAATCCCACTCTTTTAGCTTGAGAGTTTGAATTCGCTATGTTGTTCCTGGGACCCCATGGCCCCTCCTTGAATCAATTACTTAGGATAGGAGAGGGCCGCCATCATTTAGTTGTACCCTTGTCCAAAGTTGTCTCCTCTCTCCACACCTTAGAATTCTGTTCATGTACTGTTTTAAAGATGCTATTTTTAAAACATGTTTGTGACTTCTAACACCTTCAGTATCATTTAATGACTGGTCATTTAATTGGCTCCACAACCCCTCTCCTTATTTATGGCAAAGCCTACAAGCTGCTTTGTAGGCTTGGGCCCTGTTGACTTAAGCTCAACACAGGAGGATGTTGGCCCCATGGGCTAGCAGTATGTGTTTCACTGAGCATTGTGCTATGTTAGTCAGCATCAGGTACTCGCCTTTTACCTTCTCCAGTCACCAAGCTTATTCTGCTTAGGGCAAAGAAAAGTATGGCTAAAATTTACCCTGATCACAATACCTGGTTTGAGAAGTTCCTGGGGTAAAGAAATTTGCAAGAACAATGGTTCGTATGATTACTCGGAAGCAGTCCGGCTGCTTCCTCTCTTGGATTCTTTGACAGGTTTGATAATTGAACTGCAGTGTGGTAAGTGGGTGAAAATGTTTAGCTGAAAGGGAGTTTCCTGAAGAATAGGTTCCTCCAACCAAAAATTAAAATTTCTTTTGGTCTTGATTTGCAGAGGGCCAGACATCCTTGCTCTCTGCTTGTTAGTAGACAGGAACACATATGTTCGAGGCATATGAGCTGCAGAGTGTACACTTAGCATTAGATCGCCTCGGATGATTGCAGATTGTTGTCTTCTTGGAAGAAGTCTTTGTACTCACGAGATAGGTGACTCCTCCCTTGTACAATACTGCGCATGGTCATCGACTCCATCCTCAGATTGTTTTTTTCCGCCACTGGGTTCGGATAAAACTTTTCCGCTCCGGCTAGAAAAACGTTTCCAGCAACTTCAAAGCCTAAAAACTTTAGACAAACAATATCGACATCGAATGGACTACTTTCGACACCATCAGCTACATTCTGGTGCGTTGACGCGGGCCATTGGGCCTATCGGCGCCGTACAGCCTACGCCTCATGAACAGGACTCCATTCAAGAGATGCCCGGTATGTCGAGCAAAATTCCCTCATAGCGACCATCACGAGGTCTGCAACCTCTGTCTGTCACCAGACCACGACAAGTCGACCTGCACAGCTTGTGCATCCGTCCCATCAAAGAAGACTATTCAGGATCGGAAGGCCCGTCGACACGAGATGAGGAGATCAGCCCCAGCAGCGGAGGCCATCTTCGAGAAGGAGATCGTCGAAGAAGAAATCTCCGGAGACGAGGATCCACTCGAAGACATCTCCGAGGACGAGGCTCCACTCTTCGCCGAGGAAGACTCGCCTGATCTCCAGATCATATCAGAGGCAGAGGACTCAGATGACTCTATTCCATCTCGTCAACCCGTGAGTACTCTTGCCCCTGCACAACAGACACAGCCCAAGACAAAGGCAACGGTCAGCACTCTTCCATGGGGCCCAGTCGGGACCGAAATATCCCCTCAAACGCCCCTCCTTCCGGCTCGGCTCAGAGGAAAACAACTATGCCTTCTGCTGCCTCGGCACCGACCAAGCCACACGTGCCAATTCCACCTCTTCCATCGGCACCGAAGCACACACATCCTTCGACAACGAAGGATTCTTCGACACCGAAGCCAAAACGCCCTTCGGTGCCCAAAGACAAAGACCCTTCAGCACCGAAGCCTAAAGATGCACCGGCGCCGAAGCCAAAAACTGTACCGGATCCGCAAAAAGCTCCGACTCCGAAACCTTCCGGCTCCAAAAATAAAGATGGAAAGCCAGCGTCCGACACCTCAAAGCCAACGAGACCTGCTTCCATTCCAGAGACTCCAACCTCGGAACCAAAGACTCCAAGGCCTGATTCAGAGACACCTAAACCCTCTAACAAGCCTGTCAAGCCGAAAACCACCTTCAGCACCGAAACATTTGCCACAGGACTCTGTAACGACTCCTACAGCAAAAAACACAAAACAACCCCTATCGGTACCGAAAAAAGCGACGCCGAAGAAGGTTGGAGAGGAGGAAGAACTTTTAGGCCAGATCCTAAACAAAAAAACGTCCATATCAACCCAAAAACTGGACATGTAGAAGCTATTCCTTACAAAAAGAGACCAGCAGACACACCAACTGTGGTTCCTGCCAAAAAGAAGGATTGTGCAACTTCGCCAATACACCCTTCCTCTCCTTCACCTTCTTCCTCACCTATTCCTCCTTACTTTTCACCAAGAGTTTCTCCTGTTCAATCTCCTGCATCATCACACCACACTGATGATGAGTATGATATAGGTGGTGAGAGTGACACACCAGACCCACACACATACCCTGTAGATAAAGGTATCAACCCAGATACATATCCTACAGACGAGGATACATATGAGTTCCCAGCAACTAATGTGCCTGACATTCCTGATCCTCAGTTCTACCCAACGAAACCTTCCCCTCCAGAATATAGCATTCAGTTTAATCACCTCTTAAATAGAGCTGCCCTTTACCACGGGGTTAAAATGCACTCTGATGCCATTGAGGAAGATTTTTTATTAGACACATTTGAGCAGTCACAAAGGTCTACACAAATACTACTCATGATCAAAGGAGTCATTAAACATGCTCCGGAAATATTTAAAGACCCTGTGCGTTGTAGAGTGTTAAATCCAAGAATAGAAAAGAAATATAGACCAGCACCATCTGATCCAGTCTATATTAAGGGACATCTGCCACTAGACTCACTAGTAGTATCCAATGCACGGAAGAGAGCTAATTCCCAGACTTCTGGTGACACGCCCCCTCCTGACAAGGAATCCAAGGTTATCGATGCGTCAAGGAAACGGATTGCTGCGCAGGCTACAAATATATGGCGCATAGCAAATACACAAGCCCTGCTCTCACGCTATGACAGGGCTCACTACGATAAATTAGAAAAATTATTAGAGCACCTCCCAGATCAATACAAAGGTCAGGCAATAGAGCTCATACAAGAAGGCAAATTAATATCTAATGCCTCAATTAAATGTGCAGTAGATGTAGCTGACACAGCATCCAGAGCAGTCAATACTAGTGTTATACTCAGACGACATGCGTGGTTACGCATTTCAGGGTTTAAGACGGAGGTGCAGACTACCATCTTGAACCAGCCCTTCAATCATAGCCAATTGTTTGGGCCGGAAGTAGACACTACACTAGAGAAAATGAAAAAGGACACAGACACAGCTAAGTCTATGGGAGCACTACAATCCACACAGACTAGAAGTTCTTTTTGCCGCTCCTTTTATAGAGGAGGCTCCAAGCAAACCGGTGCAGATACAACATCATCTTTCAAAACCCACACACAGACCTCCTCTAACAAGGGCTACTTTAGAGGAGGATACAGAGGCAATAATAATAAGGGAAGAGGTAGAGGTAATAACAACCGCTCCTCTTCCACTCCTGTGGGGGGCAGATTATCACAGTTCCTACCTGTCTGGAATTCCATCACAGCAGACAGATGGGTGAGACAAATTATCCAACATGGCTACTGCCTAGAACTTACAGCAACCCCCCCAAACATACCACCCAGGCAGCGTCCAATGTCTACAGACCACTCGACTCTGCTTCAACAGGAAGTTCTAGCACTTCTACAAAAGGATGCTATTCAATTAGTTCCTTCAGAAGAACAGGGAACAGGAGTTTAGTCCCGGTACTTTCTAATCCCCCAAGAAGGACGGGACACTACAGCCAATTCTCTCCTCAGGCCCCTCAACCATTACATACAATCAGATCATTTTCACATGATCACTCTTCAACAAGTACTCCCACTACTACAACAAGGCGATTTTCTTTCAACACTAGACCTAAAGGATGTTTACTTTCACATCCCTTTACATCCTGCTCACAGGAAGTATTTAAGGTTTGTCATACAAGGACAGCACTATCAGTTCAAAGTCCTTCCATTCGGGGTCACAACAGCAGCACAAGTGTTTACAAAGTGCTTAGCAGTAGTAGCAGCACATCTCAGAAGACAACAGATACATGTCTTCCCTTACCTGGACGATTGGCTCATAAAAGCCAAATCATTCCACCAATGTGTACAACACACTCAGCAGACAATTCAACTGTTGCACGACTTAGGGTTTACGATCAACTACACAAAGTCGCACCTAGAGCCTTCGCACTTGCATCAGTATCTAGGAGCTACCATAGACACATCTACAGCTCTAGCGTATCCCAGTCCAGCCAGGATACAGAGCATTCAGGCCTTAGTCTCCATTTTTCAACACCAGCAGTCTCTCCAAGCCAGAGTGTTCATGAGACTAATAGACATGATGGCATCTTGAATCTTCATAGTTCCACATGCAAGACTGCAAATGCGCCCATTACAAGAATGTCTAGCACAACAGTGGAATCAGGCTCAAGGTCAGCTCACAGACCTTGTGTTGGTAGACAGCCGTACATATCGCTCTCTGCAATGGTGGAACACCAAAAACTTGACAAGAGGACGGCCATTCCTAGAGCCTGTTCCACAGACAGTGCTCACAACGGACGCATCCCTCACAGGATGGGGAGCCCATCTCTTACACTATACCACACAAGGCCAATGGAACATCCAACAAAAAATGTTCCATATCAACCATCTAGAGCTGCTAGCAATTTTCCTTGCACTCAAGACGTTTCAATTAAAAGTACAAAACAAAGCTGTCTTAATCCGGACGGACAATATGACAGCCATGTACTATATACAAAAACATGGGGGGACACACTCTCTACAACTGTCCCAGCTCGCGCAGAACATTTGGGGATGGGCCATTCCTCAAAACATATACCTGACAGTAGAACACCTTCCAGGAATTCACAATCAGATAGCAGATCTGTTGAGTCAACAGTCACAACAGATTCACGAATGGGAAATACATCCACAAGTTCTTTAACCGTTCTTCCAAATGTGGGGGCATCCACAGATAGATCTGTTTGCCACCCACGAAAATGCAAAATGCCCAACCTTTGCCGCCAGGTTTCCACACCCACGGTCGGAAGGGAATGCGATATGGATGAACTGGTCAGGCAGATTTGCGTACGCTTTTCGTCCTCTCCCACTTATTCCACTAGTAGTGCGCAAACTCAGACAACAGTCTCTGAAACTAATACTAGTAGCTCCCACATGGGCACGTCAATCGTGGTTCACCACACTACTAGATCTCTCACTGGTTCCACATCAAAAGTTACAGCTCACACCCTCCCTGTTAACACAGAACCATGGAGAAATAAGACACCCAGAACCAAGCCAACTGAATTTGGCGATCTGGCTCCTGAAGTTTTAGAGTTTGGTTACTTAAACCTGCCACCAGACTGTATGAACATAATTAAAGAAGCTAGGAAACCCACTACCCGAGCGTGTTATGCCGCTAAGTGGAAAAGATTTGCAATATATTGTAACAATAATCACATTGATCCACTGGATGCTTCCATCCAAAATATCATTTGTTACCTTTTACATCTACAAAGGTCCAATTTGACTTATTCTTCCATACGCCTGCATCTGGCAGCAATTGCAGCCTATTTACAAAATAGGCAACATCTATCTCTCTTCAGAGTACCTGCAATTTAAAGCATTCCTGGAAGGATTAAAACGAATAATCCCACCTAGGTTACCACCTGCTCCGGTATGGAACCTGAACAGTGCCCCTTTCGATCCTTTACACAAGTGTGAATTGCAATTCTTAACATGGAAAACTGCTTTCCTTGTTGCCATCACCTCTCTCAGAAGAGTTAGTGAAATACAACCATTCACAATACAAGAACCATTTTCTCAAATACATCCTAATAAAGTGGTTCTTAGGCCTAATCCAAAATTTCTGCCAAAGGTTATCACTCCTTTTCACCTTAACCAATCGGTAGAGCTACCTGTTGCAGAAAGGGCTTTACACACCTTAGAGGTTAGAAGAGCTCTGTTATACTACACAGATAGGACTAAATCCTTTAGAAAGACAAAACAATTATTTGTATCTTTCTCTCCCCCACACAAAGGCAACCCCATCTCTAAAGGGGGGATTGCCAGGTGGATTGTAAAGTGTATACAAATATGCTATCAAAAAGCTAAACGTACACTGACAGTTCCTCCTAGAGCGCACTCCACTTGCAAACTAGGAGCCTCTATGGATTTCTTAGGAAATATACCACTAGAGGACATATGCAAGGCAGCAACATGGTCTACACTACACACCTTCACTAAACACTATTGTGTTGATGTGCAGGCCAAGCAGCAAGCTGCAGTGGGCCAAGTTGTCCTTAGAACACTGTTTCAAAATACTGCAACGGATTCAAGCGACCACCGCTAGGGGAGACACTGCTGCACAATCGATGCTAAGTGTACACTCTGCAGCTCATATGCCTCGAACAGAAAATGCTACTTACCAGTATGCATCTGTTCTTGGCATGTAGAGCTGTAGAGTCGTACATACCCTCCCACCTCCCCGGTACTTGTATCCGTTCCAGTTCTCATCTTACTTAGATGCACACGCATGGACATCCTTTCTCTTTACTTCTACTAACTCCATAATTTCCCATCATGGCGAAAAACAATCTGAGGATGGAGTCGATGACCATGCGCAGTATTGTCCAAGGGAGGATTCACCTATCTCGTGACTACAAAGACCTCTTCCAAGAAGACAACAACCTGCAATCATCCGAGGCGATCTAATGCTAAGTGTACGACTCTGCAGCTCTACATGCCAAAAACAGATGCATACTGGTAAGTAGCATTTTCCTTGTGAGCTTTTGACTCTGACTGATCATATGCTGGAACCTTTTCTGTGTAACAAGGCTCTGCTAGACTCAATGTCCGCATTGGAGAAGTGGCATCCGCAAGATCAGCTGGCAGAGGGGTTCCAAAATTCCCAAGTACCCACTTGACCCAGGAGTATCTGGTGGTGGAGTGCCTTTCTGTCTATATCCTCTGAATTGAATCCCAAAAAATGAGACAACTCAGCAAAAAATAATAACAACAGTAACCTGGTGTTTATGGCTACAAAGACGATCTTTTGTATGTTTTCTTCCTGATGATTTGCATTCTAGAAGATTTCAGAGTTAGCTTTCCTCCACTTGCCTGAGCAAATGCTGAGTTTTTTCCCTGATTAGTCAAGGATGGTATGAATGTGTATGTTCTAGCCGTCTTTAGAATTTGAGGTTGTGTCATGTTCACTGCTGCCATCTACCCAGCTACAAAAGACAAAATATGTCAGGACTAAATTCTTTTGGAGGGAGCGTATTAACAGTGAGTAATTAGCTGGTACCATTTATTCTATGGCGGCTGTAATCTGGATCCGCATATAAGTAATTAAGTTTCTGAAGCATTCAAATCAGGAGAATGATTTCATCGCTGTAACCTGCTCTGGTGGAATAGAGATGTCTAACACCTGGTATTTCAGTAGGTTGCCTTTAACTCCAGATATTTCACCGCAATTCTCCAATCCTTTGAAGATGAAGAACCTGCATTGGGTTCTTCACTTATACCATCACAAACATCAGCCTACATATTCTGTTTATATTCATCTTCTCCTACCTTAAACCCTTCAGTGTTCACATTGTTATACACTTTTTCAGCCATTGGTTCCAAGGTGAGGACAAATTATGGTGAAAAGGAGCACCCCCATCATGCTCTCACCTGCACTACATCTGGCAGAGAAGACCAGCTCCCCCTCATCATTCCACCACCCAAGAGCGTCCGACTGTCCCCATCCCAGTGGCTTTGATGCATGCTGTAGTCTTTGTGTATTCATGTGGGACCCTCTCAGAATCTGTAGGCCAAAGCTAAAAGTCCTTAGAATTCTTCCCAAAGCTGCCATCTGACGCCTTCTTGGCCTCAAGAGAAATGAGCAAGGTATTCTTCTCTGTCCAGTAATATGTGTATCTTTTTGGTAAAATCTCCACAGCTTCTCCCAGTTAGAAACCCTGATAAGTCTAATCCATTAGCCCAGTGAGGGTAAGTTCCATTCAATATGAACCAAACTGCAAAACTACAGTCCAAATAAATAAGACATCTAAACTTAAACCCCATGGGTACGTAAGGGGTGGGATTTGTATCATTGGAATACCAATCTCTTACAATACCCCACATCCCACCCCACCAACCCCCCCTCCCCCCGCACCCCTCTTCGGCTTGAGGAACTGCAAACCGGATCTGACCTTGTGAGGACTGCAGCTAGTTCAAGATTGACCCTCGTTGTCTTGCAGAACTCACTCAAACTCTCCAATAACTTGTGAAGATCTCTGTGTGACTGAAGCCACTTTCAGCTTTGAAGCATGTTTGCTTTTGCAGCTGATCAATCACCTGGCCCTGGTTTCCTCCATTTTGCTGGGGTTTCACTTTGCCAAGCTTTTTTTCTGAGATTGTGCTTTGTCTTTGGTATTTGTGTGTGGTTCTGTAGTATAATTTTTTAGCCACAAAGATTTGTGTGTATCTTTGGTCAATGTAAGCGTTTATTTTCTTTTATTCCATGTATAATTATACTAAAAGGATCCCCCCATTTGTAGGAGACATTATGTGACCTGGAGAAATGTCATAATCATTCAAATGTCTCCTCTTCTCCTCAGAGCCTCAGAGAAGGCCTTACTAGGTCATTAGATAGCTGCAGTCAGTCAGTTATCTTGAAATACTGTCTCCCTCTGCTTAAGCCACGGCCATCAACTCCTCCTTTTCATGAATGAAATGTACAATTATATCAGAGGCGTCTCTCTCTGACTCCTCCTAACCCCACTCCCCATATATCCAGCCCTCTCTTATTGAGGAATGCTTCTAATATGGATATTGTTCCACTGTGATTTGTTGTCAAGATCTTTTTTCTCGAGATGTAGTTCTTCATTTTGTTTTGTAGTTACTGGATGAGTCTCCACATCTGGAGGTGTTGCGCTTAACGCTCATCTACAGTTCTCTTGTGGTGTTGCACTTATCTCTCATCCACAGTTCTCTTGTGGTCATCGACTTTCGAGCCCAGCCAAACCAAGCTTCATTTGAGCTACTTTAAACAGCTTTCAAATATGCTCCTATAGTTACAACATGCAGCTTAGTTTAATTGAGGAATTACTGCATAAGGCTTCGCTAATGTCAACACAATCTGGTTTCACATTAGCTTCACTAAGTTGGCTTGGTGGGGACAGATTGACTCAGAATTCCTTCCTGTGAATGTTGCATGCCATTGTTGCTATGACTCCCCATAATTTAGATTATGCACTTTCCAAGTACTGCCCTCGTCAAATTACCATGTAGGACATAATATCAGCCTGGTGGGTGGAGATCATCAAAAGTAGGTACAGCATGAAGGTTGCAGATCTATTTGAAATGCAAGGTAAGTGAGGACTCTCCAATCACTCAACAGCTATGCTATTTTTTTTTTCTGTGGCGACTCAGTCTCCCCACTATATTCTAGTGGGTTTAAGGTACATTGTTCAGTTGTGCAGATCCACATTGGAAGTTGAATCACCGCCTCAAAACACCATAGCAGGCATTTCTACCAGATCTATGAGGGAATATGTCACCCGGTCTTACAGACTGTTTAAGTATGCCAAGACTGCTGTTTTGTGTGATAGGGACTTCCATTTGCACTATAGGCCGGATGAGTTCTAAGTAAATCTGGGGGGTGAACGCCCCTGTGCTCGTGGAGTTTGCGGAGTTTTCTGCACTACGTGTTACGAGTAGCTCGCTCGCTTCCCTCGCTTGCAAGATTTTTCCTCGTTCGCGATCGTCAACATCAAGTTGTCGAGCGTGGAAAATCAACCTGCCAGCGAGATTTCTCAATGTGTGTGGTCAGATTTCTCATTGTGAGTGGTCGCGTTTGCTTGTGACCGCTCACGTTGAGAAACCATCCATTCGCATTGAGAAAGCTGCTGCTCGAGTAAAAATCTACTCAAGCATCAGATAGGAAGCAGTGCCTGCTTGCGCTGTGCATGGTGCCGTTGGCAATGATTGCACAGTGCAGACAAGCACCTGGCACTGAAAATCACCACAAACTGCATTTATCTAAAGAAACTCCGCTGCTTGCGGAGCTCCTCGTAGCGCAGCAGAATTTTTTTTGCACTTCTACGCGGAAGTGCTAGTGTGAAGCACTACTGCTTAACTAAACCAGCCCCCACTGATCCAAAACCGGCCCCACCATTCCAGCCTCCGGGGTAAACGATCAATGCCCCGCTACGGCCACTCTGAACCTAAGTACAGATCAGTTTCACACCATATAATAAAAGTCTTTCTTGTCAGATTTGTGTCTAGGACAACTCGTTAACCATTCACGTTCAGTCTTTTTCCCTAAATTCTATTCCAAAATTCACGTCCATTTAATGAAGGCATCGCCTAAAGTAGTTCCTCGCGTATTTACCATTTATGGAGTCCCATCAGACTAAAGATCTGACTACACGTACCTAGTCTAAATTTAATATGTAACGGCCAACATACAATTGGCTCTGATGTGATGCATTCCACGTGAGGTACACTTCTCTTTAGGTGACATTTTGCTTATTAATTGCCTGTGTGGGGCTCTCAGATGCGTGTTGGTTCTCCAAATCCAAATCCCCTACCCAACAGACCTGCTCTCTCCCACAGCAGCTCCGCTGTAGTGCCGCTGCCACTGACCCCGTTCACCTTAGCTGGTAGGTGTTCAAGGCCCTCCGCCACCCGCAGGCTCCTGCCTGCGCCTCATACCTGGTGGTCCAGTGTGAGAGCCTTGCTCTTATGCTGGCCCGCTGCTGGCTGTCTTGTATCTGTGTCCGTTTTCTGTTATCTGTTTCTGTCATTGTGCCCGTTTTCAGTCTTATTTGTTTTGCCGCGTGATTCTCTGCAGTTCCCTTCCTGCCACTGCTGCATCCGCAGCCCCTCCCCACTGCCGGTTCCCGCTCCCGCCTCCCAGCTGCGCTTCCCTCCCCTTCCCTGTTTAATGGCGGCCGCTGCGAGGGTGTGCGAGCAAGACATCTGAACTCCTGGTCAGAGACCTGCTCTCTCTCCCCCAGCAGCTCTGCTGTAGTGCTGCTGCCGCTGACCCCGTTCACCTTAGCTGCTAGCTGTTCGAGGCCCTCCACCCTCAGGCTCCTGCCTGCACCGCATCCCTCGTGGTCCAGTGGGAGAGTCTTGCTCTTCTGCTGGTCCGCTGCTGTCTATCTTGTGTCAGTGCCCGTTTTCTGTCTATTCTGTTATTGTGTCTTTTCTGTTATTGTGGCTTTTCTGTTATCTGTTTCTGCTATTGTGCCTGTTTTCGGTCTTATTTGTTTTGCTGCAAGATTCTCTGCCCGTTCCCTTCCCGCCGCTTCTGCACCCGTGGCCCATCCCCCCTGCCGGTTCCCGCTCCCGCCTCCCAGCTTCGCTTACCTCCCCCTTCCCTATTTAATGACAGCTGCTGGCACGCGGAAGGCAAGCCCATCTGCAACCCGACCGCGACCTGTGCCTGGGACCCTATTTCTCCCACTGCTACGACTCTGCTGCCCTCCACGCACTGAACCCCGGAAGGAGCAATAACTGCCAGCTGTCTTCCCCGAACACCACCCACGGCCAGTTCTCCTGCCAACAATTTCTCACCATCCTCTGCACCCCCACGACCACCGCACCCACTCCGGACACCAGCACCACCGAAACCCTGAAGTGCATCCTCCTCAACGTGCGCTCCCTGCACAGACATGCTGTAGAGATCTGGGACATCCTTGACACCCCCTCGTCAGACGTCGCCATCTTTACGGAAACCTGGACCAATGCCTCCTCCCCCGACATCGCCACCGCCATTCCTGACGGATACAAGATCCAGAGGAAGGACCGCCCCAACCACCCAGGAGGCACACCACAGCTCCCTCCGACTCTCCACCTCCAACACCGAAAACCTTCACTTCCAGATTCAGACCAACCCCAGAACAATGCTTCGTGGCACCCTCGCCTATAGACCACTAGGTCTCGTTCTTCGTTCACCGCTACCATTGTCGACCTCATCACACCCTACGCCATTGCCTCCATGTACTACACACTCATCAGAGACCTGAACTTTCACCTTGACTACCTCAGTGACACCGACTCCACTGCCCTCCTAGGCAACCTCGCCAACATTGGACTGAAACAGGTCGTCACCACCCCACCCACTAGGCAGGACACACCTTTGACCCCATGTTCGTAGGAGGGAACAAAATCTGCTTCAGCCACACCACGCAGCCCACATGAACGGGCCACCACTTGCCTACACTTCTGTTTCAACACCACCGCCACCGCCACCGCTCACAAACCCACACTGCACCCACCTCGAAGGAACTGGAGCAAGGTCACAGAGGAACACCAACTCCACCCTCGTCCACGACCACGAAGCCCCCCCCCCCCCAACCTTGAACAATGCCAACTCTGCATCCAAGGAACTACACTGCTGGATCACCAACTGCGCAGACTAGCTTGCACCCCTCCGCAACCACGATAGACAACGCCCCTTGAAGGCCACCTGGTTCACCACCGACCTCCAAGAGGCCAGACGCTCCTGCAGGCATCTCAAAAAACGATGGAGGAACAGCAAAACCACTGAAGACCAGACCACCTACAAAAACGCTATGACAGAATAACACCAAGCCATCAGATCCACCAAAAAGGCCTTCATCCTGAACAAAATCCTCAGCAACTCCAGCAATATCCAGCACTTCACCAAACCCCCCAGCGAAGCTAAGGACTACACACCCTCCCAGGACCTCTGCAACAAGCTCGGATCTTACTTCGACTTGAAAATCAAGGCCCTCTACGACAGCTTCAGCAAACAGAAACCGCCCTTCCCTCCAGCGGCACAGCCAGCCCACCATCAACGCCTGGACCCTGGTCACCACCACGACCATGATGAGCACTCACTCAGGAGCCCTCACGGACCCATGCCCGCCGCACATCTTCCACAGCGACGCCGCCATAGCACCCGAGCTATGACGAAACATCAACTCCACCTTCGAGTTTGGCACTTTCCCCAAAGACTGGAAACGCGCAGAAGTCCCTCCTTAAGAAACCCTCTGCAGACCCGACGGACCTGAAAAACTACCGACCCATCTCTCTCCTTTCCTCCGCAACCAAGGTCACCGAGAGGATAGTCAACGCTGAGCTGACCAACTTCATCGACGAGAACGCCATCCTCAACTCTTCCCAATCCGGATTCCGCCATGACCACAGCACCTAGACCGCCCTCCGCACCGCCATTGACGACATCCCCAAACTCCTCAACCAAGGCCACACCGCGGCCCTCATCCTGCTAGACCTCTCCGCAGCCTTCAACACAGTCTCCCAACGCACTCTCATAGCCAGACGCCACGACGCCGGCATACAGGGAACCACTCTCGACTGATTCCACTCCTTCCTCGTCGACAGAACCCAAAGGATCAGACTCCTGCCTTTCCTCTCCAAACCCACTGAGATCAGCTGATGAGTACCCCAAGGACTATTGCTCAGTCCTACGCTCTTCAACATCTACATGGCCCACCTTGCCGCCATCTTCAGACAGCAAGGACTCCGCCTAGTATCCTTTGCCAACAATCAACAGTACCCAGCTCATCCTCTCCCTCGCGAAGGACCCCAAAACCACCAGACTCAGCTTCCATGATGGAACGAAAGACGTTGCAGCATGGATGAGCAGCAGCTTTCAGAAGCTCAACTCATAGAAGACAGAAGTCCTCATCCTTGGACCCACCCCTTAGTTTGGGACAATACCTGGTGGCCCACTGCCCTCTGCAACTCCCCCCACTCCCACAGACCACACCCGAACCTCTGGATCATACTCAACTCCTCCCTCACCATGACTCCCCAGGTTACCACCATCTCCTCTACGTGCTTCAACACCCTCTGCATCCTCTGTAAGACCTTCAAGTCTCCTAATGGGGATCTCTTGCACATGGGTCTAGGGTTTTTGATGCACTTGGTAATCATTTGCCACTCTTATCAGGCAAAAAGTTCCATTGTCAGTGCAAAAAGCTGGTTAAAAAGGTAGCAACCGGCTGTTGTGCCCCTCTCAATCAGACATTGAGGCAACATTACTGTCCCTATGCAAAGACACGCCAAAGGATCTATTTACAGTAAGAAATTCAAGGCCAGGCTTAATGACATGCAGTATGACATTCAAGTATTACCACCCTAATGTGTTGAAAGTTTTTTGTTTGCAAAAGAAAGCAACCTTCGATATGGAGTCACCAGTGGGCATATTTGCCATCAGTTGGAAGCAGCATCTGAGGATTAGCAGTGCTTCATCCAGCTATAGAAGCCTGCTTTTTTCGGGTTGCACTGACAGTCAATGCGATCATTTCTCATGATGGCAGGACTTTTCAGGGTAAAGTATAGTCTAGTGTTAGCCAGGTTAGGGGTGGGTAGGAAATCTTTTCTAGGCGAGCACTGTCCAGCTTTGGGATTAACACTACTATGGCCAACAAAGTATACCCTCTGGTCAGGAAGAATAGTAGGCAGAGTCCCATTACAGATATCTCACATGATGTTGTGGGTGCAAGCGACTGGGGTTTTTAAGCTTCTCCACACTCATTAGGTGTTGCCACATAAAACAGGTTTAGGCCCCCAAACCACAGTCCAGATAGCAGTTGGTTTGACAGATGAGTCATGAATCCCCAGAGGCACGAACATGGACAGGAGGGATGCAGCGTTATAATTATATCCCCATTGCACTCGCCGAAAAGAGCATTGTCTCTTAGTCCTGACCCCTGGCAATTCACAGGTAGGGATTAAGAGAATGAAGGTTAAAGTGAGCAGGAGCAACAGAGGGTGTGACTACCCATGCAAAACAGTTCAGGCTTTTTTCCGTATGCCATTTACTTCTCAAGGACAACTGTCTCCGCAGCTTCTGAAGCTTTGCAGGGGCCCCTACTATGTCCATTGTAGCGCCACGATCTTGGGACGGTTCACCCCCCCCCCCCTCCCGACAGCCAGTTTATTCCTGTACACATAAGTGAGCCTAGGAAAACCAGGTCCATGTTGGCGTGTCCTCCCACACCTGCATAAGGTTTACACTATGTGCTTCCCCATCTCCTGCCCACCCTCTGTTGTCAGTGTGCTTCCCCATCCCCGCCCACCCACATCTGTTATCAGAGTGCTTCCCCATCCCCACCCACCCTGTTGTCCGTGAGGTTCCCTATCCCCACCCACACTGTTGTCCGTGTGCTTCCCCAGCCATCCCACCCACCCTCTGGTGTCCGTGTGCTTTCCCATCTCCTGCCCACCCACCCTCAGTTGTCCATGTGCTGCAACCATCCCCACCCACCAACCCTCTGTTGTGCGTGTGCTTCCCCATCCCCGCACACCCACCCTCTGGTGTCCGTGTGCTTCAACGATCCGCACCCACCCACCCTCTGTTGTGTGTGTGCTTCCCCCTCCCTGCCCACCCTCCCTCTGTTTTCCGTGTGCCTCCCCATCCACCCAACCTCTGTTGTCCGTGTGCTTCAACCATCCGCACCCACCCTCTGTTGTGTGTGTGCTTCCCCATCCACCCACCCTCTGTTGTCCGTGTGCTTCAACCATCTACGCCCATTAACCCCTGTTGCGCGTGTGCTTCCCCATTCCCGCCCACCCAACCTCTGTTGTGTGTGTGCTTCCCCATACCTGCCCACCTACCACTGTTCGCATGCTTTCCCATCCCCTCCCACCCTCAGTTGTCCGTGTGCTTCCGCCACCCACCCTCTCTTATCCATGTGCTTGGTGTGGACATTGAGCTTGAGTGTTCACTGTATCTTGATGTAGACATTAAGCTTGGTTTTTGGTGTCTTGGAGTGTCTCTCCCCTCTACCTCCTAGAGTAAGCCTTGGCTACTCACCTTTGCTACCCCTTGCGATTCAAGTTAAAGAGCTGTTTGTAGATTAGGTTGGTTTGCAGGTGTGTTGGTGGCAGTTCTGGCAGTCTGGAAGTTATTCCTTGTTGGGAGAGTTAGCCGGGCTGAATGCTGAATTGACTGCCTATTTGGCTGTAGTGGCAGGAGGGAAGTGTGTAGACAGATGCACCAGTGAAGTGCACAATTCACACACAGTATGCTGCTTAGTAAACACTGGCTGCCCCAGGACAAAGGGGAACGGCCCTGCACACCGGTTGCCAAGTTGAAATGATGCGCAGTCTTAGTGATGTTGCTGTTGCTCCTGTAGTGCAAAAAGGCGGTGGTTGAAACTGTGGAGTTTGACTGACCTTTGATAGTGGAGAGCCCAACATTGGACGTGTTGGCTGAGGGTGTGGTGGTTAGTAGGTGCTAAGCGCTGCATTGTTTAGGGGCCTGGTGAGCTGGGGGTGGTGGGCCTGCTGCCTGCATCATCTCCCCGAGTTCTGGCAGTCTGGGAGTTATTCCTTGTGTGTGAGAGTTAGCAGGGCTGAACGCTGAATTGACTGCCCTATTGGGTTGTTGTGGCAGGAGGGAAGTGTGTAGACAGATGCAGCAGTGACACCCAGGGGCAGGAAAGTGCACAACACCAAGCGTACAGTCATTGAATGGCATTGTACGAGGCCTTGCAGGGAGCAGGCAAACAGGCATACTGGTGACTGACTCGCCAGTGTATTGGGAGTCTGCTGTCCCATAAGAAGTGGATACAATTACAGGTGTGACACCTAGTGGGCAGTTAAAGTACTGCATAAGCTCAGATCCTAGAGGGGGCAACATCTCCATTGCCTGGTCATCACCATGCCAATCAGGTGAGATGAGTGTCCGAGAACAAAAACTGGCCCAGTAGAGACACGTGGACAAAACACATAGAAAGAGTTGAGGCCCTGGATGCAGGAGAGCAGGAGTGGCAGCCAATAACTATGGTATTAGCTCAGATTTTTCAGGAGACGCGGTGGAACTCTCGTCACACGAGTACACCAGCAACACATGGTTTACTCCCATATTCACTGACCACCCACCCACTGTCTTTGAATGTGGATACAGTTCACGAGCACTGATGGTCTCTTGAAGCTCCTGGCAACATACTCGGCTACTGGCCGAAGAAGTTTCCAGAAACCGAACAGTGAACTTTCCAGTAATTCATCCGAGCTGTGAGACACTCCGGCGAGAATAACCGGGCCTTCCTGCCTCTTCATGCTCCATCGGGCATATTGCATCGTATGCACTGGGACTCTTTCCGCCAATAGTCAGTGTAACTCAACTTTAGTAGAACAATAGCAGACTCTCGTCTCTCGCTTCCCACCTAATGCTGTGTGATCTGGGTCACGCACACAGCAGGTGCAGCACCCTATCATCAGGAACCATAACAGCATCCCTGCTGCCAGTCGTCCTCTACTTAGTGGGCGCTGTATAGGGGATGAAAGAGGGTGGGGGTGCACACCAGCAAGTAGGGGAAAAAAGTTGCACATGCGGGTGTAACCAGGAACAAAAGAGAACATTATGTGGCTGTCTCTCAGCTTCATTGTCTCTCTGTGCCTTGATTATCAGCAGCTAACGACCCTTACCTCTGGTAGATAAGTTATTATTGTCTCCAGTGTAGCCCTCTTTATATTAGGTTTGGTGTTAGCCAACATATTTTGAGTTTGCTAAAATTATATGTATAACATAGGGACTTTCAGCCATCCCTCTTCTTTCATCGGCCTATTATTATGCCATTCTCATTTCCATACCATACGGTAGGTGGCACTGGGCCAATCAACCATTGATTAACTTCTCTGTGACAGACAACATTCTGCTCTTTCACAAGCAGAACCTCTGCATCTAAAGTAGGTCCATTCAGATACCAGGGTGTACTATGGCAATGTGTGCTTTTTGAAATGCTCACAAATTGTTCTTTTTTATTGCCAACATTTCTTTTATATTCTTGAGGGCCCAGTAACTCCCCCAACAACAGAGGTTCACAGAAACCATGGCAAACAGTGACAAAGTCAAAAGGTTGGAGCCAATGCCAGACCTACTGATTTTGCTAGTGCTTGTTTAGGTCTGTCTACTATACCTACTTATAGCTGCTTTCATCCAGCCCTCTTCATCTGTTGATCCGTTATTGGTCATGCACATTTTTCTTTCACTTACTACAGAATGCAGCATGGTGCATTGGGTCAGCTCACTTCAGCCATTGGCTAACTTTGCTCTGAGCGAAGGCATTCTGCCCTTTCACAAAGAGTACATCCACACAAAAGTGGTTCTATTCAGTGCAAGCGATTACCATGACATTTTGCGCTTTTTGATACCAAATCAATATTTTTGCTTTTACAAAGTGTTTTTTAGGATTGACGAGGGCCCAGCTCCTTGTCCAGCTATTAAAGTTTAGCATAAACTAGGACAAAACTAGCATTTACAAAGCCAAATGACTGTGAGCCAACACAAACCTATTGTGTTTGCCAATGCTTGTTTTTATTTGTGCTCTTACAACCATTTAGTGCTGGACACCACCTAGGCCTTTCCCCGACACAGTCTTTGCAGGACTTTCTTAGACCAGTAACCTCTAGGAGTCCCGAATTCTGCTTCTGCAAGGTATTTGCACACCAACCGTAAATTCCAATGGGTACGCTCCCCCTCAGTGTACTTATTCCCAAGGCTACAGAGGACTGGGACCTCACAGTGCAGGACTTTATTAGACCTCTAGGAGTCCCGAATTCTGCTTCTGCATGGTATTTGCACACCAACTGTAAATTCCAATGGGTACGCTCCCCCTCAGTGTACTTACTCCCAAGGCTACAAAGGACTGGTACCTCATAGTGAGCAGTAAATTATATTGTCTACCTGTATCACTTGATTGAAGTCCTACGGATTAAGAGGGTCAGAAGCGGTGGCCGGCTCTTCTCTTATAATGCGGCCAAACTCTGGAACTTACTTTCCTAAGTATCTCTGCCTCTGGTCACTAGTCTAGCCCAGCACTGGGAGGCCCCCGGGTAGCCATGCGCTATGTAAGTGTCTCTTTCATTTCATTTCATTCATTTCATCTTTGCAAAGGTGTGTAGCTCCTTCTGAACCTTGCCCCGCCCGTGTACACACACACCACACCATACTTACATTACCCCCTCCCTCCACCCCCTAATGGCAGACCATAGGGGATGTAGATATTGTGTTACTAGTGGGGCCGACTGCATCTGTTTTTCTTTTCCTATATGATTATCACTTTCTGCGCCTATGCACAGTAGCATCCTGGTTAGACACACAGCTGCTTTCTGAGGTGAGTAGGCACCTTCAGAGTTGCGTGATTAGTGATTAAGATTTGCTTCTTAACGTAGGTGATATCGTTGGCATGAATCCTTCATTTTTTGCTGCGGAAGGGGGCGGGGCAGGAGTGCGCTTGCCAACAGCTAGTATGCAGATGAGAACTGCATGCTCTGTCCCCCAGAGAGCCATGTTCCGAAAGAACAGTGGTTGGAGATGCTAGGCTACTCTTTCTCTAAAAGGGACACATACAACCCAAAGACATTTGGGCCTCTAATATGCTGAAGTGTGTCTACCGCTAGATGAGCCTTGGTAGCAGCACGTGTTTCACAATAAAATTGACACATCGGGCTGACCACGGATCAGTTATTAAGAAAAGTCTTGAAAACATACATTTTCGGTTGACATGTTTCATGTTATCTGTTTCATTTCATACCCTCATTTTAACATTATAACTTTTGCTTAAATTGTTGCACTTCATTGTATGTGAAGTGCTCCCATGCTCCAACCAGGAGTAAATTAAATAAAATTTCCCACGTTTGAAAGTACTTCGTTCTCTTGTATACACCCCGAATGGAAGGTGCCCCCTTGGAAACGAACAATAAGCGTGGAAACACAAGATAACGGTCTCCCACAGACTTTCCTTTGTACATCATGGATGTAACCCCCTCTTCCATTGTTTAGGGACCCCCAAAGCCCCTCTGAAGCTAGAGTAAACTGGTAGATTAGGAGGCTGGGTGTATGCCCATCTCTTTGCTTTTTGTCATAGCTTTCCACAATTCTACAATAGCCAGACCTGTGACCACCTACTGAATAAAGCTCCCAAAACTAATGCACAGTGCTCTTGCTCATGATTGGGTGAAGATTTTGAACTTTGAATAAAGCTGGGCTCTGTGGGTGAAGCATAGGCCAAAAACAGTGGAATAAAGCCTGGCCATGCACCCAGTGACCAGGACATCGTCTAGACTTCAATGAGCTACTTCCCACCAGTGTTGGCAGAGGCATTTGCCTGGGGCGGAACCATTGCTGGTAGCTGCTTTTCTTAATGCTAAGGTAATCCTTGTCCATCTGGACAGTAGTGCTTCTGGACTGACCAGAAAGGAGATAAGTCATCCCTCACTGACAGGAAGGCCATCACAAGGCCCAGCTGACTGATGATCACTATGAAATTCACCTCAACAGCCTCAGTTGCCAAGGAAGCACAAGAGCCTTGCAGTCCAGCTGGCCAGTCATCCAAGTTTTTCTGGAGTTATGGAACTGGAGAGGCAAATTCATGCATAGTCTCAAATCACTCTTATATTTCGGTTCCAAGCATCTTTGTCATTCTCCAGACACAGCTCCACTTTGATGGCACCTAGACACATGAATCCATCGTATCCATTGCTAATGCAACAATGTCTGTGTTAGCTTCTCTGAGATGTTTCCAAGAAATACAGTTAGTGAAATGGTGGTAAGAGCTGTTCTGGCAATCTTCCAGTCTGGCCTTTGCCATACTGTTCGGCTCCGAAATGGATCATATTAAAGAATTCTCACCATTTCCTAAATGATTTAACATTTTTCTCAGGCTAGACATCTGCCCTAGCATTTACAGAATCTCATTTTCAATGTTTACATGATTTGTTCCATGTACTCTCTCATGTTGTTATGTTCATGGGGGCTGCTGCTGTCATTGAGAGCAGCCTCAGGGTTTCCTTATATATGTTTCCAGCCTTTAGCTTGAGCTGCAAGCCCTTAAGCAGGTTGGCTGTTCTTGTTGGGGGGTGGTCTAGTAGTTGCCTTACGGGGGAGGGATTCTTCCGTCGACTGTAGTGCTTATCAAGAGCATATATATAGTGTATTGCTTTCTCTTATTCTGGTGATGGTTCTTTCTACAGTTTTGCATTATCAAATTGTTGTATGCAATCTCAAAAGTGCCTCCTCTATACTCGTGAAAATTGTCCATGACTTAAAGCCTCAAATTGTTGCCTTTTTTTCTTCTAAATGAATCTCTTCTTACTTTGCATCCTCTGCTTGCCTCTCTCTTTGAGCACAGGCTACTTTAAACAAAATGCATGACTTCCTTAACCCATATTGTTTTATTGCTGCAAATTGCACACACCTCATTTCACAGATCACATTGTCTCCTTTAAAGGTCATACCACTGCAACAGCATCTAAAGTACTGTACTAAACAGCCAACTGTTTACATAGATTTACATATCTACTCTCACTAAACATCACATGTAACACTTTTTAATTTAATCTACCAGGATAGAAATTGGAGTAAATGCATAGAATAGTTTCCTTAAGAGCACAAGACTAATCCCAATAACGAACAATAACCACTGGAGAAAAAAAACACTAACCTTGGGTTCCATAACTGCATGCTGCTTGCCATAAAGTGCTTCAGTGCCTCATCGTGGGTAGTAAGTGCTATGTACATGCAGTTACAGTACAACACAATAAATAATCCTCCTGGCCTACACTAATTGTAATATCATAACACCCAGCAGTCAGGCAGTCAATTGTAGCTCATAGAGGCTGCATTATAATTCTATTATACCGGTTGACACTCTTGCTCTCACATAAGATAAAATTGCTGCAAGTCATGTCCTTCACTTAATACTGTACCAGTCCACAGCAGTTAAATTATCCATCACCAGCTGCAAAGGCATGCAGTAATTGAAGAGATCTGCCACATTCTGCTGCCCAATGGAGTCAAGTCAAAGAATTTATATAGCGCACTACATACCCAGAGGGTCTCAAGGCGCTTAGGGAGGGGAGGAGGATTACTTGTCAAATATCCACGTTTTAAGTTGCTTTCTGAATGCTAGGTGGTTCTGGGTAAGGCGAAGGTAAGTGGGGAGTGAGTTCCATGTTTTAGCAGCCAGGTATGAGAAGGATCTGCCTCCCATGGTGGTCTTGTTGATGCGAGGTACAGTGGCGAGGGCTTGGCTGGAAGAACGTAGTTGGCGGGAGGGGGTGTAGAAGGACAGTCGTGAGTTGAGGCATTCTGGTCCGATGTCGTAGAGTGATTTGTGTGCGTGGGTTAGCAGTCGGAAAGTGATCCTCTTATTGACGGGTAGCCAGTGGAGGTCTTTCAGGTGGCCAGAGATGTGTTCGTTGCGCGGGATGTCTAATATGATCCTGGCTGAGGCGTTTTGGATTCGTTGGAGTTTCTTCTGGAGTTTAGCGGTAGTACCTGCGTAGAGGGTGTTTCCGTAGTCCAGTCGGCTCGTGACCAGAGCATGGGTGACTGTTTTTCTGGTTTCGGTGGGGATCCAGCGAAATGTTTTTTTGAGCATGCGGAGAATGTTGAAGCAGGATGAGGATACGGCGCTGACTTGTCTGTTCATTGAGAGTGAAGAATCCAGGATAACGCCTAGGTTCCGTGCGTGGTCTGTCGGGATGGGTGCTTTTCCAAGGGCTTCCGGCCACCAAGAGTCGTCCCATGCAGAGGGGGATGTACCTAAGATGAGGACTTCTGTTTTATCTGAGTTCAGTTTCAGACGGCTGTGTTTCATCCATTCGGCAACTTATTTCATTCCTTCGTGTAGGTTAGTTTTGGCGGTGCTGGGGTCATTGGTGAGAGAAAGGATCAGTTGAGTGTCATCCGCGTAAGAGATGATGTTGAGGTTGTGTTGGCGGGCGATGGCCGCGAGGGGGCTCATGTATACGTTGAAGAGGGTGGGACTGAGTGAGGATCCTTGTGGTACGCCACAGATGACTTCAGTGGCCTCGGACTTGAATGGTGGAAGGCGGACTCTCTGGGTTCTTCCGGTGAGGAACGAGGTGATCCATTCAAGTGCTTTTCCTTGTATTCCGATGTTTCTGAGGCGCTGTAGAAGGGTGCTATGACAGACTGTGTCAAAGGCTGCGGAGAGGTCGAGGAGGATGAGGGCGACTGTGTCTCCATTGTCCAGTAGAGTTCGAATGTCGTCTGTTGCTGCGATGAGGGCGGTCTCAGTGCTGTGTTTTGCTCGGAAGCCAGATTGTGAGGAGTCGAGGGATTTGTTGGCTTCGAGGAAAGCGGCGAGCTGGTTGTTGACAGCTTTCTCGATTACTTTGGCCGGGAATGGAAGGAGCGAAATGGGGCGGTAATTTTTGAGTTCGGTGGGGTCCGCTGTGGGTTTTTTCAGAAGGGCGGTGAGTTCAGCGTGTTTCCAGCTTTCCGGGAAGGTGGCGGAGTTGAAGGAGCAGTTGATGACGTCTTGGAGGTGCGGTGCTATGACGGAGTCTGCTTTGTTGAAGATGTGGTGAGGAAATGGGTCTGTGGGGGATCCTGAGTGAATGGAGTTCATCAGGCGGATGGTGTCCTCAGTGAAGATTGGGTTCCAGTCGTTAAGGGTGTTCAAGGGGGGAGAATGTTCAGCATATGGTTGGGTGGGTTGGTCTCCGGGTTGGTTGTCGAAGCTGTTGTGGATGTCTGCAATTTTGTTGTGGAAGAATGAGGCTAGGGAGTCGCAGAGGGCTTGAGAGGGGGTGATGTCGTTGGAGTTGGCCGAGGGATTGGTAAATTCCTTGACGATGTTGAAAAGTTCCTTGCTGTTGTGGGCGTTGTTGTCAAGTCGATCCTTGAATGCTGTTTTCTTGGCCTTTCGGATTAGTTGGTGGTGTGTGCGGGTGGCGTTTTTGAAGGCGTCCTTGGTGCTAGTGGTTGGGTCTTTTTTCCAGGCCTTTTCAAGGGAGCGGCAGAGTTTCTTGGACTTCTTAAGATCATCGTTGAACCATGAGGCCTTCTTGCTGCCAGGTTTGCTTTGACGTTTTTTCAGTGGTGCTAAGGTGTCGGCGGTGTTGGATAACCATAGGGTGAGGTTGGCGGCGGCTAGGTCTGGGTTAGAAGAGTGGGCTGGGGTGTTTGGAAGGAGCGATGAGGAGATCTGGTCGATGGTGATTTTGTTCCAGTTTCTTTGCAGAGTTGGTTGGAGGTGGTTGATGGGTTTTGGCTTGTTGTAGGTGAAGTGAACGCAGCTGTGGTCAGTCCAGAGGAGATCCGTAGTGTGGCTGAAGGAGACATGATTGCTGGAGGTGAAGATGGGGTCGAGTGTGTGACCTGCGATGTGGGTGGGGGAAGTGACCAGTTGTTAAGTCCGAGGTTGGCGAGGTTGTCCAAGAGGGTGGTGGTGTTGCGGTCGTTGATCTTTTCAAGGTGAAAGTTGAGGTCTCCCAGAAGGATGTAGTCTTTGGAGGGGAGCGCGTGTGGAGTGATGAAGTCCGTGATGTCTTCACTGAATTTTGCGCGGGGTCCTGGTGGTCTGTAGAGGAGGGTGCCTCTGAGTGTGGTCTTGGGGTCGATGTGGATCTGGAAGTGAAGGTGTTCGGAGTTGGCGAGGTTGGCGTCAGAGCTGGTTGAGATGCGGATTGATTTTTTATGGACGATAGCGATTCCTCCTCCTGTGTGGCCGGTACGGTCCTTGCGTGTGATCTTATAATATTCAGGGATGGCAATGGTGATGTCTGGGGCGGAGGAAGCGTTCATCCATGTTTCTGTTAGGAAGGCGACGTCTGGAGAGATGGTGTCTAGTAGATTCCATAGGTCAATGGCGTGCCTGTGGACCGATCGGGTGTTGAGCAAGATGCATTGTAGGTGATTGGGGTCAGGAGTCTGTGGTGTGGTCGTAGCTGAGATGTTGTCGGTGCCGATGAATTTGCAGGAGTAGCATGAGAAAGGTCCATGGGTGTGGCCAGGAGCGGCTTGGACGCAGTTGGGGGTGCGACCGGGGTTAAGGGCTAGAAGGGTGGCGGCATCGTAGGTGATGCGGGAGGGCAGCGCAGCGCGAGGGGCAGGGGGTCTGGCGCTGGGCGCGGTCCAGGCGCGGACGGGCGTAGACGGGCTTACCTTTGGCGCACCTTCGGCGCGCAAGGGGCGCGGTCGCTGCGCGCGGGAAGAACTGTCATATATGGATAGTGGAGGGGGAGGGGCGAGGGCGTCTCAGCTGGGAGGCGGGGCGGGCTACAGATGACCACAACAACAACACAGGCAAAATGGAGGCGGAGGGGGGAGCACAGCGGAAACGCGCAAATACAGGAAAAGCGGCGATTTTAAATTCTAAAGTGCAAATTTAACAGAGCGTCAACCAGGCACACAGCAGGCAGCAATAATTGGCAGGATTAGCAATAAAGCAATGCAGCAACGATACCGAGTGACACAGGAGGACACTAGGGAGCGACCACTCAGCCCAAGGGAAAGGAGCGAGTGGACTGTGATCATAAGAAATAGCATGTAGGTGCAGAGCTGCTCAAAGCCACCAGCTTACTGAAAACTATAATGTGCATGCCTATCTCTCACACTTCTTCATCCATCAGGCTGCTAAGCACTGCATCCCGAAACATTACAGCATCTCGGTGGGCATCACACATGACCTGGAAACACTTCCCACATAGCATCAAAACAAAGACAACCCACTTCCAACCATACAACCATACATGGTGTAGTGTGCTACCCATGTAGATAAGAGCTTCAGTGCCTCAAATAGGAGTAGTATGTGCTATATAAATATTCCAATACAACACAATACATTCAATACATAAGCAAGACCTAGTGGCTCTGCTAATGTTTGTTTAAGTGAGTGGGTGTTGTTAGCCGTTGTTCCTCTAAATGTAGAGAGGGGCCCGCCTGGGGGTATAAAAGGCACGTTTTATCTAACCACGCTAATCATGCGCTCAAGGGCAAGGTTGTGCAAATAAAGTGCTGTGTCAGGCTTGGCGGAGAAGCTTGTACTATAGAGCTCAGGGCAGTCTGCCTGCTCCCCTTGTTGCCTTCTGCCCTTCCTCCCCCACCCCCGAAATGTACATGCTCGTTTTTCAAAATGTTCACGCCATACAGCAGTGTTTTACTGTACAGAAAATGGCTGTTCTGTTTTGGTGAAGTACGCTGCTCTGTTGGAGTGTCACTTAAAAATGTATTTAAAGAATACAGTATTTATTTATTTATTTGAAGAGTTTTATATAGCGCTGGCTAGACCCGGAGGTATCAGAGCGCTTTACATGAGGACAAGTGAGTTACAAGTTACATGAGGGAACTTAGTAAAGCGCATCATATGCAGATTGAAAACACGAGTCGACACGCTGCATGTTTCTTGATGCAAATACAAGTTTCACTTCATTTTAATACATTAATCGGTTGATTCTTCCTCTGAAAATAACTGCAACACATTAGATCTTTTTTTTCTTCTGTCATGACCTGTGTGAAAGACTTTTTAACCTTTGGCTAAGTCACACAAACAATACTACGTTTATTAATAACTTAATTAATTCATGATGACTTCTGCACAAGTTCGTTAGTAACCGAACAGCTAGCACTGGGTGGGCTGTTTCTCGGTGTCTCAATACCGGTTAAAACGTAAAAATAAAAGACCAGATTTAGCCACTTCTGAAGAATTGCAAATACGGCTGAGATAAGTGTCCTTGAGAGGTGAGAGATGAGCGATGAACAGAATAAGGAGACCTTAAATGTGTCTGAGCCTTAAAATCCCTAACTTCCCCTTAACACTGCCCATCCCTGAACCCTATGAACCAAAACGAAATCAAATGCTACCCTTCCCCAAAAAAGCTATTACTATTATTTAACACCCTTCCTTGAAGCCTAACTTCTCCTTACTACCCCTTAACTCTAACCTTTACTGAACCCTAGAAACACTTACTACCGCTACCCAACCCTGAACCCAAAATAAAGTCCTTACTACACCTAAATGATGACCATTCCTAAGCCCTAAAATCCCTAACTACTCTTTCACGCTACCCTGACCCCTTAAAATCCTTACTCTACTCTTCAACCAAAATGCACAGCTAGTGGAATTGTTTCAAATACACGAACATGAATTGAGAATGTTTGTTACATTTAACATATTTCTCAGTAGCACCAATGACGAGTTGTTTGTCTCTCAGCCAGCAGGTGTGTTAATTCAAATGGATCGACTGAAGTAAACCAAAACTGCAACTCACACGCTGCATTATGTTATTAAATGAATCCGTTGCAGTGGGACATTGATCCTTTGGTGACAAGGAGTCATTCAGTAACCACCTTAAATGGGAATGTTGGAAATGAAAATTCTGTTTCTGTTTTTACATCTCATGCACGTCACAGACCCAGTCCCCTTGCTTCTACATTTAGTAAGGCAGCTGATTGGGTTGGCTCATCTGTGGGCGGGTACGCTCGTCCTTTCATCATTAAAGGGTCAATGAGTTTTGAGTTGTTAGTTTCTAAGCCCAATTAATTCATGATCTAACTGTCAGTTTAGTCTGTGCTTTTATAAATGGTTGATATGTTACATCTGTTGTCTTACAGATTGAAAAAGAGGAACAGGAGCAGAGCTGTGCGAGTAAGGAAGAGGAGCAGGTCTGTAAAAGGGAGAGTTCTTAGAAAACAGCCAATATGCCTGTCAGGGAGGAGGTGTAAACCTACATGGCAGATAAAAAAAGTGTATAAGAGGAAGTCTAGGGCTATGCAAAGAAGGGATGGATGGGGGGTAGAATTTTGAACAAAGCGTTTAAACAGAACTGTGAGGGAGCTCAGCACTGTGGAGTAGGGTGGAATATGGCGGCAATTAGATGAGCAGGAACGTGGACTTTTATAAAACTTGTGCAAGGAACCAGATGCTTCAGAAAACTACCTGTCCTGTGTTAAAATTCTCTTTTTCCATTTGGTGCCATGAAATGAGGTGACAATTTCTAGTAAAGTTTAGAGTTCTGATAAAACCAACTCATTTTATGTCATTGTTTGGATTATATCAATGCACCGATAATGCCACTTACCTGATAATAGCGAACTAAGGACATGCTAGGGCTCTGTTTATGCCAAATCTTTGAATAGTCATGAGCTCGGTTTATGAATGATCTCTGTTTAGCCCAACTTTTTGATCACAGTATGACAGCAATTTCGCAAGCCTGAGGTCAGTTTATAGCCAATTTCAGGATACATCATTGTTGTAATTGTACCATTCATGTTGTTCTTATTTAGTTTCCAAGGAAGTGTCTTGTGAATTACTTCGACATATTTACTTTGAAGCTTTCATTGAGTTTTCCAGATTGTTAACCATACCTATACCCAGCTTATATTTGTGGTCCAGTGACCATGTTGCCAACTGAATATAAGTGAGATTGCTCAGTCTCACCTTCTTCGCTTGATCATATTGTGCAATTCTTTGGCCTATCACTTAATTTTACTCTGTCTCTGTTCCCCTGTTTTCCATAAATTTGAACCTATACCATATGCTAGATCAATGACTGGTTCACGTTTTACAACTAGATGAACTATGCAGGTCTTGCAGAATCAAGATGGTATGTGCCCGATTCTCAAAGCCATTGACACAGTTACATTTGGCTGTGATGTGCAAAAGTTTATTATGAACTTGTAAATGGATGGACTCTTATGAAGATTCTTGTGGGAACAAATCTACGTACAGAGCTGGAAGTAGGCGGAAATTGGTAATTCCGGATCTGGAATGCCCTATGAGTTTGCGCACACCAGCAAACTGTCATGTTTAAGGATACTAGCCAAGTGCTCTCCAGCTCAATCCCACCATGGTAAAAGTAATAAATCTACTCCTGATAAGAGCAGGGCTAAAACCTATCCAGGGAGGGAGAAGTTCCCCTTTCAATAAAAAAAAAGTTAGGGTGCAAGGAAATGAATTCCCCCTATGGGTAATATTTTCTCCCTGAAGAAAAAAGGTTTAGGCAAGAGAATTTGTACTTGCCCTGCAGATTTTATCATGAACATATATATATATGCATGTATATTTCTTCATGCAAAAATAGGAATTCACCTAAGTTTTAAGAATTTGCATAGCAGTTTAGCAAAGCTGTGTCTAACTTTCGCCCTTTTTTCTCCAAATTGGTATTATTTGACTACATTTTATTTTAAACAATCATCATTCTTGCTTTAATTTACTACCTATGTTTGCATATAATCAAGGAGCACTCTATAAACATCATAATTTACCCCAACTTGTTTAATAGTTTTATATTGGCACCAATGTCAGTAATGTAAGCTGTGCTAAAAGCTAATTGAATTTTCTTAGAGTACGTGCCCTAATTGCAAAGATTTTGCTTTAACGAACCTCATACATTTTCAAACATTTTATGCTTGCATTTTTATCTTTCCAGCACACAAAGCTCTGTTCCACAACCTCACTGCAGTACTGTAAAATGGCAGACAGAGGTTTGGGTTTCAGTGGGTTGGCTTACTTGTCCAATGCACAAAATATTCAAGTAAACAAAACCGAGAGTCCTCTGCTAGAAAAAAATAGGTGAAACCTACTTCCAACAGTAAACAAAAAGTGTCTATGCTTTTTTATAAAGGACTCTCACCCACACAAATGTGTGAAGTGCTTTATCATAGAGTCCTTATCCAGTGGGATTTCGGGCGGGCACAACCTCACCTTTGGGCAGAGCACTTTGATGTTGGTTATAAATAGGCCAAGGGATCAGTAGGGGGAGTTAAAATAGCCTATGGGTTTTCCCTGTCCACTTTATTCCCTATCCACTTTATTTTTAAGGTGTCTATGTCAAGATTTGTGCCAGCAGCTAAAAACCTATATATTTGCTCTAAATTGTGCTGTGATTGATCTTAGTACAGAGTAGCGTAAGTTTCTTTGTTGCAAGAAATTAACATTTTGCAAAGCAAATTAATACTGGCAACATGTTTTAATTCTTTTGAACTCAAAACCTGCTGACCTAGATTTGTTTATAGTTAATAAAAAGAAGGGGGACAAGGAGTTAATTAAGGTCCAGCACCCATGCTCCCATTTATCATTGACATACGTGAAGAGGGGGCTGTTTCTGTAGAAAGAAAAGAATAAAGATTGGAACCCTGTGGAGAGAAGGGGATCCTACTGATCAGAAGACAGAGCCCTCACACACCCAAATGGGTGTCATGCTTCATCATTGGGCTGCTCCTTGTTGGGCCTTTGTTGCAATGCCCAATGGGCCCCACAAGGGGGCTCTTTATCGGAGATCTTCTGGTTTTGCCGTTATGATGTATATGTTTGAGGGAGTAGTGAGTGTAGTGTGGCGTGCTAGGTTAAGAGCTAAGTGATTGCCTAAGGGGTACCTGTTGAAGTTAAATAGAGTGCTCCCCTGACAGGAATAAAAGAAAGGGACAGTGCTGTTGTTTGTGATCTATGAACCTTCACAGCATCACAGTGAGTGTTGTATGGTTGGCATGTTTCACTCCTTAATGGCCCAAGCTGGATCCACAGCGTTTATTCAGGACCAAGAAAATCCCAGCTCTAAACCTAGATGGGATATGTGATAAAGAATAAGTATTCCCAATTAGACTGATGCCTACTTGTATGCAGAGAAAAATAGGGAGAATGTTCCAACCTAGAAGGATAATAGAAAAACGAACGCACAACTTTGAGGGTTGTCCCCTTCAGGGATATAGGTCTATACAGAGTATGGCGTATAGGTGCAGAAAAAACTGAAGACAGGTGACAAGCCATTGAGTAGGCAAATACAGCAAGTACAGTGCTGATGCCGTAATAGTACTTTCGTGGACCCATGCAAAGTTGTGCCGTAACCTACCTCTCTCTGCCCACCGCGAAGTGAGAGGAGAGGGAGGGCAAAGTGAAGGCGTTATAAAGGTTGCTTAATAAGCACTGGGTGCATACAAATAGTCTCAGGAGTGGGTCTCTAGGCATGGCTAGACCGGTCAAAGTGCCGCCATGTTGGAAATGTTGGGTGAATGCACAGGTGCGGTACTACTTGCCTCAGGTGTGGATTTCTGGGTAGGGTTAGACTGAGTAGTGCGATCACCATGTTGGAAGTGTAATGTGAACAGAGAGAGCCCGATGTAAAGGTTATGTCTGGATTACTCCTCCAAAGAGCAGAGATTAGCCGGCACGTGAAGCACTGTGAAAAGGGTGCATAGACGTTGGAACTGTCAATAAAACACAGAGAATGAGGCGCCATTGGGATGAGATCTATAATCCGTGACAACCTCACAATGAATGTTGTAGGTTTGACGTGTTCCATGCCTTAATGACTCAAACTGGATCCACTGTTTTCTTTAGGACCAAGAAAATCCCTTCCCTACACCTAGATGGGATATGTGATAAAGAATAGGTATTCCCAATTAGACTGATGTCTGCAGACAAAAAAGGGGGAATGTTGCAACCTAGAAGGAAAATAGAAAAACAACCATACAACTTTATGAGGGGTGTCACCTTCAGGCATATAGGCTGGCAGTCCCTCAGCATTAACGATATGCCATATAAATGGAAATGTCTTATGAATAGACACAGCATGCCAGGATCGCGAAGGTCTCACCAAAGTGATTAGCGCCCAGTGACACCACAGAATTATATTTGGCTGTAGCTCCTATGTTTTCTAGATCAAGTTCTAGTGCATCAGAACTCTCTCAGGTACACTTAAATCACAAGATGTAATTTAATCATAATCTGATAGAGACTTCTAGCTGCAAAGTCCTTACCTTTAAATTTCCCAAGTGTCAGACTGGATCTGGAAACGTTTGCGTGAGCAGTACCCCTGCGTGCCATTGGATTGCTTCATTCGGTTCCGCACGGCTTCGTTGGCTCTGGAAATGAAGTTGCAGTCACCTATATAGGCGCCACCCAGATGCAGGGATGTCAGTTATTTTCTTTCAGCGCCAGTTAGTACTGATCCGGAGAAGAGCTACCCCTCTGACTCTTTTGACCAACCTTTTCAGCATTTTGCTTTCTTGTGTGTCGAGAATGTCAGGTAGGGTTTAAGTTGTGTGGTGTGTGTCACCGCAACATGTTGGTTACCAACCCACCTGTGGTGTCTCTAGTGCAACCACAACTCAAAGTTGTGCTCGGACTGCCGGGCCATGGTGTCAAAAGTTTTGAGGGAACAGTCCCTAAAGCTACTTGCAGCCCGACAGTCGATGCTGTCTAGCCCGACTCCTAGGAGGTGTCGGTCCCTATTGATAAGAATGTCCAATATGTGTCCAGGATGGCAGACTGAACAGGAGCAGGCTCAGATCGCTCCCAGGGCAAGGGATCGCTTCTTGCGTAAATCCCGGTAGAAGCCCTGCCGCCGGGCTTCCGCCCAAACAGGAGAGGAGAAGCCCTTGAAAAATAAGGTAGGACCAATGAGCACAGCTCGTCCGGAGCACTGATTCCGGTAATTCAGCTGCCGCGTCCACGACCTACGAGAGGATATCAGCAACAATCCGGGATGCATGTGGATGCCTAGAGCTTTCCTCAGCTACTCGACAGCAGAGCATTGCGTGGAGTCCTCCACCACCCTCCTTCACCCCTGACTAGTTATCAGTGTTGACCTCCGTGTGACGACAATTACTGCTGGTCCCTGCTGACCATGTGCACAAATTACCGCTGCTCCGCACCGACTCCCTTGGGACTCGGAGCTTCTAATACCAACCGGTCCGGTTGTCCTGACGGTAACCGGAGCCCTGCCGAAACAACCCACGGGTAGCCAGGAAAAACTTGTGAGAAAGTGCCATCTTTTTTGCATGGTATACCCCCACTTATTGCTGAATTGCTGATGTGCTTTGACTGAGTGTGCTCTGGGCTCCTGCCAATCAGGTGCCCAGGGCCTGTGTTCCTTCCCTAAAACTGTGTTGAAACCTACACGCAATTGGCATTTCTGGCCACAGGTCAGCCCCTGGTAAATGGTACCCTAGGTACCCAGGGAACTGTGACCAGAGAAGACCCCTAAGGGCTGCAGCACTTATTGTGCCACCCTTGGGGGCCCTGTTCCCTGACACACACACACACACTGCCTTTGCAGGCTGAGTGTCTTGGCGCAGAACAAAACAAAGAGTCGACATAACACACATCCCTGTGTGCCATGCCCACAAACACACTTCCCTGGCATACCTTAGTCACCCCTCTAGCTGGGTGCGCTATGCCAGTGGTGTGGGCACAGGTGCATGAGCCCTGTGCCCCTACAGTACCCAGGGCCATTTCTGGGCACTGTAAGTGCAGTGATGCCATTAAGAGTATATGGTGCTGGGAGGTTGTCACTACGAACTCCACAGCACCATAATGGCTGCACTGAAGACTGACAAGTTTGATATCAAACCTCTGAGCACATTAAACCCACACTGATGCCAGTGTGAGATGTTATGCCAAATGCACTACAGAGGGCATCTTAGAGATACTGAGGTTGCCACCACCAGACATGATTCTGGACCCCTGGGTCGAAAGCTTGCCGCTCTCGGGGGCCTGAAACAATGCACATCCTGGGACGAGGTGCCAAGCCTCCTCCCCCAAGATGGGCAGGGGAGGCTTCAAAGGCATGCCGCCTTTTGTGAACTTCCCCACGCCAATTGCTGTACTCAGCAATTGGCCCCCACCGTTTCTGACCCCCACTCTGGCGGACAAGACAGGCGGGAAACCCTAAGTGAGGAAAGGCGGTGTGCCAGCCTCAACCCTCAGGTGGGGGAGGCACGGTGAAGCACAACTCCGGGCTACCTCCATCTTGAGGATGGGGAGCCCTACCCAATCAGAGCTAGGCCTCTGCCCCCCTCCCACAGGAGAGGAGCAGGATAGGGGTGTACTCATCCCGGGACAGGGACCCATTGGTCCCTGCCCTTGCCCTACCTCCTTGCCCTACATCCTTGCCCTTGCCCTACATCCTTGCTCTTGCCCTACATCCTTCGTAAAGCCAGCGAACAAGATCCCTTGCAATCTAAAGGGTTAAGGCTGATGCTTTACCAGGACCTGTCGGCTCTCTGTCGGCATACTGAACTGGCGTTATTGATTGAGGAACATAATCCGGCAGCCCTCTTTTTAACCGAGACATGGCTCCAGTCTCAAGCCGATCCTACAGTAGTATGGGCCATTCCACAAGGCTACACCCTTAAGCGCCTAGACCGCCAATCAGGTAGGGGCGGTGGACTGGCAATCATTTATAAAGATATCTATAGATGTCGTGTTATTTCCTTGTCCACTTCAGCATGTGAGAGTTGTTACTTTTCCCTTGAGTTTTCCCCTACAATTACCTTTTCTGGTATTTTGGTCTATCGACCACCGGGCCCTCTTGGCGACTTTATCGCTAATATAACAGAGTTAGCCGCTAACTCAGTGCTTACCTCAGCTAATCTCACTCTGCTAGGTGACTTAAACTTGCATTTAGATGATCCCCTGAATACTGCCGCTAATAATCTTCGGTCAAATCTTCAGGCTATTGATATGTCCCAAAAGGGTTTTCAGGCGACACACATTAAAGGTCATCTTTTAGATCACGTTTATAGCAACTCAGACAACTTACTGGTAGAGTTACCACTACCACTACCCTGGACTGACCACTTTTTAATCCCCCTTTTTTGGTCAATTAACACTCCCTCTATCCCACATACTCATGATAGGCACTGGGGTACGAAATGGAGCTCTCTTCCGCTTCTCAAGTGGCAACAAGCCCTTTCCAAACAGCCACCTAAAAAAACCAAGTATTCTGACCTGGCAGTTCTTAATTTCAATAGCTGGATTTCCACCACATTAGATCAAGTTCTCCCTAAGGGCTCTCGGCAAGTGATAAAAAGATCTAAAGTTGCACCTTGGTACTCTCCTGCCCTCAGGACGTTGAAACAAGTCTGCCGTAAAGCGGAGAGAGCCTGGAGGAAGGACCGCTCTCAAATGAAGAAACTGGAGTACAGAGTGGCAATAAGGCAATACAAGAACAAAATAAAACTTGCCCAAGCGGAGTTCTATGAAACCAAAATTAATAGGGCAGCTAACTCCCCTAGGGAAATTTTTAAAATTGCCAAATCTTTAATCTCCCCTCCTCCAGAAATTCTGCCATCAGAAGGTGCACAGGTTCGTTGTGAGAATCTGGCCACCTTCTTTTCTAAGAAGATTCAGGCCATTTATTCCCAACTCTCAACTGGTAGTGATAATGTGGCTACTTTGGACTCTGACCTGCCCGTACCTTGTTCATTGGTCGCTTTTCCACTCTTGGATCCCAATACTCTAGATATATTGGTTCATAAAGTTACCTCAGGATCCCCAAACGACCCAGACCCTCCTCAGACCTTAGCAAAAGTGATTGACACTATTCGCCCGTTCATTCTGGAGGCCCTTAAGACCTCTATTACCTCCAACTCTGTCCCTGCCACATGGAAGTGCGCGATGGTAAGGGCACTGCTGAAAAAGCCGAATTTGGACCAGAACAATCTGTCCAATTTCCGCCCTATCTCACTGCTTCCATGGATGAGCAAATTGTTGGAGAGATACATCAATGAAATTCTAGGGGACTATTTAGAGTCCAACAATCTTCTACAGGTCTACCAGACGGGATTTCGTCCCCAGCATGGTACGGAAACTGCCCTTCTGGCAGTGACAGAGGCAGCTAGAGCTATAATGGACCAGGGAGGAAAAACAGCCATTATACTTCTTGACCTCAGTGCCGCGTTCGACACTGTTAACCATGCCACACTACTACATCGTTTGAATGGCATGGGGGTGTCGGGCGCGGCCTTGACCTGGCTGACTTCCTTCATGGAGGAACGTTTTTTTCAGGTGTTTGAGGGTGAGGTGGCATCATCAAAGCATCCACTTAGCTGTGGGGTTCCGCAGGGTTCCTCCTTGAGCCCCACACTTTTTAATGTCTATATGCAGCCTCTAGAGAAGATAGTCCTCCCTTTTGGTGTGCGGATTGTCACCTACGCAGACGATGTTATGTTATGTTATGTTATTTATTTTTTGTATAGCGCACGGATGCCGCAGCTAAGAGGCGTCCCGGCGCTTGGAGAACTGAATAACACAACACATATGAGAAGGCGAAGGCAAGAAGACAGACTAAACTGTGGAAAAGAGGAAGGTCTTCAAGGTCTTCCTAAAAAGAAACAGGTCTGGGATTGCACGGAGTGGAGCTGGTAGAGAGTTCCAAAGGGCAGCCGCCAGCACTGAGAACGAGCGTCCACCCATTCTGGCTCGTTTAAAACGGGGCACCGTGGCGAGGTTCAATCCAGCAGAGCGAAGAGCTCTAGCAGGGACATAGTGCAGGATAGTCTGTGAAAGAATAGGAGGGGAAGCTAGTTTAAGAATTGTAAAAGTTAAGCAGAGGGCTTTGAACTTAACTCTTTGCTTGATCGGTAGCCAGTGGAGATTCCGGATAGTTTGGCGAGCTGAGACAAATTTCGAGAGGCCGACAAGCATCCTAGCCGCCGCATTCTGGACCCTCTGAAGGCGGGATAGTTCGGCCTGATTTAAGCCCAAAAACAGAGAGTTGGCATAGTCCAATCTGGTAAGAACCAGAGCCTGGACCATAATCTGTCTTGTCTCAGCATCAAAAAATTTAAAAATGGGTCTCAGACATTGCAGAGTACCTAGACATACGCCGGCCACGCGTTTAGTGTGGGAGGTAAATGAAAGCTTATCATCAAACCATACCCCGAGGTTTCTGACTTCACTCACGGGGGTGGGTGCAGGGCCAAGATCAGTAGGCCACCATTGATCTCCCCATAGGCCACTTTCCTTGCCAAAAATAATGACCTCGGTCTTAGAGGCATTAAGTTGAAGTCGATTGTTCGCCATCCAGCCAGAAACAGCTTTTAACGCTGACTGGAAGGTGGGGGCGTCCATGTTGGAGTCACCATTAAGTGCCACCGCCAGCTGCGTGTCATCGGCGTATGACACTATGGAGAGACCAAAGCTATGAGCTACCTCCGCCAAAGGCTGAACATATAAATTAAATAAAGTGGGGCTAAGAGCCGATCCTTGGGGAACGCCCTGAAGAATAGGGCGTGAAGCAGAAACAAAAGGAGGTGTAGACACTTTGAAACCTCGATCCTCAAGAAAAGAGCGGAACAACTCAAGTGCCATCTCTCCAACTCCAGCCTCCATCATGCGATGTAATAAAATCTGATGGGACACCGTATCAAAGGCGGCACTAAGATCCAAAAGGATCAGTGCCGCCGTCTGACCCTGATCCAACATCTTCCTGATATGTTCCACCACAGCCAAAAGAGCAGTTTCGGTGCTATGACCTGCACGGAATCCGTTCTGGGAAATGTCCAGTAGATTCGTTTCTTGCAGGTGAGCAGATAGAATACGGTTAGCATGTGCTTCCGCTAGCTTGGCTGGCCAAGGACGATACCCAACTTGTGATCTCTTTGGACCACAATGAGGGTTCGTCTAACACCTTGGGCCCTTGTCTGGAGGCTGTTGCTAGGTGGATGCAACTCTCTCACCTCAAACTCAACGGGGAGAAGACTGAGATCATGATGCTAGGTAATCCCTCCCCTACTTCCTTAGCTTCTAGCTGGCCTTTATGCCTCGGTGTCCCCCCTCCTCCTAAGGACCAGATAAAGAGCCTGGGAATCTGGCTTGATAGAGCGCTGGATTTTTCAGTTCAAGCCACCAAAACTGCCTCTACTTGTATGGGGCTAATGAAAATGCTCCGTAAAGTGCTCCCCCTACTTCCACTCCAGGCAAGAAGGGTCATGGTCCAGACCCTGATACTCTCTCGCCTGGATTATGGAAACGTTTTATATCTAGTAGCCCCGGTAGCAGTGACGAAAAAACTTCAAGTCACCCAAAACTGTGCCGCCCGACTATTGTTCAACATCCCCCGCTGGCAATCAGCGAGGAATGCTTTAAAGGAACTCCACTGGCTTCCAGTGGCTGCCAGGACACAGTTTAAGGCCATGTGCATTTTGCACAAATCTTTCCATCAAACTGGCCCGGCAGTCCTGCGCCCTCTAGTGCGGCCTTACTCACCATCCAGAGCCCTGCGCTCGGCCTCATTGCATTTGGCAGCTATGGCAAAAGTCAAGAAAGCCCGTTGGGGTGGACGCTCCTTCTCTCATACAGCGGCGAAATTATGGAACTCCCTGTGTAGGAAATGGGACCCCCGGCCGGCCAGGGCTTGCGCCACAGCCAGTCAGAGACCGCCACTCCTATGTAAAGTCGACCCCTGCTCGCCCTCTAGGTAACGCGGCGCGGGCAGTCAGGCCTATCTCGGAGGACATGTGTGAAGCATTTGCGCACGCACCCACCAACAGCAACATCCCAGGCCTCCCACAAAAGGAACTCCACACAAAGTATATATGAAAATAGTCTTTGTATTAGGAAGGACACACAGGAACATACACTTTACAATGTGCTCAAGGCACAGCAGGGGTTACCAGGGGAAAGGTACAGAGCAGGGCCAAGGGGCCACTGCCAGGAAGGTGCACATGATGGCATTGGTATTTTAGAACATATAACAACTGGGAGCTTCCTCGGACTAGGACTAGAACACATAATCACCAGGAGCTTAGCATTAGAACACGTCACGCCCCGGGGTCTCATAGGACTAGCAATAGAACTCACTCTAACCAGCATAGACATACATGAGGCAAGGTACACAACACAACAGGGGCCCCTATCAGCAGGGCAACACATAAGGATTCTCAGTATCACTTTGATGTTAGTCAGTAGTACCCCATAGGCCAGATGGTCTTCCTGAGTCAAGGGCGCCTTAGAGTCTTGATGTCCAGAGTGGGCTGCAAGGGGCCCGGGGCAAACCTAAACGTGGCAGCGGCCCACTAAGTGCTGGGCCGCTGAGGGACGTGGACATAGCCCCGCAGGCTTGGGGGGACAGGGGGGCAATGGTGGAGCCTCTCGCAGGGTCAGGGACACGTGGTGGGGCCTCTCGGGGCCCAGGCAGGGCCAGGGACACGTGGTGGAGCCTCCTCAGGGCTCAGGGGGCCAGGACACGTTGGAGCCTCCTCGGGGCTTGGGACAAGAACTGTGGGCAGGCGGGGCCCCGCCTCGGGGGACCCGGCATCAATGGGGGCCCCAGGGGCCGTGACGGAGCCTTGCGGGCTCAGGCCCAGAACTGTGGGCAGGCGGGGCCCCCCCTCTGGGGACCCGGCATCAATGGGGGCCCCCGGGGGCCGTGACGGAGCCTCGCGGGGCTCAGGACAAGAACTGTGGGCAGGCGGGACCCCCCTCGGGGGACCCGGCATCACTGGGGGCCCTTCGGGCCTTGAGGCACATGCGTGCTCGCGCTAGAGGGGAGGGGCGAGCACCGACAATGTGCTCCGACGCCCCGCCTCCCCTCCGGCAGCACTCACCGGTCGGCGGGCCGACGCGCCAGTCCTCCTCGCTCTCCGGGGCTCCCTCTCGCTCCTGGGGGCCCCGGGGGGGAAGCGGCAGTGGTCCTGGTGGGACGCAGGGGCGCGGAGTAGGCTCCCGCCGACCCCTGCCTTCGTGGCTCTCTCCGGTCGTCTCCACAGCTCCCCGGGCCGCCGGCCAATCAGAGCGCGGCCCGGGGAAACGTCATCAGCTCAGCCTGGGCCGACAGCCAATCAGAGCGCGGCCCGGGGGCAGGCTTCACGCAGGGTCCCGGGCTGCGGCGGTGAACACAGGGGAAATTGACGAGGGCCCGGCTCCCTCGATAAGGCAGCCAGGAAGGAAATAAAGCGAGGCAGGCACTCGCTGGGGGAATAGAGCGCTCCCCGCGCTGGGGGCAGAACGGCAGCGCCTCGAGGCGCTAGGACAGCCGGATGGCACTAGAGGCCGGGAGGAAGCGCCCCAAGGCGCTAAGACAACAGGAAAGCGCTCCCAAGCGCTAGAAGCGGGAATGAGCGCCCCAAGGCGCTAGGATAGCAGGAAAGCGCTCTCAAGCGCTAGGGCCATAGAAAGCAGGGTCCATAGGAAGTCCAGGAGTTCAGGGGGAGCACATCAGCTCTTAGAAGGGAAAAAGGGACATCAGCAGTTCAGGAGCAGGGCAGGGCCCAGGGAGGCCAGCCAACCCTGAGCCCACGCAGCAGCACGACCCAGGTAGGGACCCAAGCAGGAAGAAGAAGAGAGAGAGAAGAGGGCCCACCCTCCTTTTATACAGGAGCTTCCTTTGTCTCCAAAAGGGGCAGGCAGGGAGAGAACCAGCCAGAACTGGTTATAAGGAATTTCAGGTTACTGGCCAGGCCAGGGGCACTGGACGCACCCCAGGGGGGCGGAGCCAGCCTGGTGGGGGAAGGCCCGGCTGGCTTCAGCCAATCAGGTGCCAGCACACCTACTGCACACACACACCAAGGTCTAGAAGTGGCACTTCCCTTCTAGTCACACCCATGCCGCATACATCATCTTGTAGCATTCAACCTCACGAGCGCATACATACCAAACACGACCCGGCACGCCCCACGCATCAGGAACTACCAGAGCCACATACATTCCCCATGCATTCCTATGGGAGGCAGGTCTCTCTCACCACACACACCCTCAGAAGGGGAATCACCATCCCCCGGACACATATAATAAGCACAAAACTTCAGGGGTGGACCTGCCAGACGGGCCAAGTCCAACACCCTGCCCCTAAGTCTCAGACGAAACAGCAACCGAATGTCATTTAGGAGAGATTTAAAAACCTACTTGTTTTCAAAGGCGTACTAATTTTCACCCAGTAGCCCGACACACCAATTCAGTCTAAAGCACTGCGAGGCCTCCGGGTGGTTATGCGCTATACAAGTGGAATTTTTCATTTCATTTCATTTCTCTCACTCTAGAAGAGTTTCAAGTTTAACATTTGTATAGCGCACTAATCACCCAGAGGGTCTCAAGGCGCTTAAGTGCATATATCCAGGAACATGGTTTATTGTACTCCACAGGCCACCCATTCTGAATTATCTTCTGGTGGGAAGACAGGCTGCACCAGATCCGGCCCCTCACAGAGGCCTGTTGTGTGCTGTGCTTCGAAGATTCAGCAAAAGGAGATCAAACAACCAGCCCCTGGGGAAATAATTTTTGGAAATGTCTTCGGTGACAGAGGGGCAAAGGTCTTTCAAAGGGACTGCAACCAAATCCAGAGACTATCGCCCAGGAATGCAGAGCGGTGCTCGAGATGCTGTCCGGTGTAGCAGATTGCCCTGAGCTGCCCTGAGCACCCTGAAGGCCTCATAATGCAGTTGGTAGTATGGAGGGGTGGGGAGGCGAAAGAGGACGGGACAGGCAGGAGAGAAACTTGTGGTACCCTATGGACCTGTTAACCCAACTTCCCAGAGGGACATTTCTGGTCAGACTTCAGGTTCTGTAGATGTAATTACTTTGTTCTTGTTTATCGCTGTTGTTATCCGGGGGGTACGTACACCACAATGAGATGCACTACACTTTCAACCTCTGCAGATATAAGTTCGCTGGAGATGATGCTGGGCCCAGCTGGGAGTGCAGGGCGCCTTTTTCTGAGAGGCCCTTATAGAGCAAGTCTTTTTTCTACCCTCGGCCACGACCGGCTGAAGGTGATTATCCTTGATGTTAAGGGGCTTAACAACCCTATTAAGCGCTGAGCCTTCCTCTCATACCTGGAGGGAACGGGACAGGGCAGACCTTTGTCTTGTGCAGGAGTCGCACCTGCTCCCCGCTGATTGGCACTGCATGCTGTCACACACTTTCCAGTGCGGCTTCTTCTCCCTTTAAAACAGCTGGAGTGGCCATACTTGTGTCTCGCACGTTTCTTGTCAAGGTGGGCTCCAAACTCCCTGAGGTCAAGGGGCACCTTTTGCACACTCTATGAGCCTTGAGAACTACACATTTACTCTGAGTACCGTGTATGCCCCTAACAAGGGTCAAGAACGATTCTTGAGGCGGGCGGTGGCAGAGGTGATGTCCTCTCAGGACAGACTGGTGCTGGTGGGGGGTGGGGTAGGGGTGGGGGGATAGATCAGTTTAGTATACAACAACTTGGACCACTCAACACATCGCTTTGGCCTCACAGGGGCCCTTTCGGGGAATGGAGCCCTATGGTTGCAGGAGATCGGACTATTGGACCTTTGGCGAGAGCAGAACTCCTAGACTCAAGATTACACATTTTTACTCTCACGCTCAAAACATATGCACTCTTGGATCACTTTCTGGATACTAGTGGGCTCCAACTCTCTCAGACACAGAGATAGAGCCACATCCGCTGTGAGACCATGCAGCGGTTTCCTGTACTCTGGCTCTTTCCCCGCGAGACACACCTCCCGATATTTATACTGGAGGAGACTTTACTACATAGGCCATAGTTGGTGACAAAACTTGCCCAAGCACTCACAGATTACTTAGCTATTAACAATACCGCTGGCGTTTTGGTCCCCGCCATCTGGGAAGCATTGAAAGCAGTCATTAGGGGGGATAAACTCTGTGGAGACAAGAGGGACATTCTCCTTAAAAAAAAGTACAGGAACTAGAACGCATACACAAACGCACAGGTGCTCTGAGGGTTTGGCAGCAAGAGCACAACTTGCGGGGCTGAACAGTGATAAAGCTGAATTTGCATTATTACGGCTCCGATGTTCCTTTTATGTGCGGGGTTCAGATGCTGGACGCTGCTGATTAACAGGCTATGTGCACAACACGGGCCACAGGTGTGGACTCCCTGGTGGTTAAAGACTGCATGGCAGTCTTGGGGGTTAGCCCTATAGCATCTATTTTCTGGGATTTCTATGAGGACCTTTATTCAGAGCAGCCCCTAGTGCAGGAGACCCCAGACCTATACAGCAAAAACGCACCCACACTACGAAAAACGCCGGAGCAGGTTGCTAGTCTTGACCGCCCGAGGAGGAGGTTATCTCTGCAATTGCCCATCAGAAGCCCTTTAAATCACTGCAACCCAATGGTATCCCGGCTCTTGTCTATAAGACATTCTGCTCCATGCTTGCCCAAGCCTTGGCACGACGTTTTCATTCAAAAACGGGACCCGGTACAATTCCACCGTCCATGCTGGATGCCTCCATCGTAGCAATTCTGAAACCAGGGAAGGGTAAACAGCAATGTGGCTCATATCACCCGATATCTCTCCTCAACATGGGCATTAAATTGTTCACTAGCAGCTTGGCCGAGCGTCTGGGGCCCCTTATGCCCGGTCTCATTAACCCAAATCAAGCAGGCTTCGTGCCACATACACAATGCAGTGACAATACCAAGCGTCTCTTCCATCTAATTGATAAAGCCAAACGATCCAACAGGAAATAATACTTTTAGCTGTAGATGCTGAGAAGGTGTTCACTGGCCTTACCTCGTGGCGACACTCTCACTTTAGTTTTGGCAGTTGCTTTAGCCTATGGGTCCTTAGCAATTATAGACAACCAATGGGCGATGGTCCGTGTAAATGGACAGATGTTGTTTCCTTCCTTATTCACAGATTGTGAGAGGCAGGCTGGCTTAGAATATGGTTCTCCCTTATGTAAGTTTAGCACCCTGCATTAATCCAGACAACCCTTATGGTGATTTTAGTGGTCTTGGACAACCATAAAAAGCTCTCTATGTGTTAGCTGTGGAGAGCAGCCTTCAGCCTTTGTCCAGAAGGAGTGTAAAGTAGCTTGTTTTACCAGTACTTAATGATATAGTATAGGTTACGTGAAAAAGAACCACACAGTGTAATAATAAAAATATATATTTATTATTAACACTCACTGACACAATGTATTATCTCCTACCTGGAGATATAACACAATACACACAATACTTTGTCACTAGAATACGTAAATAGCACACAATACACAGTGGTCTCCAGGGGCAGACTAAACCATATACTAAAATAGTGGAATGCAAACCACAACTCTAGTCAATTTTCAAAAGACTTTATTCAATTTAAAAACAAAAACCATAAACGTTATACAGCGCCATTAAAATATAAAAACATACAATTCATGGTATGAATTGTAATGGACACTCCAATAAAATACACAAAAATATAAACATCAGGATCAATATTAAAAAAAAGGGGGGAAATAACGGGCTGTCAGTAATTGGACATACAAATTCATAGCTAGTAAATAAGAGGCTGCCTACTGATGTTGGGGAGTTATTAATTTTCCATACAGTTTCTAGATCTCAGCAAGGATTTCAAGAAGCCTACTACAAGTGGAATACATTCAGGTTTCAACATTTGTAGGTAAAAGAGAGCTGGGCGTACCTGTATAAAATTCAGCCTTTTTAACAAGGGGGTTAAAAAAAGCCTACGGGGCACTTCATAAAATCTACAGAAAAACATAAAGTGCAGCAAATCTTGTGGAGACACACCGTCGAAGCCACAGGATGCTAGCACTTGGCTTCTACAACTCCCTTTTGGGACAGCAAGTAAAAAATGGAAATAAACCACAACTCTAGTCAAGAATGGACCCAGAAGACGTAGAAGACTCCAGGAACTCCCCAAGGTGAGAATCTAGGAACCTCACGGAGGCCGTGTTCAATGTGTGAACACGACCGTGTGCTCCATGTTAGTCATCTGGTAAGTCGCTGTTGCAATTTTAAAGAAGAAGGACCCGTCCCAGCGGACCCTTAAGTGACCCTGTGGAAGATGGAAGGTTGGAGAGTCGCCCCACCTGGGGATACCCCAGGAACCAGGATACCTACACCAGGTGCATAGGTGTCAATTGACGTTGGAAACTGCCGTAGACCACATTGGAGGGCTCAGGAAAGATGCAGCTGGAGGAGAAGACAAAGGAGTCCAGTGGAACCCAAAGGTGGATTCAAGATGAGAGGTACCTGCAAGTAGAGGGGACACAGTCTATGCCACTCAGGAGTGACCAGTATGCCCTGAAGACTAATGCCCACCAATGTCAGAGATGCATGAGAGGTTGACAGAGCCCTTGAAGTTGCAGCTGTGCGGACCAGGCGACGCTGTAGAAGACTAGGAGGCATTTACGAGCTGTCCCACGTCAGATGTGGAGAGCCATGTGTTCAATGTCCAACAGGTGCACCAACAAGCCTTGGCATCTGCAAACAACGTAGTCGACAAACAAAAGTGCAGTTTTGGGATTGACAAGGTCCAAGTGACTGACCACAAGTAAGTCGGAGCAGGCCCGAGCAGCAAGGAAGCCCACTGGAGCCAAAGAAGACCCTTGAGAGGACCCACGGGCCAAAGGCACAGGAGTCACAAGAGGACCTCGAGCAGCTCACCAAAGGATGAAGGCCCACTGTCCAGAGGATGTAATGCAGGCGAAGATCTTGGCTGCAGGAGATGCTTGAGGTTGGAGCTTCTTTGAGCCCGAAGATATCTGGAGGAGTGAGTCAACAAGCCTTTGCAACGGCAAGCCAACGCCATGCACAGGGGTTCTGTTCCAGCGGTTCCGACGAAGTATCCTGGCCTCAAACTCGGTAAGAAGACAGTGCAGGCCTCGATGGAGTTGCAGAATAACCACCTGTGTTGCTGAGCCTTTCGGAGTCCGTGGGAGCCCAGGATCATCAGAGCGGTCAGCTGCGTTGCAGTGCCTGCAGATGCTGGAGAGTGACTACTTCACTCCAAGGGAGATTCCTTAGGGTGTCTTGATTGTCCACAGGCCCGGTAAAGAACCTGTATGGAGCTCAGGCACAGACGTTGCAGCAGACTTGCAGAACAACAAGACCAGGAGCAGCATGAGTCTTCCTTGTTGCAGTCTCGGGTCCCAACACAAAGTCCAGCAAGGTCCAGGTGAGCCCTTAAGTACCCTAAGGAAAGGGTTGGAACAATTCAGGGATCCCTCCCAGAGGAGGAGCTGGACAGTGGGGAGAATACTCCCATGCCCTTTGTCCAGTTTCATGCCAGACCAGGAGCCAAGGCTCCCTGAACTGGTTTGAACTGGACTATGCAAGGAGGGCATCAAATGTGCCCTTCAAGCAGTCTTTGAGTGGCGCTGGCAAGCACTCCCACCCTGTCGCACTACACTAAGTCCTGTCTGGGAGGTGGTCACACCCCCCTGTGACAGGATACCTATTGTCCTGGCGTCCTCTGCTCAAGCTTGGCTCAGCAGCAGGAGGGCAGAATAGTCTCTACGGTCAGCAGCAGCCATAGTTTATTGTCTGGGTCTAGAAGAATGGTACTGAAGGCCTCCCGGAGAAGCTTTACAGTACATGGAATCCTACCCCCCACACTGTTTACAGTGTGGGGGTATGATTCCAACATGTTTGATACCAAACACAACAGGGTTTGTTACAGCCAGTTTAGAAATGGTCATCGCGTAAAGACGCATGGGCACTCTATGTATCTTAGTGGCTGATGCACTTACAACTCAGAAGAATGGACTCATGGTTGTTGGGGTGTCCCGCTCGTGCAGGGGCACCCTCACACTTAGAACCGAGCACCCTGCCTGTAGGATTGAAAGGCCTGCCTTAGGGAAGACTTATAGGTTTTAAGTGTTGCCCTCAGATATTGGGGAACCTATATCTTATCCAGTATTTGGGTGTCTTTCATAGATTCACATGCCTGAATCATTCCCAGTCGTCAAGACGGGAGCCTCCGGTATATAAAAAAGTAATGTCCTAAGACATACATATAAAAGAATAGGCCTAAGGGTCTCACCTTAGTGTCCTATCCAGGTCCTTATGCAGGAAGGACCAAACAGAGTAGGCCCAAGGGTCCCACCTTGGTAGCCTATCTGTGTCCTTTTGTAAAAAGGACCAAGGTAAAGAGAAACAACCAATCAGCTACTACCTCCTTCCAGAACCTTCCTGTCAGGAGCCTCAGTCTCTCAGATTTTCTACTGCACGTTGTGCTAGGGAGTCTCCACCTGAGTTCTCCTCAGGAAACTTATTCTTTTCATTCAAACTCAATATTTTCACAACTTCTTTGCCATGGCTGATAGCCAGAAAAAAGGACTATTTCGAGCCTGTACCTCATGTGGCAAAAAGAGGTTACACGTGGAAGATAAACATGAGACCTGTTTATACTGCCTCTACCCCCAACACCAGGCCAAGGACTGCAGAATATGTAGGACATTCTCACATAAAACCCAGAAGGACCGGGAAGGACGTCTTCTGATATGGCTGAACAGGCTTAAAAACAAACCTGAGAGCGACCTGGTTTCAGAAGATGAGAGCATGTCTGGCGCCTCGCAGTTCTCCTTGAAGAGGTCTAGGGTTTCCTCTCCTGGCCCCTCAGACACCTCCCCTAAGAAGGCCAGAAAGTCTTCAGAGGGCAAGCCACCTGTGTCTGACAAGGACCTTCCTGTCCCCAGGAAGCAGTCGCGGATTCCGACGACGACGACAACGTCGATGGCCTCCTCAGCGCTGAAAACCGTCTCTACGTCGACGACAACAGTGTCGACGACGACGGCCTCATCGGCGTCTTCCTCGTCGACGTAAACGACACCTTCATCGTCGACAAGTAGACCGCTGTCATCTACTGTTCCCTCGACGACTAGGACTACGTCGTCGTCGACGCCGAAGACATCGACGACGACACCGTCGACGAAAGCCACAACGTCGACGAAGCCTCCTTCGTCGACGAGGAGCACCCCGTCGACGGCGACGAAACCGTCGACGATGGAAAAGCTGTCGTCGGCGAGAACAACGTCGACGAGGGCATCGACGACGGATATACCGTCGGCGAAAGGTAAAATTCCGCCGACGACGGAAAGCTCTTTGGTGGCACCGTCGACACAGGTGTCGACGGCAACTAGTACCTGGAAGGAGTCTGAGCTGCTCTCACATGCTATGGATGCCCAGACGTCCCATGTCACGATCAGGATTACTAAAAAGCCAATCACACCGGACATGACATCACCTAGTAAGGTGCAACAACTAACACCATCCTGCTTCTTACAAGACCAGGAACTGGATGAGGAACCGTTTACCCAGGCCACTAGCCCTTCGGAACTGGTGATTAAGTGCCAGAGTACAGATGAGGAGCAAGATGTTGAGGAATCTGTGGATCAAGCTGTCCATACTCAGGTACACACACAAGTGACACCAATGGTGTGCCTGCCAGCATCCTTAGTTTCGGACCTACGATTCCTCATCCAAGACTATAAAGAGCGGTTTCCAGAAAAAGCCACTCCTGATGCTCCTCCAGCTCCGCAGGTACCTGCTCCTGTACCACGACATAAGCCCTCTCCGCTGGTCCTTCCTAGAACTCAGGATCCAGCACAAGACACCATCTCGTCCGACGACAATGAGAGAGACCATGAAGAAGGGGAAGTCCGCGATGATGACACAGACCCTGACGCAGACCAGGACTACGTCACTCACTCTCCGGCCTCTCGAGAGCCACAGTCTTCGGAGTCTCCACCCGCAGACATTGGCGGCTTCCATAACCTCATGGAATGGGCAGCCAAAAGGTTCCATATGTCCATGGAAACACAGGAAACTGAATGTTTCCTCTATGATTTTAAGGAACCTGCAAAAAAGACAACAAGATCGATCCCGATTATTGACTACCTACTGAAACAGGGCAAACAACTCATGCAGACGCCAGCTTCTCTGCAAGTAATAGTGCCCAGACTTGACAAAAAATACAAAGCTACGTCTTCGGCACCAGCATGCCTCACGGGTCACCCCAAGGCAGACTCCGTGGTTACTCAAGCAGCGCAGAAGAATTCGCGAAACCCTGCGTCTCCCTTATCAACACCACCCGATAAAGAAGGCAGGAAGCTGGATGCCATCGGAAAACGCTTTTCCACCATGTCTGTGACGACAGTGAAGATCGCAAATTCTATTGCACTCCTGGGCCGCTACAACCGTCAACTCTGGGCGGACATCGCGCCCTACCTCGCTAACCTTCCAGAGGATTTGAAAGAGGAGGCACACTCGCTACTCCTAGAGGGCCAAACATCGGCTTCTGAATTGATTGAATGTGCCATCGACGTAGCCATGACTGGCTTCAGACAGCTGGCGGGCGCCGCTGTTCTAAGATGTCAGGGTTGGCTTAAGGCCACCTCCTTCTGCCAGGAAGTTCAAACTAAAATAATTGATATGCCGTATGATGGCGAACATCTTTTCGGCGAAAAGATCGATGAAGCCCTCACCACAATCAAAAAGGACACCGATACAGCCAGAGCTCTGGGAACTCTACAATCTAGAAATCAGTCCTTTCGTGGCAACAGAGGGAGAGGACAATCTACGTACAGAGGTTCCTACCAAAATAGGTCCTCCTATTCGTACTCCCAGGGCAAGACGCAGTTCCAACAGCGTCAAAACCAGACGGGACGTCAAACTTCCTACAACAAATCGTCCTACAGGTGAAAAAACCAGAAGAGACCTGCTGGCAATCGCCAATGACTCTTTCCATTGGCCAGCCCTTCCACCATCACATTCTTTACGACTTGGAGGAAAACTCTCCTTCTTCCTGCAGAATTGGCGACAAATAACGACGGACCGGTGGGTTTTACAACTTCTCCAATTCGGTCACTCACTGGAATTTCTTTCAAATCCCCCAACGACACCACCAGCCAAGCGCCCTCACAGACACCTACGGCTGCTTCTTCAGGAAATAGCTTCCATGCTTCAAAAGGGCGCAATAGAAAAAGTTCCACACGCCCAAAAGGGGGAAGGATTCTACTCCCACTTCTTCCTAATTCACAAAAAAGGCAAGAAATGGAGACCGATCCTCGACCTGAGAGCACTCAATGTGTTCCTAAAGAAACAGTTGTTCCGTATGGTCACACTACAAGAGATCCTGGGACTCCTGGAAGAAGGCGACTACATGACGTCACTAGATCTTCAGGACGCCTACTATCACATCCCTATCCTCAAAGGACACAGGAAGTACCTCAGGTTCGCAGTAGCAGGAATCCACTACCAATTCCGTGTTCTCCCGTTTGGCCTCAAATGTGCCCCACCGATATTTACAAAATGCCTCTCTCCTGTGGCAGCCTTCCTTCGCCAACAGGGACACCAGGTTTTCCCATACCTGGACGACTGGCTGGTAAAGGCCCCGTTGGCAACAGCCGCAGCCGCGTCTTCCAGCGCCTGTCTGCATCTTTTCCGCCAACTAGGCCTGACCCTCAACAGAGAGAAGTCATCATTGAAACCAAGCAAAGTCATCACTTTCCTTGGAGCGACCCTGGACACGGAACGCGCTAGAGCCTTCCCATCGCAGGAGAGAAAATCAAAACTTATCTCCTTAGCCACGTTAGTGGCATCTAAAAAGACTCTGACTGTCCGTATCTTCAAGTCGCTCCTCGGCATGATGTCTTCATGCATTCTGCTCATCCCACACTGCCGTCTAAAAATGCGCCCCCTTCAGGAAGAACTGACAAGACAGTGGACACAAGCTGCGGGATCATTCGAAGACCGCATACGAGTCACTCAATCTATAGCCAACCATCTACAATGGTGGAGGTCAACCAAACACCTGTCGCAGGGACTGCCGTTCCTGCTTCCGGCGCAACCACATGTAGTCACAACGGACGCATCCCTAGAGGGCTGGGGGGCGGTCCTGCAAGAACTACAGATCAACGGCAAATGGACGCCGCAGGAATCCAAACTCCATATCAACATTCTGGAGCTAAGGGCAGTCTTTCTGGCGCTCCAATCTTTCCTCCCACGCATCCGAAACTTCCCAGTGCTCGTCAGGACAGACAACACCACGACGATGCACTACCTGAACAAACAGGGAGGGACGCGTTCGCTCTCACTCTCTCAAGAATCTCAGAGAGTCTGGAATTGGCTCCTCCAGCATGGAATAACACTCAAAGCCGAATACGTTCTGGGCAAAGACAACGTCCTAGCGGACGCCCTGAGCAGGGAACAGTCTCTAACCCACGAATGGGAGCTGGATGTGGAGGCGCTGAACTACATCTTTGCGGAGTGGGGAACCCCGCAGATAGACCTCTTTGCCACCAGGGAGAACGCCAAATGCCCAAGCTTCGCAAGCAGGCTTCCCCAACCAGGAACACTAGGGAATGCATTTTCCATAGCTTGGAGGAACGCGTTTGCTTACGCCTTTCCGCCATTTCCACTGATACCCAGGGTCATCAGGAAGATGAAGTCGGAGCCCTGCACCCTGATCCTCATCGCCCCATCCTGGCCGAGGCAGCATTGGTACACAGAACTGCATCGCCTGTCTATCCAACCGCCTCTTCGCCTACACAGTCATCCGACCCTGCTCACAATGTCCCAAGGACAGGTTCTCCACCCGAACCTGGGCCCTCTGAAGTTATCAGCCTGGCTCTTGAATACCGTGAATTCAGCCACCTGAACATTCCGCAGGAGTGTAGAGATGTCCTCGCTAAAGCTAGAGCTGACAGCACTGTAAAGACCTATTCTCTTAAATGGAAGCGCTTCTGTGTCTGGTGTGCGACAGAAGGCCTACACCCTTTCCATGTCACCCCACAGCTACTGCTACCATATCTACTACATCTGGCGCAGTCAGGACTTGCACATGCGTCCATCAAGGTACACCTAGCAGCAATATCCAGGTTCACAAGAACTTCTAGGGGTCCTTCCCTGTGGGCGGACAGGCTTGTCAAACAATTCCTGAAAGGCCTATTCAGGTCCTTTCCAAGGCCAAAACCTATCCCTCCGTCGTGGCACCTCAACGTGGTCCTTCACCAACTGATGAAGCATCCCTTCGAGCCTATTTACAAAACGGATATCAAATTCCTTTCATGGAAGACGGCCCTCCTCCTGGCCCTAACCTCAGCCAGAAGGGTTGGTGAATTGCAAGCTCTCTCCAGCCAAGACCCTTTTTTACAATTCAGAGACGACAGAGTCATCCTGCGCACTAACCCACGATTCATACCCAAAGTCCCCTCCGGCTTCCACCTTAATGAGCCAGTGGTTCTAAAATCGTTCTTTCCAAACCCAACTACCTCGGCTGAAAGAACGCTGCATTCATTAGATCTAAAGAGATGCCTCAAATTCTACATCGACAGAACAAGATAATTCAGAAAATCATCCCAACTCTTTGTTGCATTCAGCAGACCAAGGAAGGGCATGCCCCTGACGAAACAAAGTATATCAAGGTGGATCTCTTCAGCGATAACTTTCTGCCATGACAAGGCTGGGCTGCCTTTGGACTCGCGGGTCAAAGCCCATTCCACAAGAGCCATGTCCACGTCTGCGGCACTGTTTGCTGGAGTGCCACTCCTGGACATCTGTAGAGCGGCGACCTGGAAGTCCCTGCATACCTTCACCAGGCACTACTGCTTGGAAGCTGAGCTGACGAAAGATGCAGCAGTGGGCAGAGCGGTGCTTCGCCATCTATTCCAGTGAGGTGAGCCTTCTTGCTTCCCACCATCCTTGACTGGTATGCACATCTCTTTATTACTAGATACTACATGACATTGTATGTTGTTGATTTACAGTCACAGATATGTATTATCTGCAGGCTTATATATGCTGTACAAACCCAGAATGTGCATATTGTATTGCTTGCTACTCTGATTCAGGCATGTGAATCTATGAAAGACACCCAAATACTGGATAAGAAATGCGTTACTTACCTGTAACTGCAGTTATCCAGTATTGGTGTCTTTCATAGATTCACATGCACCCTCCCGCCTCCCCTGGAAGGACTCACCTATCTCTCTAACAAGTTTACGCCTAACTAGCTTGGTGCGTACGAAAATCTGAGAGACTGAGGCTCCTGACAGGAAGGTTCTGGAAGGAGGTAGTAGCTGATTGGTTGTTTCTCTTTACCTTGGTCCTTTTTAGGTCTCGCGCCTGCGATGCATATGGCGAAGCCATATGCCATCGCGCAGGCGCGATACTATAGTTGCTGGGTCTGCTTCCCAGGAGACCGGAGATGTCACGCGCACGCTCAGGAAAGCGATCGGCGCCGGCCGCGCGCGTGTGTTCCCAATCTCCTGTCTCTCTGGGAAGCACACAAGCAAGCCCAGCAAGCCCCGCCAAGGCACCACGAGCACTTCCCACGTGGGCGCCTACCACGAGGACATTGGCGAATGCGGTGTACAAAACAAATATGCCTCCTAAAAAAACTGCATTTAAATTCAATGGTTGAGTGAACAATATCTATCTCTCTTGCATAGTTCACAGTATGGGTTTGGCGAGCCTAATACAAAAGTCAGGTTCCCACACTTGCACGCTCCTCTGGGTTTGAGCTGCACATGTTTCGGGATATCGGCGTCTTTTTTGAAGTCTCAGTTCCGCGTTGCTGGAAAGTCACAACACAACACACCGCATGAAGCCTAAACGCGACGCTATGTAGAGACCCACCAGAGAGCGAAAAACCGGTTAGTAAGAGGCTCCTAGTGACACTGTTTGTCCATTCCTTCTCGAGTCTCTAGCAAACCGTGCATTGCAAAGCCTGTCTATTTAACAGAAAACACTTCCTGCTGGCAGCGAGCGCCCAGTGCACAGGACAGCAGGCTCGGCAAAGCTCCATGTGGCGATGGCAGAGAAGCTACAGCGTCGTCGAAAACATACTTAAACAACCAGAAATGAGGAAACCCCTTCCAAGGCTCCCGATTCTCAAGATGGACACGGCAAATATTAAGTGGGGCGCGAGGGAATACTCGCTGAAGGAGTTTGTCCGAAAGTTTGAGACCTCTTTTCCCATCATCATTAAGATCACAGAGGGTTACCTTGGGAAACAGGAGGTGGACAGCATCAGCAACAGCACGGTAAGTGACAGTGTGTGTGGCCAGGACACAAGTCCCTAAAAGCTATACCTGGGGAACGAATGGACATAGGCACTAGACAGTGATGTCACTCACGTCAGGAAGTGCAGCCACAGGCCATGATAAAAAGTGCGTGTTTTAGGGGTGCGCGATTCCACATAATGTTGCTTTTGCGTCATTATGGGACATTGCAACAAAAGTAATTTAAAATGTATGCTACATGTAAATCCATCCATCACGTGCTCTGTTTCAATGTTTAATGCATCCTCGTCTCAGTTTTTGACACATGGACCCATTTTTCCCCAAACTATTTGCATGAAAAACACATATGTGTGGATATATTAACACATATAAGTTTGAAAACAACGTTTTAGATTTCATTTTTAGTTTTTCTAAACCACATATAGGTATATTTTATTGTTAAAAGGGTAATTGAGCTTCTATATGTGACAAAAAGCAGATCCTGATAAAGTTAACAGGATTTGGCAAAGCCAGTAGCTCTAACCTGGTCGGGCTCTACCACACATTTAGCTTTAATACATGGAACAAGTGTTGGCATAGACTGCCACAGCACAAGTGCAATCCAAAAATGTTGGCGCAGAATAAACCAGCAAAGTGGAATATTAGTGCGTTAACAATAATGGTGTAAGAGGACTCTAGTTAAACCTATGTAATCTGAAAATGTTGAAGAAATATTACATCACCATAGATGCAATTTTGCACAAAAATTCGGACGGACCAACTGGTGTAAAAGTTGATCAGTTCTTGTACCTTTCAAACAGATTAAAGATTAGTATGAGATTGCACTAGCACCAGTGCAATATATGCAGTTCACAAATGTGGTGCAAAATTGCACTTCCCAATGGTGCAATCTGTGTAATTCTGCATGAATTTGGTATTTTTTCGTAATAGAATGTCAACATGACATCAATTCCACAAATTCAAAATTGTATTTCTGGTAGGCCAGAGTGTGGTGGCAACGATGCAAGCTGCACTAATATACTTGATGTTATTTAGTTTTATCAACGACCAAAGGTGCAAGAAACAGTGGAATCATTCAAATCAACCATTTTTAAAGTAGCAGAAGTACCTCAAACCAAAGGTGTGGTACAAAGAATATTATTCTAACTGGGTATCAATTAAGACCAGATCACAGAAAGCAGGACGTGACTAAGAGGAGAGGCTAATACAATTGGTTCAGTATACACATACATGCATACTTACATTCAACAAATGCACATATTTTCATTGCAAATATTTGTAGTTTCCGACAAGGCGAGATAAAGAGAGTCCCCCAGAATGATACTAGATTTGCACCTTTTGTTTTGCAGGAATGGTAGCACCATTTATAAATATAATAAAAGGTCTGCTTTTTCAATCAAATAATTTGGAATGGCCGTTCAAAACAGGCTTAGATGATAGGCAGGGCCACTGGAATTTTGTGATTTTGCAGCTGTGGTGTGTTCTGCATTATTGCACATCTTTCACCCCTTTACCACCATGCTTGATTATTACTCCAATCGTAAAAAACAGGCTCACTGTCCCTTTTTAGGTCTCGCGCCTGCGATTCATATGGCGAAGCCATATGCCATCGCGCAGGCGCGATACTATAGTTGCCTGGTCTGCTTCCCAGGAGACAGGAGACTGTCACGAGCATGCTCAGAAAAGCGCACAGTCAGAAAAGCGATCGGAGCCGGCCGCGCGCGCGCGTTCCCAACCTCCTGTCTCTCTGGGAAGCACACGAGCAAGCCCAGCAAGCCCCGCCAAAGCACCACGAGCACGTACCACGTGGGCGCCTACCACGAGGACAACCGCAGCAGCAGGGCAGCCCCGCCGGAGAGCGCGCGGCCCTGCGCAGCCCCAAACTGCAAGCGGAAGCCGGGACAATTATTTGAGGCGTTTCTGCCGAGAATGTGGAAGAAGGGCCTGCATCATCTGTTACAAGGTACAAAATAGCGTCCTTGCAAAACCGCGCAGCCCGCAAACCGCAAGCGGAAACCGGGACCCCCCAAGGCCACCCCTGCAACACCTCCCACCCCCGACACGCCGAAACAACCGGAGGCCCCCGCACAATGCCTGCAGCCTGCCGGAGCAAGGAGCGCCCCCTAAGCGCGCTACTCCACCGCCGCTTCCTCCCCCTCCCAAAGACAACCCGACCCTACGGACACGCGAACCCTATCCCCATGCACTCACTGCGGCATGCACCCTGCCGCCCTCAGCACCCCCACCAGCCGTTCTGCCCCCAGGCCAGCAAACGTGAAATCCGAACAGGGCAGCGGCCGCGCGCCCCAACACAATTCCCCCCCCCCCCCCCCCCCGCAAATGTGTATTAATAGGAACGTATTAACTGACATGTGTATTTTATTAATCTGTCGTGGATAATCAGTATTTGAGATTTAATTTCTTTGGGCTGTGTAAGAAAATGTAATGGTGAACGTATTTATGTGAAACTTGTCATTTCATGTAACATGAGTTATACTTGTGTCGCAAACCGATCATTGGGGTCACGTTCACCACAGTTTTCACACCCATTACGTGTCTGTTGAATGGGAAAAGGACATAGACAATAGACTTTTTCGTTCCACTTTGTGCATAGTACTACTTAGCTCGGGCATTTTATCCTATCATTCAACCCCGATGCGCAAAGTACCCCAATATATGATCGGCTCAGGAAATGTTTGCGCTCGGCTTTTCTTTTGACCTTTCAAAAAAATTGTTAGCGTGAAATCTATTGACTCTGTAAGGAGTTAAAAGTTGTTGCGCACTGCTGGTCTGGACTTGTATATTTTAAATGCAAAGCTGTTTATAACAAAACCGTCATAATTGCTGCAGACTCTACACTATAAGGCAGACACCTCTCACTTTCTGCAGTTTCAAACATGATGCAGAGTAAAAGACACTGACATTTACAAAATGCTGACTTTTTATGCTTTTAGGCCGGGTTCATTCTTATTTTAATTACATTCCTAGCTATCCAACAACAATAACCTATTACACTTTTTTAATGTATCAATATTCTTGTATCGGTGATTAATGTAACTAGTGGTATTTTCAATATCTGCATCATCTTTTGATATTTGGATCATGGCCGTGTCTTCTATATAGGATGTTGTTTAACACATACATATAACAGATTTATTTAAATCATTACAATAACTGCAAGAAACAACATCTAATCAAGACATTAATAACTCACAAAATATATCCTTTTTTTCTTTCCCATTTTATTTTAACTTCTCTCTTTGCACCTCTCATTTTCTTCTTGCCTTACACCACATCCTTTTCTTGTTGTCTTTTTTCTCTTGCCTTCTTTCCTCTCTCAATTCTGATTTCCTTATTTGTCTCTTTATGCCGTTCTGTCATTCTTTTTTCTTCTCCTTTCATTCATTCTTTTCACTGTTTCGTTTTTTCTTCCTTTAATTTTCTTCTAATGTATCTTTTTCCTTCACTGCCTTTCTTTTGCTCCTTTCTATATCCTATGTATCCTCATTTATTTCTTCTATTTTCATATCCTATCTTTCTCTGCCTTATTTTTCTTTCTTTCTCTCTTACATGTTTTTCTGCACTCTGTCATCCTTCCCTCTCTGTCTCTTTCTCTCCTCTTCTAATTTTTCTCTCACATTCTCTATCTCCATTTCTCATTCTTTCTCACTTTTGCTGTCTTAGAGCAAAGGGGCAAAAACTGATCCTCAGGGACCACAAATGTACACTTTTTGCAGGACAGCTCATGTGTCATCAATGCTGTGTGCTGCTTGTAGCAGGAATAGGGTACTCTAGGGGCAGCACCCTACGCCCTCTATCTATCCATCGCCCTCCCTCTATCTATCCATCGCCCTCCCTCTATCTATCCATCGCCCTCCCTCTATCTATCCATCGCCCTCCCTCTATCTATCCATTGCCCTCCCTCTATCTATCCATCGCCCTCCCTCTATCTATCCATCGCCCTCCCTCTATCTATCCATCGCCCTCCTTCTATCTATCCATTGCCCTCCCTCTATCCAACGCCCTCCCTCTATCCATCCTCTCTATCTATCGCATCACCACAGCATCACTCAGCACCACCACAGAACCACTCAGCACCACCACAGAATCACTCAGCACCACCACAGAATCACTCAGCACCACCACAGAATCACTCAGCACCACCACAGAATCACTCAGCACCACCACAGAATCACTCAGCACCACCACAGAATCACTCAGCACCACCACAGAATCACTCCGGGGCACCACAACATCACTATGCGCTACCACAGCATCACAATGCCACAGCATCACTCGTCGCCACCACAACATCAATCTGTGCAACCATTCAACAACAACTAGTTCAAATATGTTCTCTCAATGTTTCAAGCTTTATTACAAATATCACAAAAAGATGTTAATATTTCACTTCTGTTCTTGGATTTTCATCACAATAAAATACACTGAACATAATCTTCACAAAAGTTATTTACAAAAGTTTAACCTATTGCCATTATAAATCACAATAACTTTTATTTAAGTATTAATTATTAAAAAAATGAAGACATTGTTATTTGTAATATCAATACATTTAAGTCACGTAAATACAACACATTGCATTACAAATGCTATAGGTGTCACATTTGCGAAAGTTAAAACTATTGGCATTGTGAATGACAAAGCTATTAATTTAGCTATTTTCAAAAACAACACATAAATAAAATATTAGTCATTTACAATACCAATAGCTCAAACTTTCCTGATGCGAGACCTATTGCATTGCAAATGCTTGTTACAAAAGGACACAGATAGGCTACCAAGGTGGGACCCTTGGGCCTACTCTGTTTGGTTCTTCCTGCATAAGGACCTGGATAGGACACTAAGGTGAGACCCTTAGGCCTATTCTTTTATATGTATGTCTTAGGACATTACTTTTTTATATACCGGAGGCTCCCGTCTCGACGACGGGGAATGATTCAGGCATGTGAATCTATGAAAGACACCAATACTGGATAACTGCAGTTACAGGTAAGAAACGTATTTCTTTCATAAGTGGTGCTAGCACCCGCTCACACAGGCTGCAATGGCAGGTCTGTAGACCGTGTTTGCGTGGTTTCCCAAGGGTGGCATAATACATTCTTAAGCTCATGGGAAACCTCTGGTGTACATAAGCCCTGGCTACCTCAGTACCATACACTAGGGACTTATAATGGCACACCAGTAGCCAATCTGGGATGTACCAAAGTATTTACCATAACCAATTTAGGGGAGAAAGCACAGATACTAGGGTCCTGATTAACAGCATCCTAGTCAGACAATACAGAAACAGCATAACACAAGGAAAACATTGGGGGTAACCATGAAGGCAGATTCTACTTTCCTACAATTCTTCGCCCAATGGGTTCTTCAGAGTTTTCATAGAGGTAGAAGGAACTGTATCCTCACTGAATAGGTCATAATCACCATCATCCTCCTGTTGGAGGTCAAGTACGTATTCATCATAAAACTCCTAATCATCTCTCTGGAGTTCTTTCTCTACAAACTCAATTTCCTTTGTGTTCATCTCTTGTGTGCCGCTCAGGGCACCTTTTTCCAGCATGCCACATCCGACACCTCTTTTTTTCATGCAACATAGGCTACCGTTCACTTTTTAAGGGTATGTGCGCTTTCTCAATAGGCTTTGCATCTCTTCTTTTCTTTCCTCCTTTATTCCCATTACCAGAGTCACCCTCTAAAATTGACCAGTATTCATTGGCAAAATCTCTCTTACTTTTTTCTTGTGCATGACCTTATGAATGGTCTCACACACACAGCTCTGAATCAGCTTTTTAATAATCTCATTGTTAATCTTTCCTTCTGGGGCTTCAGGAGCTTCTCAATCCTTATCAGACATAATGTTATTAGTAGATAGGCTTAATAGAGATACGCTCTGTAAAGAAAGCTATTGATTAATGTATAGCTAAGGTAAAATCCAGATAAAGGCATTATGCATACGTTCCCACCTGTGCCCTACATAATGCCTCAGTGGGACTTGAATCTTGTCTTGACTTTTCTGATGTGCGCTCCCTTCGAGCCCCTTCATAAGTGTCCTTTGCATCTTCTCACTCTAAAGATGGCTTTCCTGGTTGCTAACACCACTGCCAGAAGAGTGAGTGAGCTCCAGTCTCTTTCTTCTAAACCTCCTTTCCTTTCTGTTCACCTGGACAAGGTGGTTTTGAGGACCCGTCCTTCTTTTCTGCCGAAGGTTGTCACGCCCTTTCACATCGGGCAGACCATCACTTTGCCCACCTTCTTTCCGCCTCCGCATCCTTCAAGGGAAGAGGAGAGGCTCCACCGTCTGGACCCAAAACTTGCGCTTGCATTCTATCTGCAGCGTACACAGCAGTTATGGGTGGATGATCAGCTCTTTGTTGGCTACGTGGGTGCCGAAGTAGGTCAGGCGGTGCACAAACAGACCATCTCCCGGTGGGTTGTTCTGTGCATCAAAGCATGTTACTCCTTGGCCAAAAGGAGCCTCCTGTGGGGCTGCGTGGCCATTCGACCAGGGCAACTGCAGCCACTACTGCCTTGGGACGCGGTGTCCCCTTGCAGGATATTTGTCAGGCAGCTACGTGGGCCTCGCCGCACACGTTTACCAAGCACTACTGCATTGACAGGTCCGGAGGGACGGCATTTTTTGCCGTTCTGTGTTCCGTGACTTTATGGTGTAATCTTGTTCGCAGACCCACCACCTGGGTTGGTATTGCTGGGGTATCTATTCTAAGGTAAGGAATCTATCACTAACGTGTCTCTTTCAGATGCACAAGTTACTTACTTGTGTAACGATATATCTGTAAGAGACATTAGTTAGTGATAGATTCCTTACTGCCCCACCCATTCTCCCCGTTCTGCGAACTGATAACTAGGGTTAAGGTCATCCCCGTTTAGGGCCCTAGTTTTATGCACCAATTGTCAGTATCTTGCATGGCTCTGCGTTTCGGCGCGGCATAGTTATGTACAGAACTGACGTCAGCACGCATGGGTGGCGCTTAAGTACTCTCCGTGATGTCATCTCAGCGCCTACGATGCCAGTGACGGACGGGGAGCTGCAGGATGCCACCTACCGGCGTGCAGAAAAGCAGAAAAACTTTCCGGATCCAGTCTGACACCTGGGGATATTCTAAGGTAAGGAATCTATCACTTATCTAATGTCTCTTACAGATATATCGTTACACAAGTAAGTAACTTGTGCGTTAATGGAAAATCAAATAGCAGAGAAGGACAGAGTGAAGTAGAAATAGACGGCCCGTTTCCAGAAATTGGAAACCAATCAAACAGAATAATAGCACCAAAGACGATCAAATAACACCAGTAAAGGTATAAATACAAGTAACACCAAAAACCTACTTATCTGAGCGAGGAGCGGCATTTAAAAGCGGTAATTTATTCTGTGCATATACTATTTACATATTGTAAATGTAGTATTCTAGATTGTTTTTGGTTTATGATGTAATATTCTTTTAAGTGCTGCGACGTGGAGTAGCATCAACCCCTTCGCTGCTAGGCCTTTCCCCCCCCCGAGCTAAGCCTTTTTTTGGGGCTATTCGGGGTAGTTCCCGCATAGGCCCCTGTAACTTTTTGACCACATAAGGTATCCACGCAAAATTTGCATCCTTTTCTTCTAACATCATGGGGATTTTAAAGGTTCCCAGGGTTTGCTGATTCCACTGGAGGGACCCAGAAATTAGCCCAAATAAAGCAAAAGTTTGTTTTTTCGGGTGGGGGGGGGGGGGTGATGCAGATGAAGCGTCTGTTTTTTCACTGTAAATGGTAACAGCAAAGGGTTTGCGGTTTTGAAATCCCCATCTTCCCAGCTTTCAGCGACCAACAGACTTTTGTCAGAAAACCAAAATTGTTTACACAATGTTGGAATTTTGCTGGGACATAGCCTATTTTTGCTATTGTTTGTGCTTTCAACCTCCTTTCAGTTAATGGTAGAAATGGGTATGTAAGCAATAATGGATCCTGGAAAGCTATACATTTGAAAAAAGAAGACAACATTCTGAATTCAGCAAGGGGTCATTTGTGTTGATCCTGCAAGGTTTTTTTTTTATAGACGCTAACAGTTGAAAATAGGAAAAATTTAAAATGAGTCGGAAAAAAACTGCTATTTGTGCCAACGTTTTCACCTGTAACTTCTAAGTATGACAGATTTTTTAAATCAATATACCGTTACATCTGCTGGATCCTTCTGGTTGTGGGGATTTTTAGGACTTGCAGGTTCACCAAGAACCCGACGAACCCAGAGCAAATAACTGAGTGGCGTCTTGCAATGTTTTATTATTGTGTACCGGTGTATAGCAATTCATTTGGGAAAATATAAACAGTGAAAAATCGGTAGGAAAAACATCTATGTATTTCTAAAATGGGAACAAAATATAGAGTTTAGAAAAAGCTATTTGCACATCTCTGAAATTGTGGGCACCCATACCAGCATGTGAATTATAGGACATTTTTCAAAGTGACTTCTTTTTTACACATTGTCTTTTATTTGGAAGGCAGAAATGCATCGAAAGTCAATAGGTAATAACAGTGGCTCACCAATTCTGTATTCCCCCAAGCCGCCCAATAAAAATGGTGCCTCACTTGTGTGGGTAGGCCTAGTGCCCGCGACAGGATACGGACCAAAACGCAACATGGACACATCACATTTTTACAGTGAAAACCGACCCTTTATTTCAAAAGTGCCTAGCTGTGGATTTTGATCCCTAGCTCTGCCGTCACCTAGGGAAACCTAGCAAACCTATACATTTTTTTTTTAAACTAGACACCCACAGGGGAATACAGGATGGGATGACTTGTCTGGCTCGCACCAGGTTCTGTTACCCAGATTCAGTTGCAAACCTCAAACTTAGTCAAAATAAAAAACACATTTTCCTCACATTTCTGTGATGGAAAGTTCGGGAATCTGCATGGATCCACAAAATTCCACCCCGCATTCCCCAAAGTCTTCAGAGAAAAATGGTGCCTCATTTGTGTGAGTAGGCCTAGTGCCCGCGACCGGAAACGGCCCAAAAGGCATAGTGGACACACCACATTTTTACAGTGAAATCTGACCCTTTTTTTTCCAAAGTGCCTAGCTATAGATTTTGAACCTTAGCTCTGCCAGCACCTAAGGAAACCAAGCAAACCTATACATTTTTTAAACCTAGACACCCAGGGGAATCTGGGATGGGGTGACTTGTCTGGCTCTCACCAGGTTCTGTTACCCAGAATCCCTTATAAACCTCTAAGTTTATAAAAAAATATATATATATTTTCCTCACATTTCTATGATGGAAAGTTCTGGAATCTGCGTTGATCTACAAAATTTCACCTGCCCCGCACTCCCCAAAGTCTTCCGATAAAAATGTGGTTGGGTTGACCTAGTGCCCGCGACCGGAAACGGCCCGAAATGCAACGAGGATACACCACATTTTTACAGTGAAAATTGATCCCTTTTTTTCAAAGTGCCTAGCGTTAGATTTGGAACTCTTGCTCTGCTGGCTCCTAGGGAAACCGAGCAAACCTATACATGTTTGAATACTAGACACCCAGGGGAATCCAGCATGGGGTGACTTGTTGGACTCTTACCAGGTTCTGTTACCCAAAATCCCTTGCAAACGTCAAACTTCGCACACACAAAAAATCCCCATATTTCTGTGATGGAAAGTTCTGGAATTTGCGTGGGTCCACAAACTTCCACTCTCACCGCATTCCCCAAAGCCTCCAGATAAAAATTTTACCTCACTCGTGTAGGTGGGTCAAGTACTCGCGACAGGCATGGCCCTAAACGTATTGTGGAGATTCAAAATTGCCTACCACCCAGCGTTCCCCCAGGTATCCTGATAAAAATGGCCCTCACTTGTGAGGGTAGACACAGTGGCCGCAACAAGAAATGGCCCAAATCATACTGTGGAGACTTCAAAATTACCTATCATAGAACAACCTGGTTTTGCAGGGGGGAAGGCATCTAGTTTTTTGGCCCGGGCTCTCTGCCATCTAGGTAAACCTACCAAACCCACACATTTCCGAAAACTAGACACCCTGGGGAGACCAGTGAGGTATGACTTACATGTATCCACCAATGTTCTCCAGTATTAGGGGTGTCTTTCATAGATTCACATGCTTGAATAATTCCCCATCGTCCAAGTGGGAGTCCCACGGTACATAAAATAGTAGTAATATACATCTATACATATAAAACATCATAAATATACATATACACACATATATATATAAAGTCATAAAGAACATTTTTAAAAGTACCATAGAACAACATAGGCCCATAGAGACCCAAAGGGAGAATTCACATTAGTAACATATCCATGTCATTATGATAGTCCACATTCCAGCCAATCAGGCTGCAGCACCCTTTAGAACCTTCTCCTCAGAAGCTCAAGCCCTCAGATTTTTTCAGGCACGTCGTGTGAAGGGAGTTTCCCTGAGCTCTGCTCATATGGCTGAGATACCCGCCACCCCCTCTCAACACAATCCCCAAATGAGGGAAACCGGAAACAGTTCTTGAAGTTTTTGGAAGTGGGAGGGAGTGACCCTCCCGGCCGTATTTATTAAAACAAAATTAAAAACATTTAAACATTAATGTACAATTTCATACCACACTGCGATGTTTGGCTAACCTTAACAGATTCTCTAATACAGAGGTTCTCCTAGCCGATCTAACATCCTACAAAACATTTACTTGAAACATTGAAATTGTACATCCTAACGTTTAAGGGCCAACGGCAAGGTCGTAACCGGTGTCAAGATCCCTAACCAGACATACCCCCCCCCACTTGGGAGGGGCGACAGCACTGAGGCGTACTCACGTGCAACTACTACAATTTCCCTTGTCTTGACGGGGGCACTTATCAACTCGACGCCAGTTAAAGGTCGTTCGAAGACTCGTGTGAGGTATCTAGAAGGTATCGTAGACCTCCCCCCAACCCCACACAACTTACCGCATCTGCCGTCGCAGATGTCACTGGCCCCGGGAAATTCCCCAGGAGGGGGCTGTAACCCCTCCTACACAGGAAGGGGCCTTGACCGCCTTTCCTCTTCTTCCGGCGACCCATCCTTAGAAGGGACCGCCTCCCCGTTGAGGGGCCAAAGGCCACCTCCCCCGAGCGCTCCCATCCGTGTTGGGTGACGCCCACTCATAGGGATCTTCCAATTAGTGCTCACCGATCATGACCTTACCGCCACAGGCCGGATAGTTGACCGGCTATCCGGACCCCCCACAAAACTCCTACCTAAAGGTCATGTTTCAAAGATTTCAACCATGCTAAGAGGTCTCCTAAGAACAACTCATTCCCCACCCAAGACAAATGCACACCATCCCCCGAATACATCCTGTCATCATTAATACAGCTATGAGAAATAGAATGCAATGTCCTGGAACGGAACAACCTACTCACTTTATTGTTAAGCTTTCTAACAGAGTGATTCAAAGCAGGTATAGAGATAGCCCCCCGCCACACCTTTCGTGGAATCAAATGGGACCATGCAATCGTGCACCCCGGAACTCTCCTCGCCAACCAACTTACAGTGGAAAGCATTGCCTCCAGGAGTAGTCGTCTACCGATGGTGACCAAATCATTGCCCCCAACATGTACTATAACTATAGACGGCGGTGACCTTGTCCGCCCTAACAAACCCTCAAAAAATGTTTGAAACTGGTCAATACAGAGACCGCCCCTTCCGTAGAAGGACATCCTGTACCCGTATTCCCCAGCTACGTGAATCATGTCACCTGCTTTGAATACGTCTGCGGCACGCCTCACGTATGAGTGGCCCACGACCCACACCTCCTTTTTCACAGCCGGTGATGTCTGACCGCTGACCCGGTGTAAGGTCGACTGCATAGTCCGCCCCGCCTCGTAGGCTTGCGTAACTGAAACCAAACAAAAAACAAGAAGCGTGAGTACAGAGTACATAATTACAGCTTCACAACATGTGCAACCGCACATATCTTTTATAACAATTGGAGGACCAACGCCCCATTCGTTTCACTTGCTCAACATTAAGACCCCTGGCTGTAGCTTCCGTAGCAGCCCCTATCCGAAAGGAATGGGTCCCAAATTCGCCCGGGTTCAAGCCCGCAGCGGCAACTGACATCGCAAGCACCCGCTGAAACTGAAATTTCGTCAGTGGGGTGGCGTCCGCGTGTCTTAACAAAGTCCCCCCCCATGATGCCACCCTTCGTGCTAGGTAATCCTCTAAACACTTTACCGGACATATGGAGGACCCAGGAATCCTGCGTATGATGACGCAGTCACCCATCCCATCTTGGTCAGTCTTAGACCTTACAAAGGAGACAGTCATTGTTTCTCCCCTGATCTGGACGTGTTCCTGGCACAAACCCCCCGCCACATCCAGTTTGTTCCTTGCAACTAGTTCGCTTACCCGCATTGCTCCGTGAAATGCTAGCGTAAACGCGGCTCGGAACAGCACTGCCTCAAACTGAGATGAACATGTGGCAGGAAGTGTAGCCAACAACTGGGACAATCTATCCAAACCTATCGGGCGCCTTTCATCTACTCTGCGACCCTCAAGGCGTTGCCACCCACGCAGCGCTTTCTGTACAACGAAAGACGCTGTTGGGTCCTGGATAGCGTGTGCTCTGGCAACAAAGGAAATGGCAGCACGATGCCTCTGGGCCGTTGCCACCGATTTCCCAGCCCTACGTAAGGACATCAGGAAATTCACCACCCATTCCTCATGACCCCAAAGTCGCTCTCTATCACTCCCCAAAAAGGCTAAATAGGCCCGAAACGCCCCTTCATATGCCTTCCTCGTCCTTGGTGCTAGACTCTCTCCCACGAGGTGACGAAGTTCGGGGCACCGAGAGACCAGAGAGCTTCGGTAAAGGGTGCCGGCTCCGGGTCCGCTGAGGGAAGGAAACCCGAAAAAGCCTGCATTTGAAAACGAGACAGTGCGTCAGCTGCCTGATTCATCACCCCTGGCACGTGTTTTGCTCTGAATAGCCCGTTCAATTGCATACATAGTAAAACAATTTCTTTAAGCAGTCTTAAGATCAGTTTACAACGTGCTGCCTGACTATTGATGCACTCGACCACAGTCATATTGTCCGACCAAAATATGACCGAGTGATTTTTGAACCCATCGGGCCATGTTCTCAAGGCCACCAAGATGGGAAACAGTTCGAGGAAAGCAATATTACTCGTCAGACCCTTCTCATGCCACCAAGTCGGCCATCTTTGTGCCGACCATTTTGTGCCGAAGATGGCGCCAAAACCTATGCTTCCCGCCGAATCTGTCCATAGCCCCAGCTCCTCAGAAGACACGGCTGGTTTATTCCAGACGATTCTACCATTGAAATCCGCCAAGAATGCTAACCAAATACGCATGTCCTGGCGGATCTCGGCCGATAGTCTCGTGCGATGATGGCCTTCTTTAAGGCCGACCATCGCTTGGGCAATTGAACGGGAAAAGGGGCGGGCCATTGGTATTACCCTCAGGGCAAAATTCAACTGTCCCACCACCTGCTGTAATTGTTGCAGCGTAACTTTTGATGCATTTATACACAGTTGCAGCGCAGCCCTGAACTTCAACACTTTCTCGGCTGGCAAACGGAAACACCCCTCAATGGAGTCCAACTCGATCCCCAGAAACTCGAGGCAAGTCGTAGGACCCACTGTTTTACCCGGCGCCAATGGCACGCCTAACTGTTTCATCAACACACAAAATTCGGCCAAGGCCCGGCCACATTCAAGACCCCCGGCTGCCCCAAGAAATAAGAAATCATCAAGGTAGTGCATTACATCTTGAAAACCCGTTTTCTTTGTGAAGACCCATTGTAGAAAACAACTGAATTTCTCGAAGTAAGCACAGGATATAGAACACCCCATTGGCATACACCTATCCATGTAATAACAACCCTGAAACATGAAACCTAGGAGACGCTGGTCGTCTGGGTGTACCGGGAGCAATCGGAACGCTGACTCGATATCTGACTTCGCCATCAGCGCCCCGGGCCCCAGGCGATTCAAAATGGCTACGGCCTCATCGAAGGATGCGTACCGCACCGAACACACTTCTGGATCGATTGCCTCATTTACGGAAAGACCTCGTGGAGCTGATAAGTTATGAATGAGTCGGAACTCTCCAGGGTCTTTCTTGGGGACTACCCCTAAGGGAGAACAAACAAAATTCTGGACTGGGGGTACACTAAACGGGCCAGCGACCCGACCTCGAGTCACCTCTTTTCGGATCTTATCCTGTACTACGGTTGTATGCTGCAGGACGGAAAGTTGGTTTTTACACTTATCCACACCCTGAAAGTCCCCTACCGGGATGCGGAAACCATACGAAAAACCGTTTCGCAGCACCCCAGCAGAAGTACGATCCGGGTAATCACTGAGCCAAGGGATCATTGCCAGGGTATCAATGGGAGTGGGTAAAGGCGCCCCTCGGACTATATTAGACCTGTTTGGCACCTCCTCTCCCCCCGTTATCACCCGTTCTGGCTCTGCACGAGGCCTCAGGATGGGACGACCCACAACCACTACATTCATGTTTGAATTTACACGATCCCTGCGGTCTCGTACATTTTCCTCTGTTGTAATTAAAACAGAAACCCTTTCTTCCGGTATTGCCGGTAGGTTTCGAGTGATCGTCGGCCCCCGAACCTGATCGAAAGGGCGTCCCCGCATATTGTCGGGAGGATTCACCCACATTACCTCCCACCAACGGCATTTTTAACATCCCTGACTCCTTCATTTTATCCCAGGTCAAGGCATCATAACAATCCCAGGTTAAACTTTTATTATGCTCCTTTTCCTTTCTGAACATATTATCGTAACAAAACCAATGATTCCCCTGGTGCGATGTCGAGTACCCCATGATTCGTGATTGGTAGATTGGGAACTCGGAAAGCAACTCAGGCCTACGTTCCCCCAGGATTGATGTAAAGATTCCCCAGGCATTGCCCCAATTGGCGATATTCTCATTCACTTTAAAGGCGGCCATTTTTGCGCGCCAAACACTCGGATGCATTAGGTCCTTCTGACTCTTTACATGCTCCACCTCATAATGATCAACAAGTAACGAAAAAATGTTCACATACTCCCCCGCCCAAATCTTTTCCTTAATTGCCAAAGGAACATGTTGCCCCAACTTTTCCCTCCGAGAGGGTGTTGACTCATCCCTCGCGATCGGCAATGGCCGCTTACCTGCACCTGACGCTGCCTCTGTGGTCGCAACCGTCCCTGGTGCCTTGTCCCCCACTGCAGCCGGCACGGGCACCTTGGCTGCTTCCCGTTTCTCACGCAATTGCTTAATCAGCTCCTGCGCTTCGACAGCCGTGGCGCCCTCGTTACCTTTTCCCAACCACGCTGCCAATTGTGCTGCCAACTCGGGCGGCATATCATCCTCGGACACAGGGGTGATCGGATTCCCCTCCTCTGGCACGGGAGTTGGAGCCTCGAGCGGAGCACTGGGACCGGGGATCTCCTCTCCCGCTGCCCCCCTCCTGGGCCTCTTGTTTTTCCCCCCCGGGGCTGCTCCCGCCAAAGGACGTTTTGGACCCCTTTCTTCATTCTTGTCCACCCGCTTCCTTAGCTCGGACATCTCCTTCATGAGAACACGCAGCATCTGGTCGGTATTCATGCGCTTTCCAACCTTCTTCGGCATTCTCCAACAAAGTAACTGAAAAACAAACAAGAACGATTAAAACGCTCAAAATTGGCTCTTCGTTCCGTCTCGAGCTCACGTGCAGCGGGGAGGTGCAGCTTCAGAGCACAGGAACAAGAGGACGTCTTCTGGTCTTGCGTCTCTTTTTATCCATCTTCAGGGCGGGCGTAAACCCGCCCCTGCCTGCCCCGAGGGCGTGGCCGGCGGCGTCCGTGTCTAGGCCAGCCCACTCAAGGGCGGGAAAAAGCGCGCCCCGGCTACGCCGCTTCGGGCATACCAGCCGAGACGCGCCTCCCGCCCAAAAATGTCTTCCCGGGGGGATCGAGGCACTCTGCCATACGTTCGGGGGGACCGAGTGGTCGCCCCTTTCCAGTTTCTACTATCTTCAAACCTTTCAGCTTCTACAAAATGTCTTCTACTAAGAAATCTTTATTCAGACCCTGCTCTTCATGTGGAAAACTACGCTTGTTCCATGAGGACCCTCATAAAAAGTGCATTTATTGCCTGTACTCGGAACATGAGGTAAGGGACTGCAAGTTCTGCAGAACTTTTTCTTCAAAGACCCTGAAGGATAGCGAGGCCCGTCTCCTTCTGTGGCTATAGAAGATGAAGACTACAGATAATCCAATATCTGATGTGTAGAGTGTGTCTTCCTGCCATTCCAAGACCTCTCTTAAGCGTGGGTCGGAGACTGAGATGCCTTCGACTTTCCTAAAAAGGAAGAAGTTTGTGGACGCTCCAAAATCTGTCTCTCCACGGGATCTGCCGGCTTCTACGCCTACGGGGCCTGGTTCTCTGGCGTCGCAGTCCCAAGCTGTGCCCTCGTCGTCCTTTCCGAGAGTCAGCTCGTCGACGAGCTCGTCGGCGCGCCGTCGACGACAAGATCCGTTGACGTGGTACCTACGATGATCGTCAACGGCTTACCGAGAGTTAATGCCCATAACCTCCATTGTGAAGATCTCGTCGACGGCGAAGAAATCCGTCTCGTCGACGGCCTTGCCTAAGAAACATTAGTCGACGAAGGCTTCGTCGACGGTACCATCTTCGTCGACGGTACCATCTTCGTCGACGGTACCATCTTCGTCGACGGTACCATCTTCGTCGACAGTACCATCTTCGTCGACGGCACCACCTTCGTCGACGGCACCACCTTTGTCGACGGCACCACCTTTGTCGACGGCACCACCTTTGTCGACGGCACCACCTTTGTCGACGGCACCACCTTTGTCGACGGCACCACCTTTGCCGACGGCACCACCTTTGTCGACTGCACCACCTTTGTCGACGGCACCACCTTTGTCGACGGCACCACCTTTGTCGACGGCACCACCTTAGTCGATGGCACCACCTTAGTCGATGGCACCACCTTAGTCGATGGCACCACCTTAGTCGATGGCACCACTTTCGTCGACGGTAACACCTTCGTCGACTGCCACATCGTCGACGTAGAGTTCAAGGTCGACGACCACCTTCTCGTCGACAACCCCGTCGACGACGAAGAAGACCTCGACGACGACAGCCACGCCATCGAAGGGGAAAGTTCTCGCTTCATCGTCGACGCCTGGTTCTGCATTGTCGAATTCATCGACGACTGTTTGGACCACGAGCTCGTCGACGGGTCACTATTCTCTAGCGACTGGAACAAACTTTACTGTGGTGACAGCTTCAATTGTAAATGTCCCCCTCCGCTGGACTTGAGTCCTCTTAAAGGGGATTCTCGTCCCCCTGCTCAACTATTTGCATCTGCAGAGGAGGAATCTTCTGATGGTTCCTATATTGATGACACCTTTCGTCCTGCAGCAAGTCCTTCGGAACTAGATATAACATATCAGGACTATGAGGATGAGGACATTGATGACAAGGGTTCACTCTTCCCATTTCACAATGACCATCTGGATGTTGACCACGAGGTCCCTATGGCACAAATACCGGTGTTTTTGATATCAAACCTTCAACACATGCTAGATGATTATAATCGCAGATTCCCACCTTCTGCGCAGAATTCTCCAGCTCCGCATCCTCCAGCACAAGAGCCACTTCCTGTTGCTCAGCCAAAATCGCCAGTTTAGTCCAAATCCTGATAGTGATAATTATGATGCCCGCCATGATACGGACCAGGACGACGATGCTGTCCTTACAGATTGGGATAACTATCGGGCCCAGACACCGTCACCCCCTCCTACATCTCCTCTAGTTTCTCCCCCAGTGGACATTGGGGGTTTCCACAACCTGATGGTGAGAGCTGCGAAACTTTTCATTTGCCTATGGACGTCAAACAACAGGACTGCTTCCTTTATGACTTCAAGGATCAACCTTTGAAGCAAGTACATACCATCCCAATCATTGACTTCATATGGCAGGAGGGGCTTAAACTTATGGAACGGCCTAACTCCATCCCGGCCGTGCTTCCGCGCCTTGACAAAATGTACAAGGCACCTGCAGATTCACCAGCATGCCTTGTGTCACAACCTAAGGCTGACTCAGTCATTACGCAAGCTGCCCAGAAGAGGTCACGTAACCCGGCGACTCCGTTGACTTCGCCACCGGATCAGGAGGGTCGCCGCCTGGATACCATCGGTAAGAAATTCACCACTATGGCTGCCACGACGGTCAGGGCGGCAAACTCCTTGGCCATCCTTGGACGATATGTCTGTCAAATGTGGTCCGAGATCGCAGTTTTGGTGGACCTGCTTCCAGAATCCTCCAGGGCTGAGGCCCATAAGATTGTGCAGGAGGGAGAGAAGATCTTGCAGGTGCTGCTGTCTTAAGGAGGCACGGCTGGCTCAAGGCTACGACTTTTCGGCCTGAAGTGCAGGCGAGGGTGCTCGACTTGCCTTTTGATGGAGAATCCCTCTTCGGCAAGCATGTGGACGACGCCTTAGAGTCCGTCAAAAAGGACACGGACACTGCTCGCGCTTTGGGATCCCTCCAGTACCGGAAGAGGCCTTTTCGTGGAGCACGTGGCAGAGGCACTTCCTCCAATTTACGTTGCTCTTCCCAGTACCATTCCTACGGTGACAACAAACAGCGATACTCTTATCAACCTCAGAATAAGCAATCCGATTCCAGGCCTTATCGAAGGAAGAACACCTACAGAGGAGGTGCTACCTCTAAGAAACAGTGACTTTCCCAGGGTCAAGTGTACTCCTGCTCTGAAGATTGGAGGTCCAATCTCCCAACACTGCTCCAATTGGTCACAAATAACTTCAGATCGGTGGATCTTGGATGTCATCTTAAAGGGCAACGCTCTCGAATTTCTCAAATTTCTACCCACCGGCCCACCCTCTGGCCCTCACCCAGCACATTTGAAGGAACTGTTTGCGCAGGTCAAAATTATGATACAGAAAGGGGCTGTCAAAGTGATTCCTCGATTACAACAGGGCAAGGGCTTTTATTCTCGCTTTTTCCTTATCAGGAAAAAATCAGGAGAGTGGTGCCCTATCTTGGACCTCAGAGCCCTTAACAAGTTCATCAAATCACAAACATTTCGGATGCTGACCTTATACTGGAAATTTTACAGTTCCTAAATCCCAGAGAGTTCCTCTCCACCATCGACCTCCAAGATGCATATTTTCATGTGCCAATCCATCACAGACACAGAAAGTATCTTCGATTCACAGTAGGATCGAAACACTTCCAATTCAAGGTCTTACCTTTCGGCCTTCATTCGGCGCCGAGAGTCTTCACGAAAATCATGGCTCCGGTTGTGGCTTTTCTTCACCTACAGGGAATTCAGTTCTACCCTTACTTGGATGTCTGCCTGATAAAAGCTCAAACTTTTCATTCGGCAAGACAACACACTCAGACTTGCCTATCTGTCTTTCACGCCTTGGGTCTTTCCATCAACAACGAGAAATCTCATGTCCATCCAGCACAACAAAAGGATCTTTCTGGGGGCATTGATAGACTCGCATCTGGCGAAGGTGTTTGTCTCGCAGGAGCGACAAGACCGCATACTCAAGATGGTGGCTCTTCTGCGCTCAAGAAGGTCTGCTTCTGTCCGGATGTTGAAATCTTTTCTGGGCATGGCATCGTCCTGCATACAGCTGATCCCCAATTGCAGGCTACACATGCGAGTCCTCCAAGAGGAGTTGGACAAACAATGGCGGCAAGCCTCAGGGTCGTTCAACGACAGTCTGCCTGACCCCCCGCATTCAGGGCGCATTGGAATGGTGGGCTCACCTTTCAAACATCGCCACCGGGTGGCCTTTTCAGGACACACACCCCACGCTTACCCTCACGACGGACGCCTCCTTGGAGGGTTGGGGTGCACACCTCGAAGGGTTGTCAGTCAAGGGAAAATGGACTGTAGATCAATGCAAATGGAACATAAATCGCCTGAAACTCTTAGCCATCTTCCTCGCCCTAAAATCTTTCCGGCTGCTGGTGGAAGGGAAATCACTGCTGGTGCGTACGGACACCACCACCAGTATGCATTACCTCAACAAACAAGGAGGTACGAGGTCTCTTCTGCTATCCTGACAGGCACAACAGATCTGGAGATGGGCGATTCAACATCGCATCCAACTAACAGCAGTACACATACCGGGTGCCTCCAACACCCTTGCCGACTCTCTCAGCAGATCGGCTACGGACAATCACGAGTGGGAACTCCATCAACCGACTCTGGAGTATATGTTTGGCTTGTGGGGCCAGCCGGAGCTGGATCTATTTGCGACCCCACTCAATGCAAATGCCTACACTTCGCAAGTCGGCATCCCCACAGAGGATCGAACGGGAATGCGTTTTCGATCAACTGGTCGAGCAAATTCGTTTACGCTTTTCCGCCGATCCCTCTGATTCCACGCCTACTGCACAAGATAAGACTTCAGCCGTGTCACGTCATACTGATTGCGCCCAGGTGGCCGCGTCGCCCATGGTTCACGGATCTCCTTCTGTTTTCCCAGTGCGATCCGATTCTTCTTCGCCCTCTGCCTCATCTGCTCACCATGAGCCAGGGCCAGATTTGCCATCCGGATCCGGCTTCTCTCCAGCTTCACGCTTGGAACCTGAGCACAATGAGTTTGCACATTTGAATATTGCTCCCGAGTGCAGAGAGGTGCTTGCTCATGCACACGCTCCTTCCACAGTTAAGACCTATAAGTTGAAATGGAAACGGTTTTGTATCTGGTGTCACAAGGAGAAAATCGATCCTCTGCTCGCCACACCTGAGCAAATCCTGCCTTTTTTCCTCCTTTTGGCAAAGTCGGGACTTTCGCATTCTATGAAATGAATGAAATGAAATGAAATTTATACCGCGCAACTAAGCCCGAAGGCATCAAGGCGCCTAACCAAAGAGAATCATAAAAAAGGCAAATCCAGAGCTAAGGATAGGCTTTGGCAAATAGCCACGTCTTAAGAGCCTTCCTAAAGGCTTGCTTTGAGGGAAGGGATTTAATCTCAGTCGGCAGAGTGTTCCACAACCTTGGAGCCAAAGTTGAAAAGGCTCTGCCACCCCACTTACCTCTACGAACACGGGGGATTGATAGCAAGGATTTATTAGCAGAGCGCAAAGATCTGGAAGGGGTATAAGGAATCAACAGATGCCTCAGGCCTCTAGATCTGTTTGTGGCCAAAGCCCCATAGATCAGACAAAGGGACTTAAAAGAGATCCTGGCCTCAATCGGAAGCCAATGCAATGCTTTTCTGGCAGCCGTGGCAGAGGCCCGCCTAGGAAGATCCAGTACAAACTTCGCGGCGGCATTCTGCACCATTTGAAGTCGCATTATCAGACTCTTGTTAATGCCTAGATATGAGACATTACAGTAGTCCAGTCTTGAGCCTATTAATGCTATTACAATTTGCTTTCTGGCTAGAGGGGACAGGTAATGTTTTATCTTCCTCAAGATGTTTATTATGCCCCAGCATGTGGAGATAGTCCTGTTTACTTGCTGACCCAACCCCAGGGCAGGGTCAATCATGACTCCTAAGTTCCTGGCCAGGGCAGTGGGTGTCGGGCACACGCCCAGGGATGGAGGCCACCATTCCGCCGACCAAATGTCCTCCTTACCTCCGAACACCAGAATTTCTGTCTTCTCGCCATTAAGCTTCAATGAATTGCAGATCATCCATTGAGCCACTGCCTCCATGCAGTGTCTAAAATGGGAGGCAGCCGAGATGACAGGTTGGGCGAGAGACATCAATATCTGCGTGTCGTCGGCATAGGAGACTACCTCCATCCCGTAAGATCTAATAAGCCTGGCAAGTGGGGTCACATAGATGTTAAAAAGGGTCGGACTTAATGCCGACCCCTGAGGGACCCCACAATGCACAGGAAGGGATGGAGATAGGAACTCCCCCAGCTTGACTCTCTGTTCCCTCTGGCGGAGGAAAGAGGCCAGCAAACTAAGTGCGGGCCCCTCAACCCCTATCTCCCTCAGTCGAGATGTTAACACTGAGGGAGACAGGGTATCAAACGCAGCCGCGAGATCTAGCAGGATGAGGAGGGTAGTCTGGCCCTTATCCACTCTAGTGCGGATGTTGTCGAGCACAATGGTAAGGGCCGACTCCGTACTATGCGCTCTCCGAAATCCATGCTGCGAGTGATCTAAAAGGCCAGAAGTTTCCAGAAAGGCTGCAAGATGCTGGTTGAGAGGGGTTTCCAGCATCTTTGCCGGGGCTGGGAGCAGCGAAATGGGGCGGAAGTTTTTGAGAACCCCCGGGTCCAATGTGGGCTTTTTTAACAGTGGTTTAACCACCGCTCTTTTCCATTGTAGGGGAAAGGTCCCATCCCTCATTGCCCTGTTCATGATCTCTAATAACAGAGGCAGGAGAGTCTCCTTGCATTGTTTAAGAAGTTTCAAGGGGCAAGGGTCTAGGGGAGACCCCGACCTAGTCTTGAGCAGGAGGACTTCAAGTTCCTGGAGGGAAAGGGGTGGAAAGCTGGACAAACACCCTGACGACACCTCCTCGAATGATGTTAGCGAGGGGACAGGAAAGCACGGAGAGGTAGGTAGTGCCGACCTCTGGGATTCTAAAGCCGAATATATATCCACAATTTTAGATTGAAAGAATTGTGCAACATCATTGCGGAGCTGCTGTGAGCTAACAACAGGATCCGGCACCTTCAATGATGTGAGCATGTCTACGATCTTAAACAGCTCTTTCGGCGAGGAGAGTGAGGTGGTAAGAAAGGTAAAATACTCTTGTTTAGTCCTTATCTCATCTTGTACTTCTTTAGGAGGGTTTTGTGACTATCCCTATCTCGCAAATCCCAACTGGTCCTCCAGAGGCGTTCCTGTCTTCGTACTCCCTGCCTAAGGAGTCTTAGTGATTCCGAAAACCACGGTGCCGATGGGCTTTTCCTCGCGGAGTAACGCAGTGAGGCTGGGGCCAGGTCATCAATAGCTGTTTTGATGGCACAATCCATCCTCTCTACTGCATTACCTACGTCCTCCTCTGAGGAAATCACCCGACTGGGCAATCTGGGGGCGAGCATATCATTGGTAATGCTTTTGAGATTACGCCTCAATTCCATTTTACTTGGCTCATTCCCCTTGCTATTAACAATAGCGATCTTGAATTCTATAGGGATCGCATAGTGGTCCGACCAGGAGAGAGGGATGGGAGTCTCGATAGTCAGCCGGGGGTCATTAGAAAAGACCCCATCCAGCGTATGACCCGCCTGATGGGTGGGATCATTAACTAGCTGTTTCATCCCACATCCGGAGAAAATATCCAGTAGGGATAGAATTTCATTTGACTCCAGATTTTCCAAATGGAAATTCAAGTCCTCCAGAACAGTAAAGTGCTCACAGCCAAAATGTGGCTCTAAGATATTGAGCATATGATGGCCAAAATCTGTTCTGGTCCCCGGAGGTCTATAAATGAGAAAGCCCGTAAACGGAACTACATATGATCCGTTAATGGAAAACTGAAGGGCCTGAAAGGCGTCTTGAGGTGCAGAAAGTGGGATAGTATGGCAGGAAAAGCAGTCTCTGTAAAGGATGCCCACCCCCAATACGTCCTACTCTGTCCTCCCTCACCAGCGAATAACCATCCGGTACTGCCTCAACCAAATCAGGTCCCGAGGAGTCCTTGGCCCACGTTTCCGTGATGAAGACCCAGGCGGGTTTTCTGGTCAGTACGAAATCCTTGAATGCGAGATTGTTCTTGATCAATGACCTTGCATTAATGAGAAACCCTTATCGCTCCTCATAGTAGTTCCTGATTTAGCGCTCGGACCTACCGGTGTGGCGACCGAAACAGGAGCCGGCACCGTAAGAGTAGGCCAAAAACAGTGACAGCCTGGGGAGGTCAAAAGCGACTCCGGGGCGTGCCTGTGATGGCAAGGCAGCTTAGGAGGCTTAAGAGTGATCAAGTCCTGCCAAGAATGACTAATCCCTATGTACTCACCATCGGTATATCCAGTCTCCCAGCCATCCAGCCCGTCCTTAGCACAGACGGGCGCAGACGGGCTGGACTCTGGCGTTCTACTCTTAAAGTCTTCCTGGCTGCGATTTCCCGCTTTCGCCATGATGGTTCCACGTCACTATACTCCTCTCTGATCATTCGTCAGTTCTTAAAGGGCTTGTTCCGGATGTGTCCGCCCATCCGGCGTCCACCACCTGTTTGCCGTTTGAATCTGGTCTTATCACAGCTCCTCCGACCTCCTTTTGAGCCTTTTCATTCAGCTGAATTAAAATTCCTCACTTGGAAAGTTGCCCTTCTCCTCGCACTTACATCCTCCAGGCGAGTGAGCGACATCCAAGCTTTCACCATTCAGCCTCCGTTTCTTCAATTCTCCAGGGACGCTGTTACACTTCGTACGAATCCTACATTTATTCCTAAGGTTCCTTTGGACTTCCACCTTAATGAACCTGTCATTCTCAAGACCTTATTCCCAGACCCTCAGTCTCCTGCTGAGCGCTCTCTTCATTCTTTGGACTTGAAGCGCTGCCTCAAATTCTATATTCAACGCACCGCTGCTTTCCGTAAATCAGACTAGCTCTTCGTGGCCTATGGACGAATGCGCAAGGGACATCCGGTCACTAAACAATCCATTACTAGATGGATTTCTTCTGCCATCTCCTTCTGCCATCAACGGGCTGGCAAGCCTCTTTCTGCTCCGGTGCGAGCACACTCGAGGAGGGCAGTTGCATCCTCTACTGCCCTATTTGCTGGAGTGCCTCTACATTAGATCTGCAGGGCGGCAACGTGGTCCATTAGGCACACGTTCACGAGGCACTACTGTCTGGAGACAGCTGACGCTGCAGACACTGCTGTGGGTCAAGCGGTGCTACGAAATCTCTTCAGATGAAGGTGAGCCTCTGTTGCTTCCCGCCTCCTGTCATAAAAGTTTATATATATATATATATATATATTTATATATATATATACAAAATCATATGTGCATTTCTTTACTTGCATTTGTTCCTCTTGCCTTTTATGACTCATGTGTTGGCGTACTGCTTTCTATTCTTATTCAAGCATGTGAATCTATGAAAGACACCCCTAATACTGGAGAAGAACAAAAGTTACTTACCTGTAAACTGTGGTTCTCCAGTATTGGTGTCTTTCATAGATTCACATGCGACCCACCCTTCCTCCCCTCAGAGGCTCTCTTCTCCTCATGCACTCTTGGTCACTGTGGTGCTACGAAAATCTGAGGGCTTGAGATTCTGAGGAGAAGGTTCTAGAGGGTGCTGCAGCCTGATTGGCTGGAATGTGGACTATTATAATGACATGGATATGTTACTAATGTGAATTCTCCCTTTGGGTCTCTATGGGCCTATGTTGTTCTATGGTACTTTAAAAAAAAATCTTTATGACTATTTTATATTTATATGTATATGTATATCTATATGTCTATATGTATATTACTACTATTTTATGTACTGTGGGACTCCCACTTCGACAACAGGGAATTATTCAAGCATGTGAATCTATGAAAGACACCAATACTGGAGAACCACAGTTTACAGGTAAGTAACTTTTGTTCTTTTCCTACCCAGAATCCTCTTCAAACCTCAAATTTTGCTGAAAAAAATGATGTTTTCCACACATTTTTGTGTTGGATCACCATGCCGTCTCAAATGTCAAAAATGTAATGCTTAGAATTTGTGGTGCTATACCTTTAATCCCCATGTTTTTGGCCCACCCACACAAGTGAGGTATCATTTTACTCAGCAGAACAGGGCAGATTTGTTTCAGCAAAATTTGAGGTTTGCAGAGAATTCTGGGCATGCCAATGCCCCCACCCCACCTATAAAAAAATTCCTGGTGCCTAATGGGCTTTCTGTCCCTCCCAGGGGACGATCAGGGGCTACTGCCCCCATTTGCCTCCTGGGGGGTAGGGGGGGGGGGGGGGGCAGAAAGACATTGGCATTTTTTGGGGGGGTGGGGGGGTATTGGCATCCCTTTTCTGGGCAGCCCTGACCCCAAACTTTGGCAGAAAAAAATCCCTATTGCCCAGTGGGCTTTTTGAGATGGGGAGAGATAAGGGGCATCTGTGTGTGTGTGTGTGTGTGGGCGGGGGGGGGGGGGTCGGGGGCAGAATGACTAGCATTTTTTTGGGGGTGGGGGCTTTGGCATGCCCATTCTGGACAGCCTCCACCCCTATGTGTATATATATAAATTTAAAAAACCTGGTTCCTAGTGGACTTTCTGCCCCCCATCCCCCCACCCCCGGGCGGCAGATCCGGGGCTATTGGCCCCACATGCCTCCTGGGGGGGGAGAAAGTATTTTGCCTTCTTTGGGGGGTTAGGATGGGGGCATTGGTATGCCCATTCTGCGCAGTTCCCACCCCTGGCCTATAAAAAAAATAATCCCTGGTGTCTATGGTGCCTTCTCCCCCCCCCCCCCGCCTCTCCCGACTGTCTGTAGCAAAAATGAATGGGGGGAGCAAAGCCCTTGCCCAAGGGGCCGCTCCGCCCTCTCTGGTAGCTAGTGAGTGGATCCCTGCTTGAGGATTGTCCTCTTGGGGTGATCCCCCAGCAAGGATTCACTAGGGAAGGGTACCATTGGCAAGGGTAGTGTAGGAACTGGGACCACCAGTTCCCCGGGGGGTAGCTTGGCTCAAGCAGGTAGGCAACCAGGGGCTTACGTGTAAAGTAGCTACATAACACACTCATCCACTAAGACAATAAGTGTGCGCAATTATGGAGACCACACCAGCACTTTTGATTAAAATCAATAGCTTTTATATAGGATTCAGATCAGGGTAATCAATTCATCAACATTTCCTAGAATACTTCATTAAAGCATTTTCATCATGTGAGCAAAAGAGGCACATTAATAAGTAACACAGCCTGTCGCAGTAACCTTTTCAGCAGGCAAAGGGATAACTTTCATGAAACATGAACTAGCTTTTCAGGAAGTAATTATGAGCATTTCATCTTGTAAAAATAAACAGTTCAATACAGGTAATTCATTGCATTAGGGCTAGTCCACTTCTGGACAAATCGACAGGTCATTAGGCATGAACAGTTAATTAAGCATGAGACTGTCGCCAGGCATAAACAGTCAATGAGGTGCACAACCTTGTTATCAATTCGGACCTAGACAGTTAATCAGGCGTAGATAGTTACTCTAGTATCAGCCTGTCCCCAGGCGTAAACAGGTAATTGGCCCGGGTAACCTATAAGTTTAATCGAGGCCTCAGTCACTGGAGGCTCATTGGGGCCAACGGGGCCCAGTCACAGTTTTCCCCGGGGGAGGGGCGAACTCGGGACCTAATCTGGCCTTCCGCCCTCCTCCCCTGGGGTTACCTGCTGTCTTTGGGCGTTGGCTCTGGCGCAGGGGGAGGGGCTCCGGCCCTCCCGGAGGCCTCACTCGGCCCAGCGCGGTGATGGGGACAGGTGCGGGGCTCCGGCGCCCGAGGAGGGGCAGGCCCAGCGTGTGGTAGGCCGTCAGGGGAGACCTGCGCTACACTCGCGCTCTTCCCGGGTCTTCTCCCCTCTCGGCCCCAGAGCAGTTCCGGCTTCCTTCTCGGCCCTTGCGAGGGCCCGGGACCAATCCGGTCGTGTCCTCAGAAGGCAGGGGGAGTCAACCGCCAATCGCGGCGCGGCCAGTGACTGGGCCGGGCCGCGGGACCAATAGCAGCTCAGGAGAGGCGGGGGGCGCGGCCAGTGACGAGGCCGGGCGTCCCCGTCACGTGGTGGAGGTGGCGATGGCTTCAGGCCTAGCAAGGCCTGACTGGAATACGCGGTGGCCTTCCTCAAGCTCCGGGGGCCGTCGCGGGACCTCCTCTCAGTCGGGTTGGGCCTGGCAGCACGGCGGCGGTCCTCTCCTGGCACAGAGGGCCGCCGAGGGGGACCACAGCGCTTAAGACCAAGCGCATCACAGGGGACTGCGGCGGTGAGTGGGGGAATGTTAGCGCCTCGGGAGAGGCAGCGTTCCGGGGCCCAAGTACAGCGCTAGCTCGCGCACTGCAGGTCGAGGTACCACAGCAGGTCCGGACAGTATGGCGCTCCACAAGCGGGGGGGGGGGCACAGCAGCCAAGCGTTTTAGGTGACGGTTCACTCAGCTCAGGGAAGCGCTTGATGACACTCGATGTGGGGCACTCCCAGCAGCTCGGCAGGGCTTAGGGCAAGAGCGCTTGGCAGGCAGTCTATAACACAGCGCTGTGCAGGGGAGCAGATTACAGCGCTTTTCAAGCAATACACCAGGGAATGCAGGCAGGATGGAGATCAGAGCATTCCAGTCAGGGGGAGGCAGGCAGGACAGGATAGGCCCAGATGGAGGCAGGGAGTGCGCAGGGGCAGCACAGTCCAGTACCTGGTCGATCCCCCAGTAGTCTCTGTTTGTAGGGCAAGTAGTCTTCTCGGCGCTTAGTTGGCTCTGCGCCCTTATGAGGTGGTTTCTTGAAGAGGGGGGGGGGCTTGAGTTGGAGGCTTACAAGTTACCTCAGGTCACTGAAGATGGTCCCTGGGTTCCCCTACCGCTGGGCAAGATCAGGGGGCTAGTCTAGGATACCTCACTCAACTTAAGAGGCAGCACCTAAATCCTGTCACTCCCAGTGGCATAAGTCCCTGACTAGGCCCTTCCGCCTAAATCTCCTGCGTGGGTTCCCCAGGTCAGTGATGCCCCAACTGACTAGAAAAAGTTCCCTCCCTTGCTTATATATGCCCAGGTCAGGTGACCACTCTGTAAGGTGGCAAAAATAGGCTCCGCCTTTCTTCTGGAAGGTTCCAGGAGCTTCCCCACTCTACCTATGGGCAGGCGATGGCAGGCTGGCATTGCAACAATGTATGGGGTCCCAGCCAGCTCCTGGCAACTAGGGTGCCACACTAAAAGACCACGCTGCAGTAGCAGGGGGCAGTGGCAGCCATGTTTGTAGTAGAGAACACCTGCACCCTAACATGGATTAGCCATGAAAAGGTGCCCGAAGACCTAAGGGCCAACAAAAAGAAGGTGGGAAAAAATGAGGCAAGGGCGAAAAAAGTAGGGAAAGACCACCCTAGGGCTGACGGGTCTAACATGCGTCCCCACCCAGCCTGAAAGAGGGGAGAGCTACCCAACCTCTAGGGAGTTCTCGTCACTAAGGCGGAAAAACCGGGAGAGACCGTCGGCATTGGCGTGGTCAACTCCGGGCCGATGTTCCACCCTAAAGTCCATTCCCTGTAGGGAAATGGACCACCTTAGCAACTTGGGATTTTCGCCTCTCATCTGCATGAGCCAGCGAAGGGGACGGTGGTCGGTTTGAATTGGGAAGTGAGAGCCAAAAAGGTATGGCCTCAGCTTCTTCAAGGCCCAGACCACAGCGAAGGCTTCTCGCTCGATGGTACTCCATCGCCGTTCCCGAGGGAGGAGTCTTCTGGAGATGAAGGCCACAGGTTGGTGTTGGCCGTCATCGTTGAGTTGCGATAGCACGGCACCTACGCCATCCGTCTGCACGGTGAATTATTTTTGGAAGTCCGGAGTGGCCAGCACCGGAGCGGTGCATATCGCGCGCTTCAGTGTTTCAAATGCCTCCTGGCAAGCAGCCGTCCAGATCACCTTGGGTGCCTGCTTTTTGGACGTCAACTCGGTCAAGGGGGCCACGATGGTGCCATATCCCTTGACGAACCTGCAGTAGTAGCCAGTGAGGCCGAGGAAAGCTCGGACCTCAGTCTGAGTTTTGGGGGGGCTCCCAGGCCATGATGGTCTCAATTTTGGCCTGGAGGGGGCGGTTGCACCTTACCTCCCGCCCACCTGGTGTCGCAGGTAGACGACGGATCGCTGTCCAATCTGGCACTTACTAGCCTTGATGGTGAGGCCAGCACGTTGCAAAGCCTGCAGCACCTCCTGGAGATGCTGCAGATGGTCCTCCCAGGTGCTACTGAAGACAGCTATGTCATCCAGGTACGCCGCTGAGAAGGACTCCAGGCCAGATAGCACCTGGTTCACCAACCGCTGGAAGGTGTCCGGAAAATTCTTGAGTCCGAAGGGTATCACTCGGAATTGGAAGTGGCCCTCGGGGGTGGAGAACGCTGTCTTCTCCTTCGCTCCAACGGCCATGGCAATCTGCCAGTACCCTGATGTCAAGTCGATGGTGCTGAGGTTCTTGGCTGCTCCCAGCTGGTCAATCAACTTGTCTGCCCGTGGGATCGGGTGAGCGTCTGTCTTGGTGACAGAGTTCAAGCCCGATAGCCAACACAGAACCAAAGTTCTGGTGTGGTGCCCGGTGGGGCTGCTTTCGGCACCAGCACGACCGGACTAGCCCACGGGCTGCTGGAGGGTTCGATCACACCCAGCTCCAGCATTTTGGTCACCTCACCCTGGATGCTGTTCTTCACTTTCTCGGACAGCCGGTAAGACTTGGTTTTTACTGGCCGACTGTCCCCTGTGTCCACTTCATGGGAACACAGATGCGTAATTCCAGGCGTGAGGGAGAACATCGAGGCGTGCTGCGCCAATACCTGGCGATTCAGAAAAGGGGGTGGTGATGAACAGAGTGTCTGAATTAAGCAGACCACTCTTACCCAGTCCAACGATCAGGGATTGATCCATCACCGTTTTTTAGCTCACTGCACCATCCCAGCTCAGTTCCTGGCTACATGCAAATTAGTCTGACCCTGGCCCAGTGCATCATGGGAACAGGGCAGACCAAACTACCAAGCCAATTCTTAAACTGGGAAGGAAACAAGCTTCCGTGGACCGGTTTCTGGCATTTCAGCCGTCTTCGGCCCGGCTTGCTTGAATCCTGATGGTGCAATGAGCAAGGGACTCACATCTGAATATACCCTTCCACGCTTATGGTGGACAAAAACGATTCAGAAAAGGGGGTGGTGATGAACAGAGTGTCTGAATTAAGCAGACCACTCTTACCCAGTCCAAAGATCAGGGCTTGATCCATCACCGTTTTTTAGCTCACTGCACCATCCCAGCTCAGAACCTGGCTACATGCAAATTAGTCTGACCCTGGCCCAGTGCATCATGGGAACAGGGCAGACCAAACTACCAAGCCAATTCTTAAACTGGGAAGGAAACAAGCTTCCGGGTACCGGTTTCTGTCATTTCAGCCGTCTTCGGCCCAGCTTGCTTGAATCCTCATGGTGCAATGAGCAAGGGACTCACATCTGAGTATACCCTTCCACGCTTATGGTGGACAAAAAGCGACAGTCCCTCTGGTGCTCTGGGGTCAAGGATGGGGAGAGGACCACTCCCTCCACTGAACCATCCTTTTCCTGAGCCGCTAGAAGGTCAGGAAGAGGCTCACTCTCCTCCTCCTCGCTCCTATCCGTCACCATGAGGAGAGCAAGCTCCGATCGCTCATGGTGAGGCTTCAGGCGGTTGACGTGGAGCACCCGAAGGGGCTGACGGGGGTCTTCAAGTCAACGACGTAGGTGGTCTGGCCTGGAAGTTCCACAATCTCGTACGGACCAGTCCACCAGTCCTGGAGGGCACCAAGCTCCCCTGGCTCCATGACCCACACCTTCTGTCCAGCGTCCAACTCCACCGTCCAAGCGTTGCGGTCATACCACTCCTTCATGACGGCTTGACTAGCCTCTAAGTTGTCTGAGGCTTCCTTCCACAGCTTGGCCATCTGGTTGCGGAACGCCAGCATATAGCTGACAACATCACAGGGAAGCTTCTTCAAAGTCTTCTCCCATCCCTCTTTGACAAGATTGAGGGGTCCCCTAATGGGATGGCCATAGAGCAATTCGAAGGGGCTGAACCCGACTCCCTTCTGTGGTACCTCGTGGTATGAAAACAGCAGGCAAGGGAGGAGGATGTCCCATTTCCGCCTCAAGTCCTCTGGCAAGCTCCGAATCATCCCCTTCAAGGTCTTATTGAAGCGCTCTACGAGCCCGTTAGTCTGGGGGTGGTAAGGAGTGGAGAACCGGTAAGTCACTCCGCACTCCTTCCACATGGCCTGCATGTAGGCCGACATGAAATTTGTGCCCCTGTCTATCACCATGACCTTGGGGAATCCCACTCTGGTAAATATCCCCATTAGGGCCGACGCCACCACAGGTGCAGTCGCAGTCCTCAAAGGAATAGCCTCTGGATACCGAGTCGCGTGGTCCACTAACACCAAGATGAACCGGTGTCCCGTAGAGGTCGGAGGGTCCAATGGCCCAACGATGTCGATTCCGACCCGCTCAAAAGGGGTCCCGACCACCGGGAGCGGTTCCAATGGGGCCTTCACTTTGGTCCCCGTCTTACCACTTGCCTGGCAAGTCTTGCAGGTCTTGCAGTAGGTGTCGGAGGCAACCCTCATCCTGAGCCAATAAAAATGTGTGACTAGCCTCGCAAAGGTCTTGTCCTGGCCCAGGTGTCCAGCCAAGGTATTTCATGCGCCAGTTCCAATAGGAAGGCCCGGTAGCATTGGGGGACCACTAAGGCCCTCGAGGATCCATGCACCAGAACCTTAGGCTCACTGTACAGGAGGCCATCCTCCCAATACATGTGAAAACTGCCGGCCTCCTGATCAGCCGCTTGGGCTTCTGCCTGTCGCCGCATTCTTTCAAGCATGGGGCACTCCTTCTGCTCCCGACAGAATTCCTCCCGGGTCGGCCCCCCTTCCACATGCCACTCGGCAAGGGTCGGCAAATCCTCCACGGAAACGACATCCACCTCCACGGACTCCGGGGGTACCTTCGCTGGCTCCCCATCCATCACACGGGGCGTGTCCTCCACTCCATTCTCCTCCTGACCGGCATTGGGTTGGGCCGTTGTCTCAGGCTCCAACTCGGGTTGAGCTTCCTGCCGGGGAGCCATGGACCGCGTGACCAAGCAAGTCCACCCTGGTAACCCCAGCATCTCGATGTGGGCCTTAAACTCCACTTCCTTCCAGGCGGTATGTTCCAGGTCATTACCTAGCAGACAGTCCACAGGCAAGGCAGGGCTGATCGCAACTCTCAACGGGCCTCGAACTCCTCCCCACTCAAAGGGAACTTGAGCCACGGGATAGTAGCTCATACTGCAGTCAGCCAACACGGCCGGATGGAACACATCAGGTACTACCTGCTCAGGGGACACCAGCCGCCTCACTACGGTGGTCTTGCTGGCACCTGTGTCCCTCAGAGCATCCACCTCCTCCCTATTGACCTTCACCCTCTGCTGGTACTTAGCAGTATTTGATGGTAAGGGCGTCACTGGGACCATCTCCCTATCCCCAAGTGAAACCAGGGTCAGGCCTCTCCTCTCCACTCCCCTTCCCTATCTAGAGGCATCTCCACCCCAAGCGCTACACTAGCCACCCCGGGACTCTTGCCACCAGTGGGGGCTGGGGGTCGTTTGCGACACTGGGCATCTCCCTTGTAGTGTCCGACCTCTCCGCACTCATAGCACCGGACCACTTTTGGCTGCTGACTCTTGTCAGGGTAAGTGGGTTTTGGGGAACGGGACTGAGGTGGGGTACCTACTCCTCTCCCAAACTGTCTAGTTTTGGGCCTCGTGAGAACTCCGTCTTTTTATCTCCCCCCTCTCTCTTCTGGGGGGCGCCCTGTCCACCTTTCAGGCCCTTGTGTGACACCCGGGTGCTGACCCAGATATCCGCCTCCTCCCCAAGCTCACGGGGATCAGTAAGCTTGCGGTCCACCAGATGTTGGCGCAGCTCCGGAAAACACTTATCCAGGAGTTGCTCTCTCAAAAAAAAATTGTACAGGCCCTCATAATCACGCACCTCGCTGCCACGCACCCAACCATCCAGAGCCTTACGGGCATAGTCAAAAAAATCCACCCAATTCTGCGTGGATAGCTTATGGCTGCCACAGAACTTCTGGCGATACCTTTCGGGGTTGAGGCCAAACTTTTTAATAAGCGCCTCCTTCATGGGGGAATACCTGAACTGGTCTGCCTTCTCCAAGTACAGGAGGGTGTCCCTGACGTCGGGAGGTATATAACGGTACAAGCCACCTCCCCAAGGTTTCTCGGGCACCCCATGGGCGGTTAAGGCCACTTCATACGCCTCCAACCACCTAGCAATGTCATCCCCCTTGGTGTAGCTCGCTATCACCTCCTTAGGTAACCAGAATCTGGGCTCCTGCTGAGCCCCTGGTACGCTGCCACAATTAGGACTTCCTGGCGCACCCAACTGTAATGCTCTCAGCTCCATTTCCTTGAGCTGAAGCTCGTGCGCCAACTTCCTTTCCTCCATAGCTAATATTTCCCTCTCCAAAGCAAACTTCTTATCTTCCCTTTCTCTCTCCCTCTCGGGCTCTAGCTTGGCAAGCTCCCACTTCAATCGCCTCTCCTCCTTCCTGTCCTCATACTCCTGCGACGAAGCACTCTCCCTGGATACACTACTCCCTGCCCCGGAACGTCTTCCTGGCAACACATTGTCAGTCACATCAATGTTGAGCAGGCCTGGGTCTTCTGGAGTGCCCGCCTCCCTTTGTGTGACCTGTCCCTCCTGTTCCCCATCCTCTTCCTCCTCTAGGTGGGCCCTTACCCATGCCCTCAAGGCAGTGCAGAGTTCTTCCTTTACGGCTCTCCGCCCAACCGGCAGCCCCATCCACTGGCAAAATTCCTTTAACTGCACTACCGTGTACTCATCAAGGTCAGCCAGCTGGAACTCCATTTTGTCAGGTGGGGACCCAGATAACCTGAAAGAAAGATGCTAGGACGTAGGCAACAATGCTGGGTCAACACAGGTCCCTACACACTCTGCAGGCTAGACAGTGGGGGGGTCAATTGAGTGAGCTTGTAGGCACGATAGGTGTCCAATCTAATTGCAGCGCACTCTGTCCCACTGGAGGGTGTTGGGTAGCTACAGGTCCTGAATCCCACCGCTCGCCACCAATGTAGGAACTTGGACCACCAGTTCCCCGGGGGGTATCTTGGCTCGAGTAGGTAGGCAACCAGGGGCTTACGTGTGAAAGAGCTACATAACAAACTCATCCACTAAGACAATAAGTGTGCGCAATAATGGAGACCACACCAGCACTTTTGATTAAAATCAATAGCTTTTATATAGGATTCAGATCAGGGTAATCAATTCATCAACATTTCCTAGAATACTTCATTAAAGCATTTTCATCATGTGTGCAGAAGTAGCAAATCAATAAGTAACACAGCCTGTCGCAGTAACCTTTTCAGCAGGCAAAGGGGAAACTTTCATGAACCAGAACTAGCTTTTCAGGAAGTAGTTATGAGCATTTCATCTTGTAAAAATAAACAGTTCAATACAGGTAATTCATTGCATTAGGGCTAGGCCACTTCTGGACAAATCGACAGGTCATTAGGCATAAACAGTTAATTAAGCATGAGACTGTCGCCAGGCATAAACAGTCAATGAGGTGCACAACCTTGTTATCAATTCGGACCTAGACAGTTAATCAGGCGTAAATAGTTACTCTAGTATCAGCCTGTCCCCAGGCGTAAACAGGTAATTGGCCCGGGTAACCGAGAAGTTTAATCGAGGCCTCACAGTCACTGGAGGCTCATTGGGGCCAACAGGGCCCAGTCACAGTTTTCCCCGGGGGAGGGGCGAACTCGGGGCCTAGTCCGGCCTTCCGCCCGCCCTCCTCCCCTGGGGTTACCTGCTGTCTTCGGCCCTCCCGGGGGCCTCACTCGGCCCAGCGCGGTGATGGGGACAGGTACGGGGCTCTGGCGCCCAAGGAGGGGCAGGCCCAGCGTGTGGTAGGCCGTCTGGGGAGACTGGCGCTACACCCGCGCTCTTCCCGGGTCTTCCCCCTCGGCCCCAGAGCAGTTCCGGCTTCCTTCTCGGCCCTTGCGAGGGCCCGGGACCAATCCGATCGCGTCCTCGGGAAGCAGGGGGAGTCAACCGCCAATCGCGGCGCGGCCAGTGACAGGGTCGGGCCGTGGGACCAATAGCAGCTCAGGAGAGGCGGGGGCGCGGCCAGTGATGAGGCCAGGCGCCCCCGTCACGTGGTGGAGGTGGCGATGGCTTCAGGCCTAGCGAGGCCTGACTGGAATACGCGGCGGCCTTCCTCAAGCTCCGGGGGCCGCCGCGGGACCTCCTCTCAGTCGGGTTGGGCCTGGCAACACGGCGGTGGTCCTCTCCTGGCACCGAGGGCCGCCGAGGGGGACCACAGCGCTTAAGACCAAGCGCGTCACAGGGGACTGCGGCGGTGAGTGGGGGAATGTTAGCGCCTCAGGAGAGGCAGCGTTCCGGGTCCCAAGTACAGCGCTAGCTCGCGCACCGCAGGTACGGACAGTACGGCGCTTCACAAGGGGGGGCACAGCAGCCAAGCGTTTTAGGTGACGGTTCACTCAGCTTAGGGAAGCGCTTGATGACACTTGATGTGGGGCGCTCCCAGCAGATCGGCAGGGCTTAGGGCAAGAGCGCTTGGCAGGCAGTCTAAAACACAGCGCTGTGCAGGGGAGCAGATTACAGCGCTTTTCAAGCGATACAGCAGGGAATGCAGGCAGGATGGCGATCAGAGCATTCAAGTCAGGGGGAGGCAGGCAGGACAGGATAGGCCCAGATGGAGGCAGGGAGTGCACAGGGGCAGCACAGTCCAGTACCTGGTCAATCCCCCAGTAGTCTCTGGTTGTAGGGCAAGTAGTCTTCTCGGCGCTTAGTTGGTTCTGCGCCCTTATGAGGTGGTTTCTTGAAGGGGGGGGGGGCTTGAGTTGAAGGCTTACAAGTTACCTCAGGTCACTGAAGATGGTCCCTGGGTTCCCCTACCGCTAAGCCAGATCAGGGGGCTAGTCTAGGATACCTCACTCAACTTAAGAGGCAGCACCTAAATCCTGTCACTCCCAGTGGCATAAGTCCATGACTAGGCCCTCCCGCCTAAATCTCCTGCGTGGGTCCCCCAGGTCAGTGATGCCCCAACTGACTAGAAAAAGTTCCCTCCCTTGCTTATATATGCCCAGGTCAGGTGACCACTCTCTAAGGCGTCAAACATAGGCTCCGCCTTTCTTCTGGAAGGTTCCAGGAGCTTCCCCACTCTACCTATGGGTAGGCGATAGCAGGCTGGCATTGCAACAATGTATGGGGTCCCAGCCAGCTCCTGGCAACTAGGGTGCTACACTAAAAGACCACGCTGCAGTAGCAGGGGCCAGTGGCAGCCATGTTTGTAGTAGAGAGCACCTGCACCCTAACATGGATTAGCCATGAAAAGGTGCCCGAAGACCTAAGGGCCAACAAAAAGAAGGTGGGAAAAAATGAGGCAAGGGCGAAAAAAGTAGGGAAAGACCACCCTAGGGCTGACAGGTCTAACAGGTAGATTCTCCCCTTTCCAAAAATATCTCTCCCATGTGTTGCGTTGCTCGGGGGGCTGAGATAGCCCATGACCATTGAAACTTTGAAACTGAAAGTAAGTTTCAGTTTTGTTTTCATTTTAATGACAGCGTGCCATGCGAGCGATCGGCATTACAAGGAGAACTGAAACTATGCCTTGGGAGGTTGTGGAAGCTCTTCGCCAGCCCCCAAGGCAAACGTTAACAAGCATTTACAATGCAATGGTTTCGCCTTTGGAAAAGTTAGAGCTATTGGCATTGTAAATGATACAATTTGTATTTATGTGTTGGTTTTGAAAACAGATAAATAAATGGCATTGTCATTTACATTGCCATTAGCCTCTGCAGTCATTCTGCAGTCCCTAGCACTCCATAGCACTCCCTAGTCACTCTGCAGTCCCTAGCACTCCCTAGTCAATCTGCACTCCCTAGCACTCCCTAGCCCTCCCTAGTCACTCTGCACTCCCTAGCACTCTGCACTCCCTAGCACTCTGCACTCCCTAGCACTCTGCACTCTCTAGCACTCCCTAGTCACTTTGCACTCCCTAGCACTCCCTAGTCACTCTGCACTCCCTAGTCACTCTGCACTCCCTACTCACTCCGCACTCCCTACTCACTCCGCACTCCCTTGCTCTCCGCACTCCCTTGCACTCCCTTGCACTCCGCACTCCCTTGCACTCTGCACTCCCTTGCACTCTGCACTCCCTTGCACTCTGCACTCCCTTGCACTCTGCACTCCCTTGCACTCTGCTCTCCCTTGCACTCTGCACTCCCTAGCAGTCCCTAGTCACTCTGCACTCCCTAGCAATCCCTAGTCACTCTGCACTCCCTAGTCACTCTGCACTCCCTAGCATTCTGCAGTCACTCTGCACTCCCTAGCACTCCCTAGCAGTCACTCTGCACTCCCTAGCACTCTGCAGTCACTCTGCACTCCCTAGCACTCCCTAGCACTCTGCACTCCCTAGCACTCTGCACTCACTCTCCACTCCTTAGCACTCCCTAGCACTCCCTAGTCACTCTCCACTCCATGGCACTCCCTAGTCACTCTGCACTCCCTAGCAGTCACTCTGCACTCCCTAGCACTCTGCTGTCACTCTGCACTCCCTAGCAGTCACTCTGCACTCCCTAGCACTCACTCTGCACTCCCTAGCACACCCTAGCACTCTGCAGTCACTCTACAGTCCCTAGCACTCCCTAGTCACTCTGCAGTCCCTTGCACTCCCTAGTCACTCTGCACTCTCTAGCACTCCCTAGTCACTCTGCGCTCCCTAGCACTCCCTAGCACTCTGCAGTCACTCTCTGCACTCCCTAGCACTCTGCAGTCACTCTGCACTCTCTAGCACTCCCTAGTCACTCTGCACTCCCTAGCACTCTGCAGTTACTCTGCACTCCCTAGCAGTCACTCTGCACTCCCTAGCACACCCTAGCACTCTGCAGTCCCTCGCACTCCCTAGTCACTCTGCACTCCCTAGCTCTCCCAAGTCACTCTGCACTCCCTAGCACTCCCTAGTCACTCTGCACTCCCTAGTCCCTCTGCACTCCCTAGTCACTCTCCACTCCCTAGCACTCCCTAGTCACTCTGCACTCCCTAGTCACTCTGCACTCCCTAGTCACTCTGCACTCCCTAGCACTCTGCAGTCACCCTGCACTCTCTAGCACTCCCTAGTCACTCTGCACTCCCTAGCACTCTGAAGTCACTCTGCACTCCCTAGCACTCCCTAGTCACTCTGCACTCCCTAGTCCCTCTGCACTCCCTAGTCACTCTCCACTCCCTAGCACTCCCTAGTCAGTCTGCACTCCCTAGTCACTCTGCACTCCCTAGTCACTCTGCACTCCCTAGCACTCTGCAGTCACCCTGCACTCTCTAGCACTCCCTAGTCACTCTGCACTCCCTAGCACTCTGAAGTCACTCTGCACTCCCTAGCAGTCACTCTGCACTCCCTAGCACTCTGCAGTCACTCTGCACTATCTAGCACTCCCTAGTCACTCTGCACTCCCTAGCACTCTGCAGTCACTCTGCACTCCCTAGCACTCTGCAGTCACTCAGCACTCCCTAGCAGTCACTCAGCACTCCCTAGCACTCACTCTGCACTCCCTAGCACTCCCTAGCACACCCTAGCACTCTGCAGTCCCTAGCACTCCCTAGTCACTCTGCAGTCCCTAGCACTCCCTAGTCACTGTGCACTCCCCAGCTCTCCCTAGTCACTCTGCACTCCCTAGCACTCCCTAGCTCTCTGCAGTCACTCTGCACTCCCTAGCCACCCCTAGTCACTCTGCACTCCCTAGCACTGCCTAGTCACTCTGCACTCCCTAGCACTCCCTAGTCACTCTGCACACATACTCTAGACATAAGATTTCGCCTGCGCCGAAAAGCTGGGTGGTGCGCAGCTTTCGACCAGGCGAAACCTAAAAACATAGTCTCCTAACGCGAGCTAAGGTCAACTCCGCCTTTTAGCCTTCTTAGGCCCATTGCAGGTGGGCTATGTTAAAATGCTGGGCACATTAGGCATGGACAGTCTTTCAGAATGCTAGTAAAGACAAATTATTGTCACGGAATTATTATCATATCAACATCCAAAAGTGTATAATGCGAATGCTAAGTAATATTCATCATCGTTATCTGCATAATATCAGTAACAATCAACATCACCAACCCATCATTATTATTAGCATTATGCGCAGGTGGTTTTCTAAACGTGTTTTTTATGAACTAATTATATTCAGGATGAGTGATTGACAATAAATGTTTCAATGCCTTGCTGCTGGTATATTATATTGGTCCTTTAACACCCAGGAAGAGTGTAAACACGTTCCTGATTGGTTGTTTTATTTTGAGTGGTTGTTTGCATTTGCTTATTACTCGTTTTCATTACTCATTCTTTGAATTTGAAGACCTTACAGACCCTGGTCTACAGCTGCAGCCGCTGTTCTCCTCCGGTCCAGCCGCGGCTGCTCGCACGCGCCGGCCGCAAACACACCCTGAGCTCGCGGCAACAGACGGCTCCAGCAGCGGCGGCGGCGTTCTCGCCACGGCCCCAGCGCTCACCCACCGGGCTACTCCGCACACACGCCCACGCGTCAAACACCCATTAACTAACGAGGGGAGGGGAAGGGACAGCGGGAGGGGGAAGGCACACGGACAGCGGGAGGGGGGACGGCCTCACGGACAACGGGAGGGAGGACGGCCTCACGGACAACGGGAGGGAGGACGGGCTCACGGACAGCGGGAGGGGGGGCGGGTTAACGGGCACACGGACAGCGGGAGGGGGGTGGGAACGGGCAAACGGACAGCGAGAGGGGGGGGCGGGAACGGCCAGCGGGACATCGGGCAACCTACCCCTGCAAACAGCACTTCCAAAATGACGAAAACAAAGCGTTAAAAAAAAAAAAATAACCACCGCCGCATGACGACCGCAAGGGGGCGGGATGAGTAAAAATGGCCGGAACGCCCACGAATCTGCTCCGGCAATGACGGACAGATCTCTCTTCCAATGAGTAGCCTCCATTTCTGGAGCTAGCCAATGGAAGAGAAGGCGGGACCAAAGCCAGTACTGTTCTAACTTTAGATTTCGCCTGCGCGAATGCTGCTGCACAGCGGGCGCCAGGCGAAACCTAAAAATGGAAAATCCCTCTGCTGTTTACAGCAGATGGATTTTTTGCAAGGGCGCTCATGACATAATGGTTCCGTCATGAGCACACTTGCGCCTATGACGGAACCATTCCGTCATGAGCACAGAAGAGGTTAAAGGACTAATGCAAAATGGTAGCCTCCAGTATTGTAATGAAATTAATTGCTAAGAGCAGCAGCCTCCACCACATGACAAAACCACCCTGGAAACTTTTTTTTCAGAATTTCTATGACATACCTGTGCAGAATCGAAAAAAAAGATTATTTTGGACTATTTGGTCCTGCTAAGTATTTGATAAGGTAATTCCTTCCATTTCATTGGTGTGCAGTGATCTGACCCTTTCCCTCTCCATCTTGACACAAAGACCTTGAAGAAGGAAGTTTGCATGCATCGCGAAAAGGAGCAATAGAATAACTACCCCTCTAGGAGAAGTGCTATTTGAAATATATCATAGAACCCAGAGTCTTTTGCATAAACATTAATGGCTCTAAACACATTTCTGAGAAAGCAGAAATTCAGAATGGCCACCCTCTAGCAGATATTTCAGAATTTATGGTGTCTTGAATGTTCTACAAAAATTCTCAGAGGAATACTATCCATTTAACATCCTGGTCTATAATCTGCACATAGGGCATTTGCATGTATCCCTATCTGAACTAAGTTTAATCATGGTCAGATCCCCAGAAGCAGTACTCTTACATCTGCATGTTCTACAATCCGCTTTTATCAAGGATTTTGATTCCCCTTCAACCAAGACAAGTCATAGTCCAATTCATAGAGCACTAGAATGGTGCTCCTCTTTTTTGGAGAATCAAACCTTCCAGGTCCTAGACCAGTCCTATTACTCTGCCATATCCCCATAGTTGTGGAGTTCCTCAAGGTCCCACCCATTTTAATTTGTATATGCTCCTCTTTGCTGACATTGTGCGCTCATTTGGGTTGTCATTGGTTTCCTATGCCGATGACACCCAGCTAGTCATGTCAGTTTCCCCTGACTCCAGTTCTAGCCACTTTTCTCTTGACTCCATGCCTACAGGTAGTAGCCAGCCGGATGGCTGGTTGCAAACTAAAACTTAACGAGGACAAAACTGAAGCTATGGTGCTGGGAAACAACCTTTGACAGCAATGTCCTGAGCCCCCTATCACACTGTTTGAGCAAGTTGCCTACCCATAAAGGCTCAATAAAGAGCCTTGGGATGTGGCTGGATCCCAATCTCAATGCACCATCAAGCCAAAAAACTTGCTGCTAGCTGTTATGGCATCCTGAGACTATTGAGGAAGGTCCTCAACTATCTTCCATTTGCATCCAAAAGTGAGATTATACAGACCGTTGTGCCATCACTTATAGATTATGGGAACGCCATGTATCTTGGTTCACCCTGTTATTTTGTCAGAAGGATGCAGATTGTGCAGAACGCTGCCGCCCAACTTCTGATGAGCATACCCAAACATCAGTCTAAATAGTGTTCTCACAGACCTCCATTGGCTGCAAGTGGAGCATCAAGTTCAGTTCAATTCTCTGTGCATTATGCATAGGACGATTAATAGGAAGGCCATTCACTGCTACACCTATTAACCTCCCCATATTTGCATGTTAAACCCCTTAGATCTTCTTCAGCTCACTTATTGAAGGTTCCCAGGATCCGTAGATGTCGCTGGGGTGGACGCTCCACTTCTTTCTTGGCATCTAAACTCTGGAATACCCTACCTCATGAACTGCGGTTCTCCAGTATTGGATCTTTCATTGATTGAATCATCCCTGTCGTCGTAGTGGGAGTCCCACGGTATACAAATAAAAACAGTAGATACAATTACCATAGGCTACCATGCAATGAACAGTCAGTGCAATAGCCTAGCTACCTTCTTTTGTAAAAAAGATCCAAATCCAACCAATAGCCAATCAGTACCCTCTAGAACAATCTCAAGAGGGGCTAGGTTCCTCAGATTTTCAAATGCACGTCGTGTGAAAGGGAGTCTCCCTGAGCTCTGCTCAGTTTTCTCTGGATTTCAAGTTTTCTAGCAGAATTTTTTCTTCAAAAATGTCTGAATCTTCAAAGAAAGGTCTCTTGAGGTCGTGTGGATCATGTGGGGAAAAAGAGACTTCATGCTGAGGATCCACATAAGAGCTGCATCTACTGCCTTTACCCTCAACACAAGGTAAAAGACTGCAAAATCTGTAGAACCTTCTCTACAAAGACCCTCATGGACAGAGAGGGAAGATTATTGATTTGGCTACAAAAACTTAAGTCAAAATCTGATGTTCTTTCTGAGGATGAGGAGAGCTCTACCTCACTGGCCTCAAAGGGAACACCTAAAAGGAGAGAGAGAGAGATCTCTTGAATCTCCTGAGGTTTCTAAGAAGACATCAAAAAAGTCTTGTCATGAGGAGTAAGGTCCTTCGCAAAAAGGAAAGCTTCCATTTCCTACTGGGGAGAAAAGCCATAAAAGAGATAAATATTCTTCAATCCATTCCATGAAGATATCTGTCTGAAAGAAGCTTGTACCGCCGACAGCGTTATCTTCAGAATCACCATAGATGAAAAAATCATCCTCAAAACCAGTTTCTCCTTCCTCAATGTCGAAACAATCGGTACATCGTCGTCCGCTTCGTCAACGGTAACGGCGTCAGCATCGTCGACGAGGACATGATCGATTAAGATGAAGCCGTCGTCGACGAGATAGACAACGCTTCCGGTGACAACGATTGCTGTACCGCCGTCTTCCTCCTCATCGACGGCAGCACTGATGACGACGACTTCAACCTTTTCGTCGGCATCCTTGCTGACGACGGTGGTTCTGTCGACGACTTAGTCTACAACAGCTGCAACGAAAATCTAGTCAACGAGACCGACGACGGCTTCATCTTACTCGATCATGTCCTCGTCGACGATGCAGATGCCGTTACCGTCGATGAAGCGGACGACTATGTACCCCAAGTCTGGTCATAAGCGTCCATCTTCCTTGCAGCTTACACCAATGTATCTGTCGACGACGTTCTCGTCAACGAGGCAATTTTTGCAAAATCCTGCAATAGTGTCTCCTTTACCTCCTTCAACATTCTTGGAGGAATCTGATGATGATGGGATGTTTGGACCGGCTGATAGTCCTTCCCAATTACATGTAAAGTATCAGGAGGATGATGAAGAGGATTATGGAGGATATCAACAGGAATATCACCCTCATCATGCAAAATTGCAATATATGGAGCCAGTTTCTGAACCTATGGTCCACCTTCCTGTTGCAATGGTTCAAGACCTTCAGGAATTATTACAAGACTATCGTACACGTTTTCCTCCAGCACCTGTTCCATCACCTCCACGAACCACCACTTCATGTTTCACCACCTTGCATCTCTGTGCCTGTGTCTGCATCCTCCCCGGTGGGAGATACTAGTGGTCCGCAACAACATCCAGATACCTCGGATGACGGTGAAGTTTAGGATAATCTGCCACAAAAGGAAGGTCAAGCAAGAGAAGAATCGGATGATTACTTCATATCTACGCCATCGTCTCCATCCCCACAGATGATGGAATCTCCACCAGAAGACATCAGCGGCTTTCATGCTTTAATTGAGAGAGCAGCATCATGTATTCAGCTATCCCTAACAGTAAAACAATCAGTCTGCTTTCTTTATGATTTAAGAACTTCTCTAGAAAATCGGTTAGGTCTATACCTATTGTTGACCACATATGGGAAGAGGGACTTAAAGTAATGAGAACACCAGCCACGGTTATCCCTGTCTTGCTCAGCATTGATAAAAAATACAAGGCTCCGGACGATGCTCCAGCGTGTCTAATAAGTCATCCTAAGCCTGACTCCATATTTCTCAGGCCACACAGCGGAGATCAAGAAACCCTGTAGCGCCCATTACTGCTCCACCTGACTGGTGAGGGAGGCACTTGGGTAATATTGGGAAAAGGTTCACAACTACATCAGGAGCAACTGTTCGCTGTGCTAACGCGCTTGCGATTTTAGCCAGGTACGATCGACAGATGTGGTCGGACATTGCCCAATTTTTAGATCTCCTTCCAGAATACAAGATAATGGAAGCTAGAAAAATCTTGCTTGAAGGAGAAAGGTCAGCATCCAAAATCATTGATGCTTCCATGGATATTGCTTCTTTTGCTTTCTGTCAGCTTGCTGGAGCCACTGTCCTGAGACGCCAGAGTTGACTGAAGGCAACTATGTTCCGCCTTGAAGTTCAAAGCAAGATCTTGGATATGCCATTTGATGGTGAATCACTCTTTACAAGCATATCGATGACGCCTTACAGACCATCAAAACAGATAACAGACATAGCTAAGGCTCTAGGAACGCTCCAATAGAGAAAGACCCCCTTTCGTGGAGCGCGGGGCAGAGGAAATTGTGTTTTTCGAGGAAGTTATCGAAGGTACCAGCCTCAAACCTACACCTCTTACCAGCCGTCGTACCAGCAACAACAGCTATATCGTGCACCACCACTGGCTGCCTACTCCAGACAGCCTAGACGAAAGCAACAGGCTCAGCCCAGGTATTCGGGCTGTAAACAGTGACGACGCTTCGCCTCCTGCCACACCTAAGTCTTTTCTGAAGAAAACCCATCTCTCACATTTTTTTATATCATTGGGAAGAAATAACATCAGACAAATAGGTCCTAGATATAATAAGGTATGACCATACCTTGAGTTCACCACAACGCCACCTCATCCCCCACCTCAAAGATCAACACCACCCCATCTTCAGTTATTAAAGAAGGAGGCATGGATAATGCTTCAAAAAGGAGCAATAGAACATGTTCCATGCTCCCAGAAAGGAAAAGGTTTCTACTCGCGCATTTTCCTGATAAAAAAAGAAGTTGTTGGGGAAATGGTGTCCCATTTTAAGACTTCAGAAAATTCAACAAATACCTGCTGAAGAAATCCTTCCGTATGGTTACTCTTCAGGATATCTTACAACTTGTGAACCATTCGGACTTTTTAGCAAGCTTGGATTTGGAAGATGCCTACTTCCATATCCCTATACACCCCAATCATCGAAAATGTCTACGTTTCTCTGTGGCAGGCGTGCATTATCAGCTCAAGGTCCTTCCCTTCGGCCTTTGCTCAGCTCCACGGGTTTTCACCAAGTGCCTTGATCCTGTGGCAGTAATCATATGGCTGAAAGGCCTACAGATCTTCCCATACCTCGACGATTGGCTGGTAAAAGCCCCTTCTCTTCTCGCAACTAATCCGCTTTTAAGGGCTGGCAGTCAATCTTCGAAAATCCATTCTTGCTCCTTCTCATCGGCTAAAGTTTCTAGGAGCTCTAATAGACGCTCTACAAAACAAGGTATACTTGTCAATAGAAAAACTGAACGTCATCTTATCTCTGGCTCACGACCTTTACAAAGAAAAGTGCGCTTATTTACGTCTCCTTAAATCCTTTCTCTGGATGATGTCTTCCGCCATTCTGATGGTGCCACTTCAATAGCAATTGGACACTCAATGGCTTCAAATATCAGGGTCATTCTACGACATAGTTCGGATAACTCTGATCATGAAGGATGCACTCCTTTGGTGGCAATCTCCAATCTCTGGGACTGTCATTCCTTTCTCCTCTTCCAGAGGTTGTTCTGGCAACAGATGCATCTTTGGAAGGTTGGGGAGCACATCTGGAAGCCCTCCAAATAATTGGCAAATGGAGTCTCTCTCCCTCTCCAAAATGAAAACCAATTTTCTGGAACTATGGACAATCTTTCTAGCCCTCCAGTCATTCCTCCCAAGGATAAGAGCATCCTCAGTCCACATACGCACGGACAAAACCACCTGCATGCATTATCTGAACAAGCAGGGAGGAATGAGATCTCCCATCCTATCTTGAGAAGCTCAAGAGATATGGGAATGGCCTTTACAACATCATATAACTATAAAATCGGAGCATCTCCCAGGAATAAAGAACGACCTGGCAGACACCTTGAGCAGGCTGACTCAATCAAATCACGAGTGGGAACTAAACTAATCGGTTCTCAACCACATCTTTCAAAAATGGGTAACACCCAACTTGGATCTATCCGCGTCTCAGGGGAACCAGAAATGCCGATTCTTCGCCAGCAGGAAACCTCAGATAGGGTCATGGGGAATGCGTTTTCGATAAGATGGTCAGGAATCTTTGCGTACGCTTTTCCCCCATAACCCCTAATCTCCAGAGTGCTGATGAAAATAAAACGGGAACCGTGCCAATTCATCCTCATTGCTCCACGTTGGCCACCTCAGCACTGGTTCACGGAGCTACTCCTGCTGTCTCAAACAAAACCGCCTTCCTTTGTCAGCCACCCTACTGACAATGAACAAAGAACAGATTCGGCATCCACTCCCAGCTTCTCTTCAATTGCATGCCTGGAATGTGAGTACAAGCACTTAGTTATTCCTCAGGATTGTAAGGATATTTTGTCCAGGGCAAGAGCTGAGTCTACTACTAAAACCAGGGGTGGGGAATTCCTATCTCCCGACGCCCGAGACATCTAGATTTCTTACAAGGGCAAGAGGTTTTAATGTCTATTTTGTCCAAAGGACAAGTAGACAGTCTTGCGGTAATCTGATACACAGCTGTTCAACTCTGTTGGTCACAGCCAGTTAATACATAGCTCTGCAAAGTTTATTGGCAGTGAAAGGGTCAATGCAAAAGCTGGGGCCTGCACTTTAATTTTACAAGAGCATAAGAACAACGTGATGGAGCTGAGCTCAAAGTTGCAGCTCTGTATAAAGCATCCACAGCACTGGAGTATTTTTGCTTTCTCCCCCAGACTCAAGGCCCTCCCCTGGTCCTTTCACTTTCTTCGAGCACAAAACCAACATGGAGCTTTTGCAGCTCCAGAATACTCCCATCACTGGAATGTAATGTTATCGGCCGCCTGGCTCCTGCTCTAACTTGAACCTTGTGACCTCTTGCCTTTTATTCTGTGCTTCACCCTTGGGCCTCAATCGGCCCCAAGATCCCTCCTCACCCTCTACTCCGGGGCCTGCAGCCTACAGTAAAGCACCATGCTTTCCCTTCTCATGCAGCTCTTGCACTACCTTCCTTTACTGTGCACATTATGTTTCACCCGGTGCCTAAATTTGCTAATCCCACCCCACCCCCCTCGGCTGCCCCATCTGACTGCCCTGGCCCGCCCCCCTTGGCCTCTCATATCCTACATCATCCAGGGCTTACAATAAAGCTCATTAGTTTACCCATGTGAAATGCATGCAGTCCTCAGGCACACCCTCAAGTCTGCCCTTGCACTGGACCTCTTGTTTCACTTCATGTGTGCACCAGGGGCATCTGAACACACCGCTGTAGCAACTACAGCAGCTGTAGAGTTCTTGATGGGCCTCTTCTTTCTGCAGGTCCAGACAAAGGTTCATAATTGACGTGAAAGGATATATACATGGATTAATGAGTGAAAGGATGGATGAGTGAAAGAATGGATGGATGAGTGCAAGGGTGAATGGATGGGGTTAAAGTGGATGGATGAGTGAACGAATGAATGGTTGAATGAAAGGGTGGGTTGATGGATGAGAAAGTGGATGAATGGATGGATGGTGGAGTGGGTGGATGGATGGCTGGGTTGAAGGATGGATAGATTGATGGGTAGAAGGGTGGATAGTTGAGTGAAGTGATGAATGGAGGGATGAATGAAAGGGTGGATGGATATGAGTAAAAAGGAGGATGGTTGGGTGAAAGATGGAAGATCAGAAGGATGGATGGAGGGATGAGTGAAATGGTGAATGGATATGAGGGAAAAGAACGATGGAGGGGTGAAAGATGGAAGAGCAAAAGGATGGAGGGATGAGTGAAAGGGTCACGGGGTGGATATGAGTGAAAAGGAGGATGGAGGGGGTAAAAGATGGAAGAACAAAAGGATTGAGGGATGAGTGAAAGGATGGGCATGAGTGAAATGGTGGATGGAGGGGGTGAAAGTGGATGGATGGATGAGTGGATGCATGGATGAGTGGAAGGATGGATGAGTGAAAGGAAAGAGGGATGGATGAGTTTGAATGATAGATTTAGAGCTGGAAGGATAGGTTTGGCCAGGGGCAGTGTGAACCCCTCTCTTTAGCAGCACTGCAGGGTGGAGCTCTTGATGGGCCTCATCTGTCTGCAGCTCACCAGTCAAAGGCCCATAATTAACGTGTAATGGTGAGTGAGTGAGTGAAAAGATGGATGAATGGATGTGAGGGTGAAAGGGTGGAAAGATGAGTGAGTGTGGCTTGCTAGATGGATGAATGAGTGAAAGGATGGATGAGTGACTGGGTTGGTGGATGGATGATGGATGTGTTGAAGGAAAGGGTGAAAAGATAGATGGATTGCAGGGTGGATTGATTAGTAAGCTAAAGGATGGATGAGTGAAAGGGTAAACTGACGGATGAGTGGAAGGATAGATGAGTGAAAGTGTACATTGATGGATGAACGGAAAGATGGGTGAGCGAAAGGATGGATCGATGGCTGAGATGGATGTATATCATTGGGGATGGAAGGGTAGGTTTGGAAATGGATGGATGGACAAACAGAATGGTGAAAGTCTGATGAAAGAATGAATGGATGCCAATGTAAAGGTGAAATGCTAGATATCAGTGGGTGAATGAAAGGCTGAATGGGTAGATCTGCAAAAAAGAGGCAAAATAAAGAAATCACTAGTATTCGAAACCTTCTATAATATGAGCCTGACATAAGCTGAGAGGCTATTATCCGAGCTTTTCTATAATGTTATGTTATGTTAGTATGGATTTGTAGAGCGCACGTTCACCCCAGGGTTTCTTGGCGCTGTGTGCCGCTGGGGAACCCGTCCTGGCTTTCCCTGTTAGATGGTCCCTATTGGGCATCCCAAGGTGAAGCGAGGCATCCCCGGCAGCGAGGGGCCGTTGTGGAGATTAAGCAAGCTATTGCCCAGAGTTGCAGCGTGGGACACATGGTTAGAGAGGCACCGAGGCGAGATTTATCGAGCACGCTGACATTGTTCCGTACCCTGCCGCGTTGGGAATTGAACCCTGGTCCCGGGCCGACCTCTGCTTCTGGGTCTGCGGCCTCTAACCGGTGAGCCACACTTCTCCATCATAATGAGAGTGTTGCCATTATTTGACGGTGCACTACATGGACAAGTGGATTTAGTAACAGGACAAGTAGATTTATGAAGCTACCTGTCCCATGGACAAGTATATATTTTGGTAAATTTCAAACACCGTTAAAACATATAGACTGAAATGGAAACGGTTTTTGCTCTTGCTGCTATCGCAATGATACTCACCCTCTTCACCAGAAAAAAATCCTGCCTTATCTCTTTTCTCTGGCAAGATTCGGTCTGGCGTATGCTTCAATAAGGGTACACCTTTCAGCCATCTCTCGATATAGACGGACGTCTGACGCCTCTTTCCTCTGTTCTGCCCTCATCATCAAACAGTTCATGAAAGGCGTTTTCAGAACTTTTCCTCCTATTGGGCCTCCACCAGGATGGCATCCTAATGTGGTCCTTGCGCGATTAATGAAACCATCTTTTGAGCCGATTCACAAGATAGAGGTCAAATTTCGCTCATGGAAGTTAGCTTTGCTTTTCGCACTTACATCGGCCAGAAGAGTGAGTGAAATTCAGGCCTTCGCCATTAAAGAACCTTAATTACGTTTCACAGAGGATTATGTAATTTGCTGACATATCCTAAATTTATTCCAAAGGTGCCATTCAAGTTTCACCTTAATGAACCTGTAATCTGTCACCATTTTTCCGCATCCTTCATCTCTGGCGGAGAAACCTCTCTACTCTTTAGATGTAAAAAGGTGCCTTAAATTTTATTTGCAATGGACAAAGCATCTGTGTGCAACAGATCATATCCTGTTATCATATGGACCCGTTAATCTAGGATCTGCTGTTAAAAAAAGGACTGTTGCACGATGGATTGCTGCCACTATTCAGTTGTGCCATTCAAAGGCGGGTAAACCGCTTACAACCAAAACCAAAGTGCATTCCACAAGAGCAGTGTCTTCTTTGGCTGCTCTCTTTGCTGGAGTCCCGCTGCACAAGATTTGCCATGCCACTACCTGGAAGAATGCTCATACCTTCATGTGGCATTATTGCCTGGACATGGCAACTTATAGTGAGGCAGCAGTGGGACAGGCAGTTCTGTCTCATCGATTTCAATAAGGTAAGCCTCTATTTTAGAGGTATTCTTTCTTATCTGTGTTGTGTGTGTGTGTGTGGGTGGGTGTGTGTGTATATATATATATATGTGTGTATATATATATGTTTATATGATTGATATGTTCTTAAATAGCATCTCATTAACGCTTTATATTGGCATGTATGTTATAACCCACCATCCTCTAAGGTACAAAGGTTTTTATTACAGTACTGATAAACATACATGTTTGCAAAACTGCTAGCTACTCTGATTCAAGCATGTGAATCTATGAAAGATCCAATACTGGAGAACAAAATGAGTTACTTACCTGTCACTACGGTTCTCCAGTATTGGTATCTTTCATAGATGCAAATGTGACCCACCCTCCTCCCCGGAGAGGTTTCCTTTATTCTCTAGCGTTTATAATTGCACACATGTGCTGGAAAATCTGAGGAACCTAGATTCTCTTGGGATTGTTCTAGAGGGTGCCATTGCCTGTTTGGATTTGGTTCTTTTTTTACAAAAGAAGGTAGATAGGCTATTGCACTGATAGAATTTTAAAAAAAGGCCATGCCCCGGGGATGGGGTCCCCGGGGCCGATAATGGCCTCTGAAGGGGGGCCCGCCATTAGGAAGGGGGCCAACTAGCACACCAGGAACTTCCAGTATGCGCCAGGGGGCTGCGTTGCAGAGAGGTGTTCTGAGGCCACGCCCCTTTTTACACCTCTCTGCAATGCAGCCTTGTGGCTCCTACTGGAGGTACCTGGTGGGCTAGTTGGACCCCAGGGACCCCCAGGATTCAAAGGGACTTAACCCCAACTTAAAACGCTCCACGGTGCGCGTTTGCACAGTGGTGAAGGGAGGGGGCGGGGCCTGAGTTCACATGTGTGCAAACTCGCCCTGTGGTGCGGTTTAAGTTGGGGAATTAATTCCTTGTCAATTCTGAGGGTCCCTGGAGGCCAACTAGCACACCATGTACCTCTAGCAAGCGCCACGGAGCTGCGTTGCAGAGTGTTGTAAAAAGGGGCGTGGCCTCTGAACACCTCTCTGCAACGCAGCCCCCTGGCGCATACTGGAGGGACCTGGTGGGCTAGTTGGCCCCCAGGGACCCACAGGATTGAGGAGGAATTAATTCTCTACTTTAAAACGCGCCACAGGCTGTGCTTGCAGACATATCACCATAGACCATGCCTCCTTCCTTCACCTCTGTGCAAACGCGCCCTGTGGCGCGTTTTAAATTGGGGAATTAATTCTCTTTCCATACTGATGGTCCGTGAGGTCCTAATAGGCCAATTAGTATCTCCAGTATGCGTCAGGGAGCTGCGTTGCAGACAGGTGTTCAGAGGCCACTCCCCTTTTTACACCTCGCTACAACGCAGCTCTGTGGCGCTTACTGGAGGTACCTAGTGAAATTGTTTGACCCTATGGACCCTTAGGTTTGAAGGGGACTTAATCTCTCAACTTAGAACGGTGACAGGGCGCATTTACACAGTGGTGAGGGGAGGTGAGGGGCCTGACGTGATGTGTGCAAACACGCCCTGTGCCGCGCTTTAAGTTGAGGAAAAAATTCCACTTCAAACCTGAGGGACCATGGGGGCCAAGTAGCCCACCAGGTGCTTCCAGGAAGCGCCAATGCGCTGCTTTGCATAGAGGTGGTGCAGGCCGTGCCCCTTTTTACATCTTTCTGCTACGCAGCTCTGTGGCGATTACTGGATGTAGTACGAATTCCGATTTACTCATCTGTTATCAGGAGAGACCTCAGTGCAGCATCTTTGAGCCCAGTATTGATCCTGAAAAGTAATGCTAACCATACTTATCAGTAACTTGAAGTTCGAGGCATATGGGCTGCAGATGGTACATTATGAATAGATCGCCATCTGGTGTTGGGCTCAGATGATTGCACTTTGTTTTTCTCTTGGAGAGTCTTTTGTATGTTGGTGACTCCTCCCTTAGTTGGTAGTGCGCATGGGCATCGGCTCCATCCTTAGATTGTTTTTTTCCGCCATCGGGTTCGGATGAAGATCGAGACGCTCCAGATCAACTTCAGAAGAAAGTGATTTTTCGGCGCGTATTCCCTTTCCAATTCGACGGTATTGTTAGCGAACGCGTTCTTTTCCATTCCGACGCGTTACAAATTCAAAATAGAAGAGAAAAACTTGGATCTACGTCGAAGAACAGGAGACCTTTCTCGACGCAGTCAAGCCCGGAGTCCATGGAAAGGACTCCATTCAAAAAATGTCCATCGTGTGGTGCTAAGTTCCCACACAAGGACCTACACGAGGTGTGCAACCTCTGTCTATCGCCTGAACACGAATTCAGGGACTGCGAAGCATGCGCAGCATTCTCCTCCAAGCTAACGATTAGAAATCGTCGAGCCCGAAGACACGAGGCTTCCAGAATGCAGGCGGAGGCAATCCCGGAGCTGTTCGGGGACGAACAAATCGAGGAAGAAGAGGACCAGTCGGGGTCGGAAGGGGACCAGTCGGAGGTTGAAGAACTCTTCGAGCAACAAACCGTGAGTGACGACGTCCCCTTACCGAAAAACCGACCCCGTGCGGTAACGACCCCGCCCTCGGGCCCGGTCAAACCGCTGAAAAAAGTTTCCGACGCCCCGCCTTCGGGCCCGGCAACGAAACCGAAACTGAAACCGAAACACTCGGAATCCCACCACGTCGGATCCGAGAAAAGGGCGTCATCGACTTCGACACCGAGGCTGCATACAAAGGAGAGCTCGGTATCGAAACATTCCATGTCGAAAAAGAAATATGATGTATCGCCCAAAAGACACTCGATACCCAAAAAGTCGGAATCGAGCAGACATTCGGTGTCGAAAACAGAAAGATCTGAAGATCGAAAACAAAAACAGCTCTCGGAACCAGGACCCTCGGTACCGATTCAAGAGCAACAAACAGATCCCAAACAAAAGATCTTGTTTATTGACCCACAGACTGGGAAAGTGGTCACGAAGAAGAGAAAGAGTGAACAGTCAGAAGATAAACCTCTTCCTTCAAAAAAGAGAACAATGGGGAGGAACATAACTCCTCCTGCTTCTCCTCGTCCTAGAGACACACCCTCTTCTCCTATTCCTCACAATAGGCCACATATTCCTACACCCTCCACACCAAGACCAGCTACACCTCAGTCAGATGTAGACCGTGATATAGGGGAGGGAGAACCTCAAGGGGATGACGAATCTATCCAAGATGAGGAAGATCCATGGGAAAATTACGATGTAGGGTCAGATGAGGACAACGACCCAGAGCTATACCCCTCAAAGCCTTCACCACCTGATGATAACACAGGTTTTGTGCAGCTCATTAATAGGGCAGCAAAATATCACAAACTAGATATGCACACAGAACCTCAGATAGAGGATTTCTTGTTAGAGACTCTACCTAGTGCACAGAGAACATCAGGTACTCTTCCTATGCTAAAGGGTCTTCTCACTCACACAGAAGAAATATTCGAAAACCCAGTGAGAGCCAGGGTGTTAAACCCAAGAATCGATAAGAAATACAAAGCGGCTCCAAAGGACCCAATATTTATAAGAGGGCATGTACCTCTAGACTCGCTGGTAGTCTCAAACGCTCGTAAAAGAGCAAACTCATTATCTACAGGAGAGGCTCCGCCACCAGATAAAGAGTCGAAGTTAATAGATGCATCAGGCAAAAGAGTAGCATCACAGGCAGCGAATAGCTGGCGTATAGCTAATACACAAGCACTACTCGCACGTTACGACAGGGCACATTATGATGAGTTAGAAAAACTTCTCACACATCTTCCAAAAGAACATCAGAAGAAGGCAGACCAATTAATACAGGAAGGTAAAATAATAACCAATACTTCCATTAAGTGTGCATTAGACGCAGCAGACACTGCAGCAAGGTCTATTAACACTAGTGTCATGCTAAGAAGGCACGCGTGGCTTAGAATCTCAGGATTCAAACAAGAAGTTCAAACAGCCCTACTGAACAGACCATTTGATCAGAAGACATTGTTTGGTTCAAGTACAGACGAGACATTAGAGAAGATGAAGAAAGATACGGAAACGGCTAAGTCAATGGGAGCATTGCAACAGCCAACGCACAGAGGTTCCTTTCGTAGATCCACCTATAGAGGGGGCTCAAAAAACACAGGAACAAATCAGCAATCCACATCTTTCACACCAACATCACCCAGAGGTAATTCAAGAGGTAATTACAGAGGTAACAACAATAAGGGTAGAGGCCGCGGAAATAATAACAACCGCAACGCCTCAACACCAAAACAGTGACTTCATAGATCTCCCCCCAGACCACATAACACCGGTCGGGGGACGTCTATCACAGTTCCTACCTGTCTGGGAAAACATCACGTCAGACAAGTGGGTGAGACAAATTATCCAACATGGTTATTGCCTAGAACTCACAGCTACCCCACCAAACATCCCCCCCAAACAGCGTCCAATGAGTCAGGATCATCTGACATTGTTAAGAGAAGAAGTGCTAGCACTTCTACAAAAGCATGCAATAGAGAAGGTCCCAAAGGATCAACAAGGAACAGGAGTATACTCTCTATACTTCCTGATCCCCAAAAAGGACGGGTCTCTACGACCAATATTAGACCTCAGACCTCTCAATGCTTACATAAATTCGGAACACTTCCACATGGTCACGCTCCAGCAAGTACTCCCTTTACTGAAGAAAGGGGACTTTCTTTCTACACTGGATCTAAAAGACGCTTACTTTCATATCCCAATTCACAAAGCCCACAGAAAATACCTAAGGTTTGTGTTAGAAGGACAACACTACCAGTTCAAGGTCCTTCCCTTCGGTGTCACAACAGCACCGAGAGTTTTCACAAAATGCCTAGCTGTGGTGGCAGCACACCTAAGAAGACAACAAATACATGTCTTCCCATACTTGGACGATTGGCTAATAAAGGCCAAATCAAAGGAGGAATGTCTTCACAACACACAGAAGACAATTCAACTGCTGCACCACCTAGGGTTTACGGTGAACTACAAAAAATCACACCTGCAACCAAACCAGATCCAGCAATACCTGGGGGCTACAGTAGACACAGAAAAGGCAATAGCATACCCCAACCCAATCAGAGTACAGACAATGGTCGGGTTAATACAAAGATTTCAACCACAACACTCACTACCAGCACGAGTGTTTATGCAACTATTAGGCATGATGTCCTCTTGCATACTGCTAATACCACATGCCAGACTACAAATGCGCCCACTACAAGAGTGTCTAGCGACACAGTGGAATCAGGCTCAAGGTCAGATTACAGATCTGGTGTTGGTAAACGACCGGACGTATCGCTCTCTGAAGTGGTGGAACACAGAAAACATTTCCAAGGGACGGTCGTTCCTAGAGCCAATTCCACAAGTAATAATAACAGCGGACGCATCGCTCTCCGGATGGGGAGCGCATATGGACAAATACACAGTACAGGGGAAGTGGAGTGCGCAGCAAAAGAAACTGCACATCAACTACCTGGAACTATTAGCAATATTTCTAGCACTAAAAGCTTTCCAAATGCAAATAACAAACAAGGCAGTCCTGATCAGAACAGACAACATGACTGCAATGTATTATATTCAAAAACAGGGGGGGACACACTCTCTCCAACTGTCCAAACTAGCACAGGACATATGGAGATGGGCCATTCCTCAAAAAATCTACCTGTTAGCGGAACACCTACCAGGAATTCAAAATCAAATAGCAGACATCCTAAGCAGACAGTCAGAACAAGTTCACGAATGGGAACTGCACGACCAAATACTACAGCCATTCTTCCAAAAATGGGGGCAACCAGAGATAGATCTGTTTGCAAATCATCAGAACGCAAAATGCAAACAATTCGCATCCAGGTACCCACACCAAAGGTCCCAGGGCAATGCACTGTGGATAAATTGGTCCAACAAATTTGCTTACGCGTTCCCTCCTCTACCACTAATTCCATTACTGGTGAGGAAACTGCAGCAACACTCAATGACAATGATACTAGTGGCACCCACGTGGGCAAGACAGCCGTGGTTCACCACGCTGCTACAACTCTCACAAGTACCACATCAAAAGCTAAGGTTATTACCCATGCATCTTACACAGAACCATGGAGAAATAATGCACCCAGATCCCAAACAACTGAACCTAGCGATCTGGCTCCTGAGGTCATAGAGTTTGGGTATTTAGATTTACCACCAGAATGCATGGAAATCATTAAACAGGCAAGACGTCCTACCACCAGAGCATGCTATGCAGCAAAATGGAAGAGGTTTGCTATACACTGTAACAGTAAGCACATCAACCCTCTGGACGCATCCACTAAACAAATCATTTGCTATTTATTACACTTACAGCAATGTAATCTAGCATATACCTCTATTAGGGTTCATCTAGCAGCCATAGCGGCGTACCTACAAAACAGGCAACACCTGTCACTGTTTAAAGTACCAGCAATTAAAGCTTTCATGGAAGGACTCAAAAGAGTCATTCCACCAAGAAGACCACCTTCCCCAGTCTGGAATCTCAACATAGTGCTTACCAGACTAATGGGGCCACCCTTTGAACCTATGCATAGGTATGAAATACAATTCCTCACATGGAAGGTGGCCTTCCTCATAGCTATCACGTCACTTAGAAGAGTAAGTGAACTGCAGGCTTTTACCATTCAAGAACCATTTATGCAGCTACACCAAAATAAAGTGGTTCTTAGAACAAACCCAAAATTCTTACCAAAGGTTATCTCAGCATTCCACATCAATCAGTCAGTGGAATTACCGGTTTTCTTTCCAAAACCACAAACAGTAGCGGAAAGAGCCCTACATACACTGGATGTTAGGAGGGCCATATTGTACTATATTGAGAGAACACAAACTTTCAGAAAGACAAAACAGCTATTTGTTGCGTTTTCTCCCACACATAAAGGCAATCCCATCTCCAAAGCGGGCATTGCCAGATGGATTGTAAAATGCATTCAAATATGCTACTTAAAGGCAAAGAGAACATTAACTGTTCCTCCTAGAGCTTACTCTACACGTAAACTAGGAGCATCTATGGCATTTCTGGGAAACATTCCACTAGATGACATATGCAAAGCGGCTACCTGGGTTACACCGCACACTTTCACAAAACACTATTGTGTTGATGTGCACGCAACACAACAAGCTAGAGTGGGACAAGCAGTATTAAAAACATTGTTTCAGACAGTTGCAACAGACACGGGCGACCACCGCTAGGGAGAGAACTGCTGTATAGTCTATTCATAATGTACCATCTGCAGCCCATATGCCTCGAACGGAATATGCTACTTACCAGTATGCATCTGTTCTTGGCATAGAGGGCTGCAGAGTGGTACATGCCCTCCCAGCCTCCCCGGAAACCTGTGTCTGTTCCAACATTATCTTATTTAGATACACTTACATGGGCACTCTTATCTGTATTCTACTATACTACTCCATCTAACCCTACTATGGCAAAACAATCTAAGGATGGAGCCGATGCCCATGCGCACTACCAACTAAGGGAGGAGTCACCAACATACAAAAGACTCTCCAAGAGAAAAACAAAGTGCAATCATCCGAGCCCAACACCAGATGGCGATCTATTCATAATGTACCACTCTGCAGCCCTCTATGCCAAGAACAGATGCATACTGGTAAGTAGCATATTCCTTTCCTTCCACAGGCTAACATTGACTGGTTTCACTTGGAAATTCTTTTAAGTGTGGAGTTTTGTAAATTTAAAATATTCACCTAAAATCATCCGAACAACGAATTCCGATTTACTCACCTGTTATCAGGAGATAACCCAATGCTGCATCGTTTAGCCCAGCACTGACCCTGAAAAGTAATTCTAATCATACTTACCAGTAACTTGTATTTCCTTTCATAGGAATCCATTGTCTGGTTTTCACCAGAAAAGTTTCTGTCTATTTTCACAAACTACAAATATTCCTAAAAAATCACCTGTTTGAATTAAACACATTCTTTCAACTGTTTACAGGAGATGCACCAGTGCTGGATCCAGGATCCACCACTGAGTAAGAAAATGTAACGATAACACTACTTACCTGCTAAGGGTATTTCCTTCCATAGGGTAACATTGACTGGTTTCACTTGGAAATTCTTCTAAGTGTGGAGTTTTGGAACTTAAAAAAATTCCTCTAAAACCAGCCGAACTACGAATTCCGATTTACTCACCTGTTATCAGGAGAGACCTCAGTGCTGCATTTTTCCGCCCACTACTGATCCTGATAAGTAATTCTAACCATACTTACAGTAACTTGAATTTCCTTCCATAGGCTAACATTGACTGGTTTCACTTGGAAATTCTTCTAAGTGTGGAGTTCTGGAACTTTAAAATCAGCCGAACTACGAATTCAGATTTACTCACCTGTTATCAGGAGAGACCTCAGTGCTGCATCTTTGAGCCCACTGCTGAGCCTGAAAAGTATTTTTTAACCGTACTTACCAGTAACTTGAATTTCCTTCCATAGGATATCATTGCCTGCTATATAAAATATATATACATTTAAAAAATATATAAAATAAAATATCTAAAATTAAATAGTTTAAAACAATGTAGTAATCAGTATAAAAAAAATAACAATACATTTAAAAATTATCATTTACAAAACCTTTGAAATTCACTGAAAAAACCATAGGTTTCAGCCATGTTATAGTTAGGAATTAGCATTTAAACAACCTTAGAAATTCACTGAAAAAAAACCATAGGTTTCACACATGTTATTGTTAGCTGGACATTTCACTCATTCAAAACCATAAAAATTCCCTCGTTATAGTTAGTTTTGCTAACTATAACTCGCGCGCCCGCAATCCACTGCTGATGACGTCACATATTACATCACTCATGACATGGTCAGTGACATCTCTCATGACATCACTGATGACATCTCAAATGACATCACTGATGACATCACTGATGACATAACGTGGCTGAAACCTATGGTTTTTTCAGTGAATTTCTAAGGTTTTTTAAATGCTAATTCCTAACTCTAATTTGGCTGAAACCTATGTTTTTTTTCAGTGAATATATATATATATATATATATATCAAAAGCTTTTCCAAGAAATGATTTAAGTAACAAAAAAAAGGAATGTCCGGGCCAGCTTCTGCAGTTTAACGAGCTTTAATTATAGCTCCACTCGACGCGTTTCGAGGAGGTTTCCCCTTGTTCACGAGCGTGAATGTAAGTGAACAGGTGAGTTAAATACAGTCACATGACAGTTGAAAATGGTAAACAGACTCACAGGTTTCAAACATATCGAGCTACATTGCACGATTCACTTCATAAATTAAAAAATTTAAAGTATGTCAAATAAACATTTAAAGAAATAATGAACACGTTAACAAGCAACTGTGGTGCACTCTTGGAAATGATCTGGCAGAAAAAAGTTTAAAGATGAAGCGCATCTCGCGCAACCAAATAAACAAACATTGTTTACGAATGGAACACTTAATGAACAGTGTTTAAACCACAAAGTATCTCTTGCCCGAGTGGGCATTGTCTTTCACTGTATGACTGAAAATAAATTGTCACAGCCGCAAAATAGATACTCTATCGAGTTACTGAACACACTTCATGCGAGGTCAGTGTAGGTCAACACTGGGTTGAAAATGAAAGGCATGCTGCCACAATGAAGCCCAAGTGGGCAAAAAATACCAAGTTCATAAAAGATCATAGTGTCGCCCCAGTGGGTAAACAGCGGCGTGCTAACTCAGGCATCATGAAACAGTGGAAGAAAAACACCAGTTCTCCAATTCAATCGTGCTCAACTGCCATACGTTAAGTGAACTCAGATGACCGTGTAGTGAAATCTATTGTTCATCCCATCAGAGATCTATTAAAGTAAAAAAATCAGAACATGGTGACTTAGTGTGCGAAAGTGAAATAAGTGAATATACACAATAAAAACACGAACATCTCACAGACCATAAAAATTGTAGCGAGCTGAACTGGCACAACATAACATCCAACAATAATATTATGAAACGTGGGGACAGCTACCCTAGATGTACTTTTAGTTCCTCATCATAATTGTGTCCTTCTGGTTGCATCGTGTGGTACTTAATGATGAGTTTTGATTCAAGCCTGCGTAATTCCTGAAGTCTGTCACCACCTCTTTCTATGAGGGGGACCGACGCCAGGACACAGAAAGACAGAAGGTTAGCATTGCTCTTGTGATGGGACTCAAAATGTCTACCTATAGGATAACTCCAATCTCTTTTCGTGATGACCCTCATGTGCTGCAATACTCTGTCTTTGACTTGAAGTTTGGTGCTGCCGATGTAGTTCAATTTACATGGACAAGTGAAGGCGTAGACAGCATGATCCGTGTGACATGATGTGTGCATCCGAATTTTAAAGGCGTCTAGATCTTTTGACAGTTTGATCATCTTAGTCCTCCCACTGTGTTTGCAGGCCTTACATTTCCCACATACAAAAAAATCCCATCACTGGATTAGTTGTAGTTTTCTTTGCAATAAGTAAGTAAATCTTTATTCGGTTTCAATTTACATGAAAAACCATAAAAGCGTTTACACATTAAATTTCAGCATTTCAAATTCATTTCAACAGAGGTAAAACAAATTCAATATATTTACATTTAAGATGGGTACCCTTGTTCTTTGGTCCGAGTAGTCACACATTACTATATTAAAGATTTACTCTATGTTCAAAAATACATTTTAAAAAAGTGCTCACAGTTTTACATATTAGTTCAGAGCTTAAAAATTGCAGCCACAACATGGCGGGACGACATTTTCTGAGGCCTACAGTTCTCAACAGGGGAATTAACCATAGCTTACGATGTGCGGAATAGTATTTGCAAAACCATACTGTGTGAATTGTTGACTGTTCAGATGTTTCGTCACACGGGCATACCGTTAAGCTCTCTTCCCAGCTGTTTCTGTTAGGAAAGGCTACAACCCTGTGGAAAATGTTCAGCCTAAATCTTGCCAGTAAAAACCGCTCAAAGTGTGACTCGACATAAGTTAAATAAGGTTCCATTTTTAATGTGGTCATAACTGCCAAGGAGTGTTGCACTGATGGTTTCTTAATCTCTAGGCTGGTACGTAGCTCTTCTATGTGACTCAACGCCCTTATTTTTAACTCTTTTTTCGGGATTTAAACAATTGTTTCAGGGTTGTTGTAGTACTCAGCCATCCCTGAGTCAGTAAGAAGATTTTTTACGTATCTTAGCCATTCTATTTTTTCCACATGGTCCAATGTCATACAGTCTGCCACAATCTCTTTAGTAAATGTATTTTTTGTTGACGTCCATATACGGCGCCAGAGGAGTATGGGTTCGATCTTTGCCAGATCCTCAATGTGGAGCATTCCCAGCTCTGCATGACAGGCAAAAGTGGATACTCGTTTTGGGACCGCCAAAACGAATCTCAAGAAGGTATTCTCCGCTACCTGCAGGGCTTTTGTATTTTTATATCCCCACAGGCCCGCCCCGTAAAGTGCGATGGAATGGCATTTTGCTTTATAGATGCGGAGTAGTTCAACTGGTGGCCTTTTTTTTTTTCTAATTTCTGGGCGAATTTTATAAGTGCTGCTATAGATCGCAAAAGTTGATGTTTGCGGGCTTCTATGGCCGCTTTCCAGTTGAGCTTCTCATCAATCATAATCCCCAGATAAGGGTATTGGGTGGTTGGTTCTAATTTTTCATTGTCAAGGAAAATACTCTTCCGTGTTTCTTTATTTGGCCTGCCACCATAACGTATGTTTTTTTAATATTTATGTGGAGATCTAAATTGCCCATAAATTTTGCGTACCTGTTCAGTGCTTTTTGTAGCTCTTGTGGGGTGCGTGCTAATATCACCGCATCGTCTGCGTATAGGAGCGCGGGCACCAGGCGGTCTTTCACTCGGGGCAAATCCAGGCCCCCCCTCAACATCTCTACCTCAAGAACATTAGTGTAAAGGGAGAAGAGAAAGGGGGCCAACACGCATCCCTGCCTGACGCCGCACTCCACTGTGAAGGGCTCTGACAATTCACCCTGTACTTCAAAATGTACCCTGGAGGAAGCGTTGGAATATAGTTCTCTAAGGAAGGTTACAAGAACTGGATCTATTCCCATATTGATCAGAATTGACCACAGTTTTGCATGAGAAACGCAGTCAAAAGCTGCAGAAAGGTTGACATATACCATGTACAGCTTTTCCCGCTTGGCCGACACGTACTTTCCCATCATCAGGGCCAAGTTCAGGGCTTGTTCCGTTGCCCCGAAGCCCTCTCGGAAACCAAACTGGATATCCGAGAGGGTCCCGGTATCGTCCGCCCACTCCTGTAGGCGCTGGAGAACCACTCTGCCCAGTACTTTCCCCAGCGAATCCAGGAGTGAGATCGGGCGATAACAGGACACCTCCTCTCTGTTTCCCTTCTTAAATATGGGTACCAGGATTGATTGGGTCCAAGATTTAAGCAGTCCACACTTCATTGTAGCATCAAATACCCTTTTTATAATTGGGGCCCACAGATCTAATTTGAATTTGAAGAAATCAACTGGTACCCCATCCGGGCCAGGGGCTTTGCCACCTTTACTCGCTTTAACTGCGTTTATTACCTCATAGAGTTCTACTTCTAGTGCAATTGGAAATGGATTGCCCTGATTTTCCCTATTGTTACCCTCTGTTAAAATTACTTCTGGAGGTTTACCAAAAATTTTTGAAAAATGGTGTACCCAGGTTGGTCCCTCGATAGCGACTTCTACTTTTGGGTGGTCCTTTGTGTCCAACAGAAATGGTGCTTTCACCACCTTCCAGAATAGTTTGCTATTTCTGCTTAGTGAGCTCTCATGGAGTTGGTTCCATAAAGCTTTCTTTAATTCCTCTTTTCTCACTTTACATGCCAAGCTGTATGCTTTTCTCAGGGTCCTAACCTCCTCTTGATCTCTAATAGATTTTGTTAGTGCTCTTTTTAAAGTTTTATGGGCCACTGAGCAGTCGTGGCTAAACCATCCTTTTTTCCCTGCCATGTTCCCTTTTTGCTTCATTGTCAGGCATTCATTTACCTTTTCCAAAATCATCTTAAAATGGACTAGGACTTCCTCTTCTTTTACGTCAGTGTCTAAACACTTCAGTATTACCGGGTATGCCGCAGTTACTACTTTATTTGTTAATTCATCAGGGTCTATCTTCGCCCATCCAAGAGTGTAACCGTTAGTTTTTTTTAGGTGTATGTTATTCTGGGCGAGGGTGGTCATTAGGGTTTGTGCTGATAGGTGACCCTGGTCTATAATTAGGTCAAAGGCTAAAGCGGCATGAACGCTTAATGTATTTATTATGACTCTAAAATTCTTGGTCTTATTTACAAGGGTCGCTGTGGTCAAGATGTAATCAATTGTTGATTCGCTACCCCTTCCGAGATAGGTAGGGTCCAATTTCCCACTTAGGGGTTTTATTTCATTTAGTATTACCAAGTCCAGACTAGATAATGTTTCATTTAAGAATTCTCCCACCATTGAATGGCTAAAGTGGGTTATTTGCTCATCTGTTTCGCGCCCCATACCACAGATGCTACTGTTATTCCTTTCACAGGGGTGGTGATTAAAGTCGCCACCCCACACAATACTTGGGGGTTCTAGACCTTGTCTTTGTTTTGTCCAAGTAAGGAGTTCCTTACGGAGAGCCCCGAGTGTTTGTACTCTCTCGCTTTCCTCTAAGTTGTCATACATATTTACTAAAAGAAGGACCCGCTTTATCTGGAAGGACAGTCTCAAAATCTGATAATTGGGTTGTAAGCTGAGTGCGGTAATTTCTAGCCCTGGTATGGTATTCGCTATATAAGTTATCAGAGCACCCTTTGCCCTACTATGGGTGCCTGCGATCCCTGGGGAAAAATACGTTTTATACCCCGTCAGATGCATTTCTGTAGTGATCCAGGTCCCCCCCCCCCCCCACTGGGGACGCATTCGGTCGAGGCAACTGATTTTCGCCTTCTGGTTTGAATCTTTCTGCGGGACCTTTAGGAGTGGTGTCACCCTGCAGGCTGATGGATTCTACCAGAGTATGTTTTGCTCGGGAAGGTTGTTCTCTATCGAGTCAGTCTACTTCCTCCAGCCCAAACAGCGTTGAAAAAGGATTGAAGGTGGGTATATTCAATTCTGGAAATGATTGGTAGTTGTTGCTCTGATTCCCCCCACTGTGGCTGTGAATATACTGGTTGAGGAGGTAGGTTGAAAAAAAAATTCTGAAGGGGTCGATAACCTGCTTCTCTCCAGTCTGGGCGATATCTTTTCATTGGGTTATGTTTTGGATTTGTTATCTCCCCCTATGGCCTCATACCAGTCACCAATACACCTCACTGCTCTATGGTCCTTTGCAGTTTATGATTATCACGTCCCCCCTCTTATCTTTTGGTCTTGATCCCACCCAGACAGCACGCCTTACTGTTAGAATTTCCCCGTTTACATGTGCGGGAAGGGGTCTATTTTGCTTCAGCCAGTAGATAGTTTTGTTTTTTAGGGCGTGGTAGTTCTCTCTAACCCCCTCTGCTAATTCCGGAACACCGGTCATAATGATTGTATATGGGGCAGATTCCGGGGGTAGATCCACTATCCTAGGTGTTGGTCTTTTTGGGCGCTGAAATAACTGTTCTCCCATCTCCCTAACTGGTCTATTTTTCATGGGTGAATTAGTCTTCACTAACGGGGGATTTGCTTCTGCTTGATTCTTCTCTACAACCTTTTTTCCCCTGTCAGTTTCTGTAGTTCCATTTTTTGCTTGGGTATTTTCAGGTGGCTTAGGTTTTTTTTTTATTAGTTGTTTCTTTTGAAGATTTTGCTAATGCTTTTCTCCCCTGTGAAGTACCAGGTTTTGGGGGTACGCCGCTGGTAGATGGTTGTTCTAGTAGTGGGACAATGGGAGCAATAGAATTTGCCATAGAATTTTTTGGCTGTGATGATGACAATTTCGTTAAAGCCAAGGTGTTCCCTTCTATTTGCTTACCCAGCTTATCTAGATGTGTGCTTATTAGTCTCGTTCTCTCCAGGAAAGGAAGGAGAAGTGACTTCACTATAACCTCTATTTTTGAGAGAAATTCAGTCTCCAGATTTTGATTAGAAGGTAACCCTGTTATGTTATCCATTGTGGGTGGGTCATTAGACTTGGGAGACCGTATGAGTGGGGGTGTTGAGTCCAAGGTGATGGCCGTACTTGGAGATGGAAGAGAGGGTCGTCTCTTTCTTTTTTTTGACTGATTTTCTACTTGTTCTAGAATTACCGGGGAAGGAACAGGGAGTTTGGGTGAGCTGGATAATCTCGATAGATTGGGGCTAACTGGGAGATTAGAGGGAGACGTGACATCATAGGTGTTGGTCATATTATTTCCCTCATCCCTTACGGCCCCAAGGAGGGTGAGGGAAGTAATATTGGTGGGGGGGGGGGGCAGTGACACTCGAGGGATCTAAGGCTATCACATCGGGTGAACATGCTTTCCCAATCAGTCCTAGAGAGGAGCGCTTACCAGTTAGTAAATCCATGGATAAGCGTTTTTCTGTATCAGCAATTTCCTTTTCTAGGACGATAGTCACCCGTTTAAAAAATTGGTCTATTGTACCTGTTACTGCCCCCTTTGATGTATTGACAGTTATGTTCCTTGATTTCCCAGTGTCTAAGGAAATGGTTGTGCAGGAATAACCGCTTCAATATATGGACACAGTTTAACGGCGAACAATAAACAATGTCTTGTAGTTCGTTGCGCTGTAACTGATTTCCAACGGATGGTAAAAGGGAAATGGGTCTCTTACCAGGAATCAAATGTTAAGGGGGTTGCCCGTCCCGGCCTTTATCGACCTTTGACGGCCTTAGACAGCCCGCCCTTTGCCCGGGCTTCGCCCCGGGCTACGACCCGCGCGCGTCCCGTGATGCGCGTTTGCAGGTCAGACTTTGATGTATAAGGGGGCGTGGCACTGGGAGGGGGCGCGGCTCAGCCGGGAAGAGGAACCAGCTGTAGATGTTTTCCGGAATGCTGGTCCTCCCAGTCCCGGTCTCCGCGCCTCTCGCCTCTGCAGCCGCCCTACTCCGGTCTATCTGGCAGCAACAACAGGGTCCACAGAGGGCAGGGACCTCCACGCACTCCTCGATTTCCAATGATTAGAGTCACAGGGTCTCAGTCCAATCTCAAGCGGCTCCCGCGAAGCGGGGGCCACAAGAGGTAATGTAGCAGTGAGCAGGGGGCGTGGCACTGGGGGGGGAGGGGCGCGGCTTGGCCGGGAATAGGAACCAGCTGTAGATGTTTCCCGGAATGCTGGTCCTCGCAGTCCCGGTCTCCGCGCCTCTCGCCTCTGCAGCCGCACTACTCCGGTCTATCTGGCAGCAACAACAGGGTCCACATAGGGCAGGGACCTCCACTCACTCCTCCACGCACTCCTCGATTTCCAATGATTAGAGTCACAGGGTCTCAGTCCAATCTCGAGCGGCACTATTGCGGTTTGCAATAAGTGTGGTGCAAAGAATATCTTTCGGAGATTTGGCTCTTCTAAAGGTGATCTGGGGATAGGAACTGATTCCTGCATCAAGGTCTTTGTCCAATTTAAGGACATTCCAGTATTTGTCAAAGGCTTTCCTAACCTCTCTTGCTTGACCATGGTAGTCGGTGATGAATCTGGTTGTGCTGGTTGCTGAATCACCTGTGTCTTTGTTCTTTTCTTTGAGGAGGTTTCCCCTGTCTAGTGTGTTAACTTTAGCAATAGCAGTTCTTATGCATTTGTCGCTGTATCCCCTGAGTTTGAACCTTTCAGTCATGACCTTGACCTCTTTGGTGTAATCTCCTTCATTAGAGCAGTTGCGTTTTGCTCGAAGGAATTCACCCACCGGTATTGAATTGACAAGGTTCATGGGATGGCAGCTGCGGGCATGGAGGAGACTGTTGCCTGCAGTCTCCTTCCTAAAAAGAACTGTGGTGAGAGCATTGTTGACCACCTTCACCTTCAGGTCAAGAAAGTCAACCTCTTGACTGTCACAATGGCAGGTAAAGGAAAGGTTGAGTTCATTGATGTTGAGGGTTTCATTCCAGATGACGAAGATGTCGTCAATATATCTAAGCCATGTGATGACTTTAGATTTGAACTCCTGGGACTGTCGGACTACCTGCTCCTCCCACCAGCCTAAATACAATCCAGCAAAGCTGGGAGCGAAGCAAGATCCCATCTCGGTCCCAAGGAGTTGATGGATAATCTCCCCATTAAAGATGAAAAAATGTGGGTAAGGCACAATAGGGCCATGTCCAAAACCATTTCCGTATGCATCAGGTATGATATTGATCTGGTTTCTAAGAAGTGTTTGCACGCCTGTATCCCCAGGTGGTGTGGGATACAGGTGTATAGGCTGTTAACGTCAAGGGTTACAAGTTGCCACCCTGGCGTCCCATTCTATGTCCTCAATCCTTTTCAGGAAATCTCCCGAGTCTTTTAAGTACGAAGGGAGATTTTGCACAAGTGGTTGCAGGAAGAAATCGACATACCGTGAAGTGTTCTCCCAGCAACTCCCCCTGGAAGACACAATCGGTCTGCCTGGGGGTTTAGTAAGACACTTGTGCACCATAGGTAAAAAGTAAAGGGCGGGCAATTTTGGATTCTTGCATTGGAGAAAGTTGAATTCATCTTTTTCAATCAAACCCCTGTCTTTCCATTCACATAATTGATCCTGATATTTGCTACAGCTCGCTTTGTAGGACACTCTATTGCTCTTTTCATACTCCTTTCATACTTCTGTCTATCACTAAGTTGGGAGAGACCTTCATCAATATACATTTGGAGTGGCATGATCACTATATTCCCACCCTTATCGGATTTCTTGATTATAATACTCTTATCTTTACTCAGCCTATCAATAGCTTCAATTGTTCTTTTGTAAGATTCTTTCTGCCATATTTGATTTTTCTGGATAATTTATCAAACTCCCTGATAACACTTCTTTCAAACACATCAATTGAGCCATTAACAATCTGAGGAGGAAAATAGACTTGGGTTTAAACCCACTACATGCACTCTGGTTAATATCAGTGTCATCATTAATAAAATCAAGAATCGGATTGGAGTTATCTCCCATTTCATACATTGTTCTTAAAAATTCAAGATCTTCTACAAGAATGTTACTGGGCTCTTTTTCATTGTTTCCCATATCAGTGTTAACTTTAGTGCTAAACCATTTGCGTAGTCTTAATTTGCGGATTAAATGAAAAAGATCCACTCTACTTTGGGCATAGTCAAATGTGGAAGACGGGCAGAAGGAAAGACCTAGGGATAGTACCTCGTTTTCGATTCCGCTCAGCTCTCACTTGGATAGGTTAATGATTGTCATGGTCTCCATCATTTTCCTTTCTGTTGGCCCCTCGTTCTTGATCCAACCGGGCTTGAAATGTTGCTTCTGTCCGTTGCGTTGAATTCTGTTTTTGCGACGCCTCTCCCTCCTCGACCACGTCCTCTTTGAGCGTTGGTGTTGCCTTTGCTCTGGGCTTCCATTCTTCCCTGTGCCATCAGAGCAAACTCCTTTAAAATTAAGCCTTTTGGGCTCAGCAGGCCTGGGCTCCTTATAGGACCAGCCACTTCGGTTTCAGTATTGCTTCCTGACATTCCACTGTGTGTTGCTTGTTCATCATTATCTGGTGGAGGACTGACCGTTGCTGTCGCAGTAGTTTTGGGATCATTAGTTTTGGCTCGCAGGTGGTCATATTTTTTCGCAAAGGTCAGCACCTGGCCACTCTCGTAGTCAATTCTGTCTCTGTTGAACTTTCTTTCTTTTTTCTCCCGTATGTCCTTTTCTATTTTTTCAAGTCTGGTGTCCATTTTGTTGTACTCGGTGTCATTTAAATAGTAACCGTTCCATAGTTTTTTTCAGAGGCATTTTTTTCAATCTAACCACGTGGTAATAAAAAGTGAGAACATACTACTCAGTACAAAACATGTCGAGTATGTCTTCCAAACATTTCTAAATTTCACAAGTAAATGCATAATGCAAAGATGGAATAAAAACAGATATTAGTTAAATCCATATAAACATTAGTCTGAGCAATTTATATACATTGGAAACAATTAAAACAATGTATATTAGAAATGTATAAAAGCATGAATGCATTGACCAAAAAAGTTGTACTTTAAATACTGTGTTCGTCCATACTGGTTGTTACATGTGCAAATAACGCATAACGATCAAATGTGCAAATAACGCACATAGTTGAAATGTGCAAAAAAATCGCTCAAAAAGTGCCACAGAAATTTGTGCAAAATGCCAAGAGATTATGTGCAAACATTGCAATATGTAAACAGTTTGATTTGAAAACGTCTGGATTTTAGTATAAATACCAAAAGGGGATACAGATCTTTTTGTGCAAAATACGCAATATTGTATGGACAAAGGAATAAATATATAAATATATAAATAAATAGATTCCCATTGATAAAATTCGATTATAATTCCGTATAGTTTGGAATACCTGCATGAATGCAATATTGGTCAAATGAAATGCTTACTGCTCAGAAAGTAGTTCGTTAGCATAAATAAATGGAAAGTATTGAATGATGGAAGAAAACCAAATGTACACGCTGTTTGTGTCTATGTCCTCATGACAAAAATATAAAGGAAAAGTGATTCCCATTAAATAAAGAACGGGATTCCTAAAGGGAAAAGCCTATCTCCATGAAACTAAAGTAATAGAGATGCAAACTTCTCAAAGAGATTCGAAATAAAATGTATTTTGTACAAAAACGAAAGGCATAGCACTCTACTAAACCTACCTAATTAAAAAGTGAATGTCGTAAATTTAAAGGAACACATACAAATCATCAGTGGTATTCAGCCCATTAGGGAATTTACTGTCCAGTTCTAAGATAAAATGTGATTCCAGCCTCCTGAGAATCTTATCTCTATCACCTCCCCTGCGAGGCTTGGTAACTGAGGCAATAAAATAGTAGGTAAGGCATTGTAAATTTGCTATTTTGAATGGCCTTAAAATGCCTAGCCACTGGGTACGTGCCATCATTGTTAACGATGGCACGTAGATGCTGGAGAATCCTGACATGCACCTGTAGTCGAGTGCTGCCCACATATCTAGAACCACAGTGCATGTCAGGACATAGACTGCAAATTCCGTCTTGGAATTGAACGACCCTACTATGTTATTCATGGTTGGACTAAAAGGTGTTGAGTATTGGGTGGTGTTTATTCCAAATTTACATGCTCTGCAAGTGGAGCAGCGTTTAAATCCCGGCCGGGATTTCAACCAGTCTTTCTTCTTGCCCAGTTCAGGAAAATCATGGCAAATTTGGGTCCTAAGAGAAGGTCCCTTTCGGTATGTTATAGTGGGACCGCCAGGTAGCCTCGGTGCTAAAACCAAATCTGTCTTAAGGATTGGCCACCTTTGCTTGACAATGGACCTAATTTGCCTGGCCTGTTTGCTGTAGGCTGTTATCAATCTCTGGGCCTGTTCACTATCTACAGGTACACCATTAGGAGGAGAGATGGCAGTGGGAGCCAGTAATGACTCACGACTCCTAACCTTCATTTTTTGTACAGCTAATTTCAAAACAGACTCCCTATAGCCCCTACGTCTGAATCTGTCCAGGGCTTCATTAGTGCAGTTAGTGAGGTCCATATCAGTACTACAGATTCTCTTAAGTCTGAGTAACTCCCCAAACGGAATATTATCATTCACATGTTTCTGTGAAGTTTGGTTGCCAAATGTCCCTCATGTGCAAATACTTTTACATCAAGGAATTCAACCTCACATTTGTTAATAACCGAGGTGAATTTAAGGTTTATCTGATTATCATTGATAGACGTAATAAAGTTATTGGTACTGTCAGTCACCTTTACACAAAACAAAAACATTGTCTATATATCGCACCCATAGTGCAACATGTGTATGTATATATATATATATATATATATAATATACACACTCACATACACACATATATATATATAATATGCTGACATTTCTTTCTAGTTCTGTTTGTTCACTCTACAATGACCCTATTCATATAGCTAGCAAATTTCTTTGATCCACATGAAGTAGTGCTTAAAATATCACATTTGTTGAGCTTTAGTTTTACATAAATATTTTACCTTTGTATTTCTATATTAGGAATAACACTTGTACTTCCAAATTGACTAATGCATCTATTAACAATTAGGAGCCGGAACCTGAAACGGAAGCAGTGAGTTCCAGCCAAGAAATTCCCAAACTTCCTCCGCCAGTTGAAAAGGTTTCAATCTCAACACAGACCAAGAAGCTAAGTGCCTCTTCTCCTAGGATGCTGCATCGAAGCACCCAGACTGCTAATGATGGAGTTTGTCAAAACATGTGCCACGATAAATACACCAAAATAGTTAATGACTTCAAGGAACGTATGAAATCGGATCACAAGAGGGATACTGAAAGAGTTGTGAGAGAAGCCTTAGAAAAGGTATAGTTCACTTATAATTGTAAGTTCACTTATTATTGTAAGTTTTTTGTTTTAATCCCTATTCTAGCAAGCATTCTGCAGATGTCTTTTGTAGTCATGTATTGGTTTCAACAGTTACCCGTATGGCCGTCTCCCACTTCTTCATGTTCTTGTGCTGCTGATCAAAACGCTATGGAACTGGAGCACATTACATGATACATACCTCTTTCTTTGAAAATGTAAATCTCTGTCACGATACTGGCCTCCTACATGCATACTGGCTTTTGTTCAGTCGCTGGAGATCAAGTGTTTGTCCATGACTGGTCTAACTTTTTGGTCATCTCCTATTTCTTCAGGGGGAGTAGGTGGGCAAACTCAGCCAGTGTATCAGGCTTGTAACCACCAGAACTCCCTCAAGCCAAGGGCCCAGGAACGTAAATCTTGCTGTACACTTTACTTGCTAATTCATCCCCGTGGGTACTGCTTTGGGTGTACGATATCTTGGTACCTAGTGCCTTAATGGTTGCTCCACAATTATTTCAAAGCAGACCATTAAGAATAAATTAGAAAAAAATTGATTATTTTCTTAAAGATCTACAGGCATTCTGATAACATCCATAGTCATTCTGGCTGTCACCTATGCAGGTGATATGTGATTTTTATGCAAGAAAGTTTGAAGTTAATGGCCCATTTTTTGTTCTGGTTCTTATGAATGTTTGGGTTCCTAGGGGCACAGTTCTGAGTCTGAAGCTTCTAAATTAAGAATTTTACGGACGTCCTACTGGGCTGTACACTCTGGTTTGCCTCTGCTGCTAGGAAATTGGTCCTAGAATGAGAACATAGACTACCATTCTGTGCTTTTTCACCAGTCCCCTACCCCAGAAAGTGTAAGTTAGAAAACAAGTCCCTATGACTCAAAACAAAAAGATCCGTTGCCCAAGTGTTGAGAGAACTCTGGCTTTCTCTTCCAGGGGATGCTCATCAATTGTTATTCAAAAACCACAATTGATGGACAGAATGCAGAACAATGTCATACATTGACCCCAGTACAGAGATCTGGTTCTAAATCCATAGTTTTTTTGCTCACCATGCCATTCCAGTTATGAGCAGTGAATAGTCCCGCACTCGTGTGGGGAACCCAGAGCATCTATAGAAAAAAATATATATATATACATACATATATATATATATGTGTGTGTGTGTGTATGATTAACCAAATTCAGTACGTTGTACTGTGAAACATACAGAAATATATATCTACACATATATATGCAGCCTAACCACCAACGAGGCTAAAATGCCAAAATTGCATTATATTTTTAATTTAAAATAACACATATCTATTCAACATTTCTGTAACATAGAAAAATGCACTCTTCACTATTTCAACATAGCCTTTATTTTTAAGGAAAAAGGCAAGGAAATAGCAGGCCGTTAGCCCAAAGGCTGCATGTAGAAAACGCAACAGATTAAAACGGGCGCTATGCCTTTAAGACCTCCAAAACTTCCAGCTTCCCATCATGCCCCACAGGTGACCGTTAGGTCAGTTCCTTTTTTCCGGCTATTTCTGTCAGGACCCCCCCCTTTTTTTTTTTACTTCACTCAACGTCTTTGAATACAATTTGTACTAATGCAACTTTTTTTTTTTAACTTTGAATTATATAATTTTTTTGTCGGAAATGCCAGCCCTTTTTTAACAAGTGTTCTTCGTGTGGTACGAAAATTGCTAAATCGGTCCCACACTCTGTTGTCTGCTTTGTGTGTTCTCCATCCTCACACCAGCCAGACAAGTGTTATTAATACCAGCAAATTTCCAGGAGGACTCTTCGGGACAGGGAAAGGATTAAACTGCATGCCATGTAGGAGAGAGGAAAAGAATCTCTACAAGTGGCCTGGAAGGTAATAAACTGCCTTTTAAAGAGCCCTCCTCTCAAATGCGGTCCAGTATAGAAAATGAGGCGAAAAAACAAGGCACTGCTCTGCTTCGCTGTCGACAGAGAGAAGATACCTCTATGCTCACCGCCGGCATCCAAATAGTCGACAGGAAGACTATTGCCGCGGTCGACGTCGAAAGAACGATCGCCGACAACACCCCAGGCCCTTCAACTAAGGCAAAGTCGATGTCAAAGAGACCGTTGTCGCAAATGACATCAGCTATGTTTAGACTTAAAGCAGCGTCTCAAACTCATCGACCAACGTAGGCTGCTCTGCGATGACGGTCGAGGTCGGGTTCCCCACTGACGGCAGAACATTGACGATCAACATCGAGGTGCCGCGCCCCCCCCCACCACCCTCGTCCAGACCTGGGCGGTTGCTGCCTAGGTCTCCTCAGCCGACGTCGAAAACTCCTCAGCTGAAGTTGAAGACTCGAACAGTGAGCCATAGACACTCGACACCGAGAATCTCGCCTCCATCTAGGCGTGATCGCTTGCTCTGTCACCATCACCTACATCGAGGCAAAGAGGGTCGTCATTGCAGCTGATGTCGTCTCACATGCCACCACCGGCAAAAAGACAGAGAATGACTGGTTCGCCTGTGCCGACGTCGAGAGTGCCTTCGACGTCAAAAAAGGTTCAGGTGGTGAAATGTCAAAGTCCGATGCCGAGATCTGCACAGTCGACGTTGAAGAGCACATCATCTTCTCCGTACATTAGAATTGTGCAGATAACGCCGGAGAGATCTCAGGCTCCAGGACAACAACACAGCTGGTTAATCTTACACCTAGGTGGTTTAAAAGTGTGAACCAGAAGACTCTCACCAGCATTGCCACGGCAACGGGCTGAGCCGTGAGGGAAACGGCGGCAGCGCGGTACACGGAAACACCGCGAGGCAGTCCGGACGGACCGGACCACACTTCCCAGCAGCCCCTGGGGCGGCAGCGCGCCAGAAGCGCCCGGAGGCGCCAGTAAAAGGCTGACCCCGCGAGACCAGGGGGGACACCAGAAGACTCTCACCAACATTGCCACGCCAACGGGCTGAGCCGTGAGGGAAACGGCGGCAGCGCGGTACACGGAAACTCAGCGAGGCAGTCCGGACGGACCGGACCACACTTCCCAGCAGCCCCTGGGGCGGCAGCGCGCCCGTGACGCGCCAGAAGCGCCCGGAGGCGCCAGTAAAAGGCTGACACCCCCCCTCGCCCCGCGAGTCGCGCGCGGGAGCGACCGGGAGAAGCCCGGGACAAGGGTGGGGCCGTCTGTGGCCGTCAGGGGCCAGAAGAGGCCGGGCCGGGCCACCCCCCTTGGCACGATAAATGGGTAAGCGAAAATTCCTGGGTCCTGAGGGTCAGGGGGCTAAAGAAGCTAAAGTGCCACGCAAGGCAGACACTATTATCTCATATCTCACATCGGCGGTAGGAGCCATTAATCAAAAAATCGCAAATGCTGAGAAAGAATTGGAACTGAGCAAAGCTTCTAACCCCACTGTCACTGACACTGAGCATTCCCAACACTCTACTGTGGTGATTCCGCTGGCTGAGGAGTTGCCAGCCAACAACCCCAATATAATAGACTTAGTAGAGCAACACACTGAGAATGGGGAGTTGGGTGTGTTGATGACTCCTAACAGTTCCAGAAAGAAAGTTAAGAAAACAGGAAAGAAAGGTGCCCCTATTTCTAACCATCAGGATCTTGTTAAAGATATTTGCTCAATAATGGGAGATAAATTGGAGGACTTGGTTACTGCTCGCCTTGAGCCAATACTGGAAGAAATTGGCAAAGACATCGTGGACTGCCTGAACAGTTGTCTGGCAGGACTGTTAAAAAGGTGTGAGAGAATAGACACATTCATAAATGACTTTCGGGCTAAAGAGCAGCTGCCAAAAGACATTAACAAGTCTAAGCCTAATGTTCCTTATACGGGGGAGTCAATGGACTGCACCACAACTAAAATTACTCCATCTAATATACAATCTCAACATACTATGGACCCACCAACTTTTTCGTCAGCCACAGACAGTGTGCCTAGCTGTGGCGTTACCTCTCAGATTACCACACAGGGAAACACCATAACAGACCATAATAGTCTGTACAACCATAGCCTAACCAACACTGCTAGATTGCATCTTCCTCCTCAAGCAGCTCCGTATGTAGCAGTGATATGCAGAGTCCCACCACTGCCTCATAAGGAAAGAGAGTCTACTATAGATCTCTTAGATAAATCTAAAGGATGGTGCAAGCAATACTCAAGTGGCGAACTAGATATCACCCCTTATTTTTATGGCCAGAAGGGTGGGGTGGGTTGGACATGGAAATAAGAATATTAAAGGAGATTGTATAGTTGTTAACTTCTCAGATAAAGGAGTGGCTGATAAACTATTCTGGGACGGGTCACCCACAATTAACAACGACATTAGACCTTTACCTCTGGGTTACTTTTATCCACCAAGGGGGGGCCAAAAAACTAACTTTCTTACACATAAGTCAGCCGGGGGAAAACATAGCTCAACCCTAGGACCATGTGATTTTGCAATGCAATCTAAGGCTAGACCTTCAGTTCCCATCAATCAGCATGTCACCCAACCCACCACAATGACATCGCAACTGATTAATGTACGTAGAGAAAGTGTCCCTTTGTCTAACCGTTTTTCCCCTCTTCTGCCAACGGAAGACTTGGTCTGACTAGAGAAGGCAAATGTCACCAATCAGACCCCTATTGTGTCTAATGGGAAGCCCTGTAAGATCCACTTCGGGTAGAGCAAAGGGTGGCTTATCCACTTTTATCTCACTTAATTTGAAAGGGAAAGCCAAACAGTTACAGTCTTGCTCCCCGCATTTCTTGGTGGTAGAGTTATCAATGTCAAACTCACTTACTATTTTGTTGATTAATTTTTATAATTCTCCTGAATGTGTTAATAATAACCAAGTTTTGATGTTACTGGATGAATTTTTGGAAAATTACAAATTAAGCAAACATGGTTATGAGATTATATTGTCAGGAGATTTTAATATCCACCCTTGTAGTATGAATTGTAAAGTTAATGTTGAGGATGGCCCATCCAATGCACTCTCAGTACACTTTGAACATACAAAAGGAGGGGAGGGCTTGGAAAATTTCTTGGCTACTCACAATTTATATGAATCTAGCTGTTGTCCGCTAGGTCCGAGACCACCGACATACAAAGGGAAAGACACAGGCTCAATCATAGATTTCATCTTTATTTCATCTTTTATTTTGAATTATATTCTAAGCTATAGAGTCGTGGACTCTATTTTTAGCGACCACGACCCTGTGGTTTTAGAGGTGTCTCAAGTTGTACTCATTGATTTTAAAAACTCTAATGAACCAGGTATACAATCTGTGAGAAATTTAACATCCATAGACAAAGGGAGAAGGCTGAAATGGTCTAATGTAACACCAATTACCTTCCTACAGGAAGTTTTAATTAAAGCAGAAAAGGAAGTCGGCATTTGTTTAGACCCCCTTTCGACCAATAGCACTATTGTACAGGCTTTTAATAGACTATGCCAACAAATCAATAAGGACTTAACCCTTAAGCCAAAAAAGGGGAGACCGATTGCTAGACGATGGTTTGACTCTAACTGCTCAAGGGCTCACTCTGACCTGTTAAATGCCCTAAAAGAGTCACCAAGAAACAAAGCTAAAGTAATCCAACTAAGGAAGGAGTACAAACAGGCCATCTGGAAAATAAAGAAGGACATTAAAGAGCAGGCCTGGCTGGACCTTCAATCACCAGAGGTCCTTCGGGATAGTTCCAAATTCTGGGAAGTTATAAATCACTCTTACTTCTCGAAAGGAGATAGCCACTCAGCAGAGTGTGTCATACCGGATGACCTGTGGTTATCCCACTTTGGCAACATCTATAAACATACTGCACCCAGTCAACTACAAGATAGGTTTGACCATTCTAACACTGATCCAATTGAAGCCTTTCTAACAGATGAGATAGAAGACGCTATAAATAAGACATCCATTAACAAGGCCCCGGGACCTGATGGGGTCCCGGCCGATATATATACAAAGCAGCACCTACATTTTGGTCAAAGATTCTGAAAAATGTGTTTAATGCTGCTAGAATGGGTGTGATCCCACAGTCATGGGCTACATCATGCCCATCTTTAAAAAAGGCCTCAAGAGTGACCCTGCCTGTTACAGACCTATCTCCCTGATTGACTCTGCTGTTAAAATCTTGGGCAGAGTCATTTTGGGGAGACTAACATCTTGGCTGGAGGGCAGGGGAATTCTTTCTAATGCTCAATATGGCTTTAGGGCTAAAAGAAGCACATTGGATCAGTGTTTAAACTTATACCTGATAACTACCAAATACACCTTAGTTAAGAAAGGAGCCTTATATATGGCTTTTATGGATCTCTCCTCAGCCTTTGACCTGGTTAACAGGTCAAGGCTGTGGGGGGTCCTCCTGGATATAGGTATTGAAAAATCGTTAGTTGGCTTTTTGGCTGACCTGCATCAGGGGCTGGAGGCCTCAGTTAGAGTAACTTGGGACGGCAGATGCACCAAACCCTTTAGCTCCGAGAGAGGAGTGAGGCAAGGATGTATCCTTGCCCCTCTCCTCTTTACTTTGTATATAAACACCTTGGAGCCGGTACTTTCCGCCTTGGGCGCCGACGTTCCGCGTGCAGGAGAGACTAACATTCCAGTCCTCCTGTACGCGGACGACGCGGTCCTCTTGGCGAGAACTGGCGTTGCCCTGAACAAACTTCTGGCCTCTTTTGGGGATTTCATGACCTCTTTGGATCTAAAAGTAAATACACAAAAATCCCACGTCATGATTATGGGACTAAAAGGGAATAGGAGGAATCCCATAACCCTGGTTTGCACAGGAAAGGAGGTTCAAAGGGTTCCCTCTTATACATACTTGGGCGTCCTATTTGATGATAAAGGCACATGGGGTCCCCAATATAAGGCCAAATCTAATGCACTGAGTAGATCCGCAGGGGCCATCCTAAATTTTGCTAGAAAACTGGGTTCAAGACCGAAGAGCGCGATCCTCAAAGTATATAATGCTAAGAGCATCGCAATCGCCAACTACGGGGCCTCAATCTGGGGATGCATAGAGCCTGTCCCTATTCAAAGGGCAGAGAACAGGTTTTTAAGATCATTACTTTCTGTTCCCCAGTCTACCCCCACCTTCACTATTCATTCAGAATTGGGGGTTGGGTACGTCTCTGACGTCATAAAATCTGCCCCTGTTATTTCTTGGCTAAAAACCTGGTTAAATGAAGAGATTTCTTTAAATCATAAAATTCTAGAAGATTGTTTAAACATGGATGGAGTACTCAAGATCCCATGGATGTTGTATGTGAAAAACATGTTAGCACAGGCGGGACGTATCGACCTTTTTAATTCCCCCGAGAACATAAGGAAGGAGGGTGTTAAAATAATAAAGGAATCACTGATGAACCTTTTTAGCACAGAGCGAGAGGAAGTTGAACTTAAGAAAATTAAAGTGAGAAGGAATTTCACACTCAAAACTGTTCCAGGTCCAGAACCTTACCTGGTATTTGTAAATAATGAATTCCACCGCTTTCTTCTAATTAGATTTTGTTTGAATTTAATTCATTTTCTATTGGGCACATACTATAGATGGGATACTCCTGATAATAGCAAACCTTGTGACTGTGATAATTTCTCACCCCAGGACACTTTACATTTTATTATGTTCTGTGATCACTATGATAAAATCAGAAGGAAATATCTTGTTCCCATCCTTGGAGATGCCCGTTTTCTACAAGTGAGGCCTGCACTCCTATTCCTGCAACTTTTGCACAATGCACATGTCACTTTCCATGTTGCAAATTTTGTAGTAGCAGGAGTACGCATTAATAAGAAGCGCAGCAAAAACTATAATGGATTGATTATAAACGACATTTTTTAAATGTGATTTCTATAAGAATATAGATATATTGATGTATCAAAGGTTTTAAATGTATTTTTTTTATCTTTTTGATTGTTTACATAAATTGTTTATGCACATGTCACTTTATATTACTTCGACGTCATGAACTATGAATTATTATGTATTTATATTATGCAAATATTTTTCTCGTGATCATTTAATTTTTAGTATGTGTAATTCTTGAAATGTATCCGGTGTCTTTTTATGATTTTTTAAAAAATCGAATAAAAGTGATTGACTGACTGACTGACTGACTGTCTGAAGTGTGAAAGATTGGAGAGTGCCAAGGCGCAGTCCAGGGTCGGATTACTCCAAAGATATCCCCCCTCCCGAACATCTGCTAGAGGGGTGCGTTCATCTTCACCTGTCACAAGATCCCCTAGAGGATCTCCATGATGACAGCAATCTCTTTCTCCAAGAAGACGTTGGTTTCGAACACCTCATAGGTGGTCTCATACCAGGTCTCCCCATTCTCAATCCTCAAGACCTCTGGGGCGTAGACTGAGAACTCCATCCAGGTTGACAGACACATCCAGAAACTCTGTGGAATACTATTCCCCTACTTTGTCTGCCACCCCTTCTGCGAGAGTGTTGCCAGTGGACGATATTATCACGTTCAACAAGGTTCTGTGTAGGGGGTGGCGACAAAGCTGAACATTGAGATGCCGACTGCAATCACCTCTGCTTCAGTCTTCTTTGAATCCCTCCATCACAGCGCATTATCAAACAAAAATTTACAATGCAATGGTCTCGGCATTATTAAAGGTAGAGTTATTGGCATTGCTCATGACATTTTTCTTCATTTTTTTTAAAAACATAAATAAATGGTATCGTCATTTACAATGGCAATAGGTGAGCATTAGAGAGTAGTAGAAAGTATTCACAGAGCCACACACACAGAGCTCCACACACACACACACACACACACACACACAGAGCCACCCACACACACACACAGAGCCACCCACACACACACACAGAGAGCCACCCTCACACACACACAGAGCCACCCACACACACACACACAGAGCCACCCACACACAGAGAGCCACCCACCCACACACACAGAGAGCCACCCACCTACACACAGAGACACCCACCTACACACAGAGAGCCACCCACACACAGAGAGCCACCCACACACAGAGAGCCACCCACACACAGAGAGCCACCCACACACAGAGAGCCACCCACACACAGAGAGCCACCCACACACAGAGCCACCCACACAGAGTCACCCACACAGAGTCACCCACACACACAGCCACCCACCCACACAGCCACCCACAGAGCCACCCAGCCACACACAGCCACACACAGAGCCACACACAGAGCCACCCACACACAGAGAGCCACCCACACACAGAGAGCCACCCACACACAGAGAGCCACCCACACACAGAGAGCCACCCACACACAGAGAGCCACCCACACACAGAGCCACCCACACAGAGTCACCCACACACACAGCCACCCACCCACACAGCCACACACAGAGCCACCCAGCCACACACAGCCACACACAGAGCCACCCAGCCACACACAGAGCCACACACAGAGCCACCCACACACACACAGAGTCACACACACACTTAAACACCTCTAGCTAACACAAAGCCTTTCCACTTAGCATACATTAGCACGGACAGTGCACAGCCACAAACTGTCTCATCCTGCAGTAGATCAATGATACATGCCGCATCTGGAGCACCTTTCCATTCAACATGCAGGCACGCAGAATGCAACTAGGGAATTTCAACTGTAGCAAAGCATTGTACTGTACAGTACTAACGTATCATACATGTTGAGTACTAAAACATACCCTCTGCCGAATAACTGGCAAATGTTAATGACTGAAAACAACTGATCCGATTTCAAACGGAACAAATGTTAATATAAAAACACCTGCAATGAAGGGAAGTAACAGACAATTTGTAAAAGTTGCCTGGTCATGTCTCAGCTGTTGATGAGTATATTAAACCGGAATTAATGAGGTGATTTTTTTTGTTAAGGCAGTTCTAATCATTATTTCTTAGAGAATACTATTTTCAAAAGGATCTGGTGAACCTGTATACGTTTCCATTTTAAGATACCTTTGTAGGCTGCATAACATAAGGATCACTTTTGTATCAATGTGTTCAGATGAAAAAACAGAGAACACTACCACTGAATTTACAACACACTGATGCAGGACTTGACTTTTTATACCACATAATTTCCTACCTCTGTCACAAAATGGGGTTTCCCACGCTCTCTTAAGTCCAGTTGCTCTAACTGCACCAGATTAGATGTGATATACTGATACAGTGCAGACTGGGCAAGGGGAGGGAAAATGCCGCAGTTGTATCAAACTAGATGAGGCGAGACTGGGCGGCTGCACCAGATCAGATGAAGTGTGTTTTGCAGCTGCTACCAGGGTGGATCAAGAGTACGATGGTATACACTCTATGAGATAGAATAAGGTGAGAGAGTGATGTACCATTTGAAAGGGGGAGGGTGTTGATGGGCCATCATGACGGTTGTGTTGGCGCTATACCATAGAATGGACTGTTGAAGGAGTGAAAGGGAAACTGCTCTCTCCCAGACCTGGTGTTAGGGGATGGTGGCCGTTTCTAGCACTACATTTTTTGGGTGGTTTCTGATCTCTCTAACCCACTCTCCCAACTGCACCTGTAGGTTCCACTCAGCGCCCTCCTGGAAGAAGCACGCCCTCTCTTCCTCGGCCCCGGTCACTGCCACAAACTCCCGCACCGCCTCCTGCAGTAGCTGAGCCATTTTCAGTGTGCGCCGATCACAGCGCTCCGGCGAGGAACAACAGCATGCGCTCTATGGTTCCCAGCAACGACTCTATGATTTCCGGCACAGATCGGCCACATCTCTATGGTTACTAACGTTAGAACGTGCCGGGCTCCAGATCTGACGGACAGCAGAGAATCACATCCGGGACAGGCGTTTTCTCTATGATCATCATGGCGAAATGTCCTGTTCGTCTCGAGGGCTTCAACTATAATAATATATGCGGCCCGCTTCTGTCCAATTTAGCATCTTTATGCGTTTGCATGCAGCTTCTCCGGCCGATTAATTCAATAGTTGTAATCCAGGGTAGGCTCCCGGTAAATTAAATAAATAAATAAAATCGGCAAACAGAGTACGCTGGAGAAACGGCTGCCCCCGGTGAATTAAATAAATACACAAAACCGGCTGTGCGCGCAGGGCCAGGTTATCGAAGCGGAGAGAGGCGAAGGAGCCCCCTGCCTCTGCCGCTCGCTGCATGACTGCCCCCAGTGAGGCCCTCTCGCGGAAAGCCCACTGCTGGAGAGACGGCTGGCTCCCGGTGAATTAAATAAATAAAGGAAAGCTAGAACAACGGCACAAACAGAGGTAGAGGAGCACAAAAAACGGCACAAACGGGGGCAGAGGCAGAGGCTCGAGGCTCACCTTCACTGCTGGGGAAAGAAAATGGCGGCTGCAGGCTTCTGAATTTTTCAGAATTGGGGCGTGGTTTTGCTGTTTTGAGTGACAGACGTCACTGTCTAAAGAACAGCAAAAATGACACCCCCGAATCCGAAAAAGACTGGGCTAAATTGGAGTGACGCATCTCTCCTCCAATGGCTGGCCTCCGTTTAGGAAGCCAGCCAATGGGGGAGAGACGGGCCAGGGAGGCGGGTTCTAAAGCCCTACTAAGAATCATTAAATCTCCTCCCCAGACTGCGCAAGCGCAGCCTTTAGGTCCTCGACCTAAAGTACAGAGCCTCAGACCAATATCAGGTCCGACCCTACACCGGACCCCGATATAGTGGAGGCAGCAAGAAAAGCTCACACAGGGGGCGTCCTCCTTCACAGTCACACCCGACAAAGACAGCAAATTTATGGACTCCCTTGGGAAGAGTATTTGTAACACTTCAGCTTCCTATATGAAGGCCGCTAGTGCCTCTGCATTCCTAGGAAGATGAAAGGTCACTATGGGACTCTTTCTCAAGATTCGCAGAAAAACTGCCAAAAGAAGATCAGCAGGATTTTCAGGAGATGCTACTATGATGAGGACTGGTAGCGAACCAGGTCATTAGTGCAGCAGCCGATGCTTCAGATCTGGCGACCCATGGTTATTCACATGGCATCTGCACTAAGCACTCCTCTTGGCTGCGACTCACAGGTCTAAAACCTGAGGCCCAACACAGGATTCTGAACCGGCCCTTCAACAGAACTTTGCTGTTCATGCAAACGATGAGATGTCCAGGATCAAGTCCAAACTTGACACCCTGAAGGCAGTTGGCATGGAGAAACAAATACTTCAGACGCTGATAACGTTCTTATAACTGTCGCTAATTTTAACAGAGCGTTTAAACCCCTTACTGGTTTGCGCAACACCATCAGTCCAGGTCCCACTATCGTCAGCGTCGACCGGGATCGAGGTGTCTCCAAGCAACCCGCTTCCTCTCCTTAACAGCAGACAAAACAGTGAGAGCTTGCTTTCCCCAGCGCTGTTCCCCACTCCAGTGGGTGGAAGTGTCATGGCTCATCTGGACAAGTGGCACAACATCATAAAGGATAAGTGGGTGCTTGATATTGTGCAGATTGAATATTCAATCGGATTCAAGTCCCCTCACCCTTCAATCCAGCCTCGGAGATAATCAGTCCATCAGCAACAGCTACTTCGAAGGTATTCATCATGTTGCAAAAACAGGCCGTCAAAGAAGCTCCCTGGCCACAACATCGACAGGGGATTTACTCCCGCTACTTCCTGGCTCTAAAGAAAGGCCAAACCAGAGATTACAGGCCTACACTCAATCTCACACTCATAAACAAGTTTATCCACACAGAAAGATTCAGGATGTTAGCACTACACCAAATTGTTACTCAGATTCATCAAGGAGACTGGATGTGCTCCATAGACCTTCAAGATGCTGACTTTCATATCCCGATTTCCCGAAAACATTGCAAATTTCAATGGTTCCAGGTAGCGTCAGAGCCTTTCCAGTCCTTCCTTTCGGACTCAAGTCAGCCCCGCACATTCTCAAAATGCATGGTGGTGGTAGCGGCTTTTCTGCTAAAGCAAAAAATCTTTGTCTGTCCATAGCCAGGCGACTGGCTGCTCAAGAGTGCATCTTCCAGTCTTCTACAAGAGCACCTGCATTTGGGTGTTAAATCAGTTGGGTGTGTGCGTCAACTACAAAAAGGCCATTCTCCGTCCAACTGAGAATGTATTATTTGGGCGCAATTCTAGACTCCGCAGATGCAAATTTATCTCCTTCGGAGGAGAGGTTATTCTCAATCAACTGCAAGCAATGCACTCTCCTCCGCACACCTTGTGTGACATGGAGCCCAGCAGAGAGGAAAGTATCCTCTCTGCTGGGCTCCATGGCTTCCTGCATCTTCATCATCCCCAACGCCTGACAGCTTATGAGACCTCTGCACCAAGCATTAGAGGATATGGGGTCTCAGATATCCAACCGCTGGTAGGACACCATAATTCTTCCTCAAACAGTCAAAGACTCCCTGAGATGGTGGCTGCAGTGTCATCATTTGTTGAAAGGAGTCCCTTTCCACCAGGAACTTCCCAAACAACTTGTCACAGACGCATTCCTCCAAGGATGGGGAGCCCACATGAGTCCACCACAGGTTCAGGGAAGTTGGTCAGAAACAGAGAGGTTACCACATCAATATGTTGGAACTCATAGCTGTACACTTGGCGCTCAAGTCGTTCTTCCCTTCCATCAAGGCACGCACCCTGTTGGTTCAGACAGACAATACCACAACTGTGTACTACACAAACAAACAGAGAAGAACCAGATCAAGGCCTCTATCTCAGTGGGCCCAATTAATTTGAATGTGGCTACTAGAGAGGAAGTAGACCATATCGGCGATTCACCTCCCAAGTGCTCTCAACAAGCATGTGAACATCCTAAGTCGTAACTTCATCCAAGCACACGACTGTGCACTAAACAACAGGGTCAGAAAGGACATTTTTCATAGATGGGGGTTCCCCAGACATCGATTTCTTTGCAGATGCAACAAATGCAAAAATGCCACGCCTTCCCATCCAGGTACCCTCAACCAGCCTCCCGAGGGAATGTGCTTTTGATAGATTGGTCAGAGACATGCCTTACCACCAATTCCACTCATACCACTGGTGATCAACAAACTTTACAGGTCCTGGACCGAAATAACCCTGATAGCACCAGTGTGGCCTTACCAGTGGTGGTATCCGGACCTTCTTCACCTTTCCAAGACACCACACAGGAGGTTACCGTGCCGTCCGGACCTACTATCCAAGTTCGAAGGGAGGGTGTTCCAACCCAACCTTCCGTCTCTGAGATTAACGGCATGGCTCCTGAGTATCTCCAATATGGACATTAGGTCTCTCGCCAGACTGTATGCATATTCTGAAAGAGGTGAGGAGACCATCTACGAGAAAGTCATACGCTTTTAAGTGGAAGCGCTTCTACCTGTGGTGTACAGCCAATGGTCATAATCCCATTATTGGACAGGAACAGGTTATTCCCCCATACCTATTGTACTTGGCTAAATCAGGTCTCCAGTTTACTTCTATTAAAGTGCACTTGGCGGCAATTACAGCTTACAGAAAGTCGCCCAAGCAGGTCTCTTACTTTCAGATGCCAGTAGTTAGGGACTTCCTTGAAGGTCTGAAAAAAGCCTATCCTACGGTTAGGTCTCCTTCTTCTCCCTGTGAGCTTAATGTAGTCCTTTCTAAATTAATGGGTCCTCCCTTTGAGACCCTGCACAAAGCATCACTACCTCACCTGACGTGGAAGGCCACTTCCTTAGTGGCAATTACCTCTGCTCGTAGAGTGTGCGAGATCCAGGCGCACTGTTCTAAAGAGTCTCATCTCATTTTATCCAGTATTAAGGTATCTTTCATAGATTCACATGCCTGAATCATTCCCCATCGCCGAGGCGGGTTGTCCCACGGTACATAAAAAAGCAGTGCCAAAAGTAAATTATAGTAGTAGGCCCAAGAGAAAGGCCTGAGGCCTAAACTGTAGTAGCCTATCTACCTCATTATGCCAAGAGGACTAAGAATTTTGTCCAAGCCAATCAGCTTACAGCACCCTCTAGAGCTCTCTCTGCAGAGCCAGTTCTCCTCAGATTTTCACCGCACATCGTGTGGAAGGGAGTCTCCCTGAGTCTCTACTAGTTTTTTCCATTCTTCAGGATGTTTGACAAGAAGGCCTTGTTTAGACCTTGCAGAACATGCGAGAAGAACTGAGTCCATGTTGATGATCAACTTAAGGACTGTATTTATTGCCTCTATCCTAAGCATGAGGCAAAAAATTGTAAAATCTGCTGCACCTTCCCTTCTAGGACCTTAAGGGATAGGGAGGCCAGAGTCCTTTTATGGCTCAAATCTTCTTCGGCTGATGATGATGACAGAGCCTCAACCTCCAGTAAAAAAGCAAGATCACATGATGGCTCTTCAAGTGAGGGGAGAAAACATGTCAAGTCCTCCCACTCCACTTCTGGATCTTCACAGAGATCTCCATCATCTTTATCTGAGCCTTCAGCTCTTAAGGACTCTAAAAAGCTTCAAACTGTGAGTAAAAGCTGCTCTGTCTCCTCAGCTTTTCCTATGTCTACCATCTTTCACGTCTTCAGCTCCTTCGTCGAGGGCGACAATTTCCACTACAGCTATCACCTCTCCTATCCTGTCAACTAGGATTTCCATCGTGGTGAAGAAAACTATCATCGACCATCCGTTGTCGACAGCCTCGTCGTCGAAGTTTAAACACTCGTCAACGAAGGTACCGTCGACGAAGCCTCCATCGTCGACGAAGACATCTAAGGTGCCGTCGACAACCGTCCCGTCGTAGAAGAAGTCAAGCCCGTCAACGACAGTTCCGTTGACGACAGTTCCGTCGACGATGGTCCCATCCACGACGTCTGCCATCAAGAGCCCTATGGCGACGATTCAATCTCTAATGTCTCCATTGTCTAAAGAGCCACCGGTGTCAATAGACACTGCTGCTATAAAGCCTCCAGTCACAGTTCAAGCATTTTCTTCGCCTATTTCCTCAAAGGCTTTTCAACTAAAATCTTACCAAAGGTAAGAATTCTCCTATATTTGACCGCCTACGCCATCTCACCTCCTTGAGACTTATGCTCATGAAGAGGAGGATGATTATGATGATGAGATAACGAAGGAACGTTTGGGATAGCTCACCATCCTTCGGAATTGAACATTAAGTGTCAAGATGATGAGGAGGATGACGAATACACGGAGCATTACTATCAAGAGGACATAGTGGTTCCTCATCGTACAGCATACCAGAGGCAGTCTTGGGCTTCAGCGTCCAGCCTTCTACCACAGAGTCTCATCCAGGACTTACAAGCCATGTTGGCTGACTACAGACAACGCTTTCCACCACAGCAGGTTGTTTCTCCACTTCAACCTGCAACAGTTCCGGACCCTATTCCTCAGCCTGAGATCCCAGCACCTAGGTCTCCGGTCACGGAACCTCTGCAACCTATTTTGCCCACTCAGACTCCAGACGCTTCTTCGGATGAAGAAGTAGAAGAAGGCAAGCTACCAGATAATCCTCCTGTGGATCCGTGGGATTCATATAATATCCCCATTCAATCTGCACCAACTCCACAGCCTTCAGATTCACCACCAGAAGACATAGGTGGGTTTCACAACCTTATGCAGCGGGCTGCGAGTAGGTTCAAGCTATCAGTGACAGTGGATCAGTCGGAGTGCTTTCTCCACGATTTTAAAGCAGAAACTAGGAAGGTGTCCAGGGCAATTCCTATTATAGACTACATATGGAAGGAGGGCATTAAGGTAATGAAAAATCCTGCTTCTGAGCCTGCCGTGCTACCGCAGATTGACAAAAAATATTGTGCTCCTTTCGGTAGCCCTTCATGCCTTATTGGACACCCCCGGCCAGATTCTGTCATTTCGCAGGCCGCACAGCAAAGATCAAAAAACCCAGCTGCTCCCATCACTACGCCACCAGATAAAGAGGGACGTCGTTTGGACCTCATTGGTAAAAAAAAATTCACCATGGCTGCTGCTTCAATCAGGGCAGCTAATTCTTTGGCGATCATAGGACGTTATGATCGCCAAATGTGGTCAGACATGGCTAGTTTAATTGATCTGATTCAAGAGGATAAGCCCCAGGAGGCGTGAAAGATCTTGATGGAAGGGGAGCGTGCAGCTGCAGAAACCATCGACTGTGCTTTGGACATTGCAAATACAAGTTTTTGACAACAGGCAGGCGCTGCAGTTCTCAGACGACAGAGCGGGCTAAAGGCTACCACCTTTCGGCCTGAGGTCCAACTAAAGATCTTGGATATGGCCTATGATGGCGAATCTCTGTTTGGGAAACATATCAACGAAGCCCTCCAGGCAATCAAAACGGACACGGATACCGCAAGATTCCTGGGTTCCCTACAGTACAAGCGGGGATCTTTTAGAGGCGCTAGAGGACGTGGATACTCCTCTAGAGGAAACTATTACTCACAAAACAGACAACATCAGGCAGAACTATCAATCTTCATACCAACAATCTAGAACGGCTAGTTTCTCTCGCCAAGGAGGCCGAAAACGCAATAACAATCAAGGGCGAGATACTCACAGAAAACAGTGAGATCAGCCGGGCACCCCCCATATTTCCTTCCCTCCCTGTGGGCGCGAAAATATCTGGCTTCCTACACCAGTGGCAACAGATTACATCCGACCAATGGGTGCTAGACCTCGTTCAACATGGACACACCCTAGAGTTAGTCACCAAACCACCAACTACTCCGCCCAGGGGACCCCCTCCCCCTCGTCTTCACTTATTGTTCAATGAGGTTCAGTCAATGTTCCTCAAGAACGCTATAGAAAAGGTCCCAGTTCATCAGGGGTGGACGGGCTTCTATTCCTGTTTTTTCCTCATAAAGAAGAAATCAGGGGAATGGCGACCGATCCTGGATCTGTGCAATCTCAACAGATCTCTCAAGAAACATGGGTTTCGTATGGTCACTCTTTCAGAGATTCTAAGCTGCCTGAACAAGGGAGATTTTATGGCTTCTTTGGACATGGAAGACGCATACTTTCACATCCCAATTCATCCAAAACATTGAAAGTATCTCTGTTTCACTGTGGCTGGCGCCCACTATCAGTTCAAAGTACTCCCATTTGGACTCAAGTCGGCTCACAGGATTTTTACGAAGTGCCTGGCTCCGGTAGCGGCAACATTACGCTCTTCGGGAATCAAGGTCTTCCCGTACTTGGACGATTGGCTAATCAAAGGTCCTTCAATGAACAGGGTACAGAACGACATAACAAAGTGTCGCAATCTCTTTGCGTCCCTAGGTCTCACTGTAAACACTGGCAAATCCCGATTACTTCAAAGAAGGATTCTACCTTTCCTGGGGGCTCGTCTGGACACAATTCAATGCAAAGCATTCTTGTCGCAAGAAGGCAGCTCCGTCTGCAGAAATGAGCAATGCAAGTGTCAAAAAGAAAGTCACTTTCTGTTCGCCTGTTCACTTCACTTCTGGGAATGTGTTCCTCAGCCATAAATCTCATCCCACTAGCACGCCTGAAAATACGACCTCTGCAAGAGGAGCTACATCTTCAGTGGGAACAAGCGACAGGCTCCTTCGACGACATCATCAAAGTAACCCCATGTAAATAACCCCATGCTCTTAAATGGTGGGCGCAACTGTGCAATCTGGAGCAAGGGCTCACATTCTTGCAAACTCATCCAGACTTTGTTCTGACGAAAGATGCGTCCATGGAGGGATGGGGAGGTCATCTCCAAGATTTGCAAGTGCAGGGCAAATGGTCTCAAAAATACAGACAATGTCACATCAACAGTCTGGAATTGAGAGCCATATTCCTGTCCTTACAGGCAGGCATTCCTTCCCAGAATCGCAGGGTCATCAGTCCTGGTCCGGACGGACAATACCACCTGCAAGTTTTATGTGAACAAGCAGGGAGGAACAAGATCAGCCAAGCTATTCAAGGAAGCTCAAGAGTTATGGGAATGGCTAACGCTTCACAACATAACTCTCAGAGCAGAACATGTCAGAGGCTTGCACAATACCCTAGCGGACAAGCTCAGCAGGTCCGTATCAGACTGCCACAAGTGGGAACTGGACAACACTCAGCTGGACAGTGTGTTCCAGGCACGGGGCAAGCCATCGTTGGATTTATTTGCAACACAGCAGAACAAGAAATGTCAGTATTACGCCAGCAGGTACCCTCAACAGGGATCAAGAGGGTATACCCTGTCCATGCGATGGTCTGGGATTTGTGCTTACGCATATCCTCCGATCCTGTTGATCCAAGAGTGTTACGCAAAATGAAGCTACAGCTACCATCTCATTCTGATTGCTCCCAGGTGGCCCCGCCAGTATTGGTTTCAGGAGCTCTTGTTGCTGTCCCTGGAAACTCCAATCAGATTTCTTCCGGATCCAACACTGCTATCACGCAACGAGGGTCAGATACTTCACCCAGACCCTCTATCTCTGAAATTACACGCATGGCTCCTGACTTCTAGAATTTGAACACCTCCAAATTCCTCAGAATTGCTGTGACATCTTGGAAAAGGCGCGAGCCCAGAGCACATTGAAGACTTATCGTCTTAAATGAAAGCGATTCTGCTCCTGGTGTATCTCAAACACTTTACACCCGATTGAAGCTCCTCCAGAAAGAATTCTTCCTTACCTTTTAAATTTGGCTCACTCTGGTCTTTCTTTCTCTTCAATAAAGGTCCATCTAGCGGCTCTATCCAGGTTCAGGAAGGTAGCTAACATTCCATCACTGTGTTCTTCATCGTTAATAAAACAGTTCATGAGAGGTATTTTCCGGGCTTACCCTCCGGTTAAGCCTTCCCCACCGGAATGGGAACTCAATACGGTCCTCTCGCACCTGATGAAGCACCCATTCGAACCTATTCATAAAGCCGACCTCAAGTATTTAACATGGAAGGTCGCCCTACTTCTAGCTCTGACATCTGCCAGAAGAGTAGGAGAAATTCAGGCTTTCACTATAAAAGAACCCTTTTTGCATTTCTCTCAGGATTGTGTCACTCTCCGAACTAAACCAACTTTTATACCCAAAGTGCCTTCTCTTTTCCATTTAAATGAGCCAGTGAAATTACGAGTTTTCTAACTAAATCCTACAACTCCAGCGGAAAGAACACTGCATTCTTTGGACATCAAGCGATGTTTGAAGTTTTATCTTCAAATGACAAAGAACTTCAGAAAATCAGATCAGTTATTCATGGCTTATGGCCAAGCTACGCTGGGGAATGCGGTCACTAAAGCCACAATTTCTAGATGAATAGCCTCTGCGATCCATTTTTGTCATGTCAAATCCAACAGGCCACTACAAAGAAGTGTCAGATCTCACTCTACAAGAACTGTAGCGGCGTCTACAGCATTGTTTGCAGGAGTGACATTAGAAAATATTTGCTGTGCTGCGACATGGAAGAATGTCCACACGTTTAGAAGACATTACTGCCTGCAATCGGCAAGTCGAGAAGATGCGGCAGTGGGTCAAGCGGTCTTACGTCATCTGTTTCCATAAGAACAACTTCATGTAACCAGTCCATTCATTTTGTGGTTAAGATATGCTTTTCAATACATATGTGTATTATAAAGATGTGAGCATACTTCAAATTGCCTACTTTTTATGTGTGATGTTATTCTTACTGATTAATATTATAGGACGACTCTTTGGAATCTGGTCATGTTTTATCTTTAACAATGTACTTGCTTCCCACTGGTTGGTTGGTAAATATAATGGTTTTGGGAGTGTATTACTATAAGTCTCCCACCGTCCGCAACCGACTCTTACCTGGAATACTGCTTGCTACTCTGATTCAGGCATGTGAATCTATGAAAGATACCCCAATACTGGATAAGAAAACAAGTTACTTGCCTGTAACTTCAGTTATCCAGTATTGGTATCTTTCATAGATTCACATTCACCCACCCTCCTCCCCGGAGAGTCAGTTCTCTAATCTTTGGGATACTCATTTCCCACTTTTGCTAACGAAAATCTGAGGAGAACTGGATCTGCAGAGAGGGTTCTAGAGGGTGCTGTAAGCTGATTGGCTGGGACAACATTCTTAGTCCTCTTGGCATAATGAGGTAGATAGGCTACTGCAGTTTAGGCCTCAGGCCTTTCTCTTGGGCCTACTACTATAATTTACTTTTGGCACTGCTTTTTTATGTACTGTGTGACTCCCGCCTCGGTGACGGGGAATGATTCAGGCATGTGAATCTATGAAAGATACCAATACTGGATAACTGAAGTTACAGGCAAATAACTTGTTTTCTTCCATGCTAGCAGAGTGGTCCTGAAAACCCACCCTAGTTTTCTATCTAAGGTTGTCTCGGATTTTCATATTCATCAGTCAATTAGTTACCACACCTTTTTTCCGTACCCTACCACCCCTCCTAAGAGGGCGTTGCATTCTCTTGACCTCAAAAGGGTTCTAAAATTCTACCTGGATAAAACTAAGAACATAAGAAAGTCGGATCGTCTCTTTGTGAATATTAGTCCGATATGAGTTCTTTTAAATGGAAAAAAAAAAAAAAATATATATATATATATATATATATATATATATATATATATATATATATATATCTCAATCAAAGAGACTATTAGTTATAGATTCCTCACCTTAGAATTACCCCCAGGCGCAGACTTGATCTGTAGAAATATTTTAGTTGCAGTGCCCCTGTGAGTCGGTCAACTCTGCGTTCGGCATCATGATCGCCAGGATGGCGTCGCGGTATCTAGTTAGACGCCACCCCTGCACGCTTACGTCAGTTCTTTCTTTTTCCGCGCCTGCCAGCGTAGATCCGGAGAGAGCAGTACCCTTAGTAATTTTTTGACTAATACTTTATCGACTTTTTGTCAACATCTTTTTCGAGTCGTTAGACTCCTGGTGCATGCAGGGATGTCACATTGTCGGACTTGCTTAAAACCTTGTGACTCCTGTCACAAGTTGATGCTGATCAAGGATCCACACCTCGTGTGCCTGAAGCGCGACCACGACCTGAAGTCGTGCTCCGACTGCCGGGCCAGGAACCCGAAGTCTTTACGGGAGCTGTCCCGAAAGCTGCTGGAGGCCTGGCAGTCAGCTCCGCGCCGCTCGAGGTCCCCGTCGAGAGGGAGGTCGCGGGACCAGTCAAGGAGACACCACCATCATTCCTCCTCGAAGTCTTCGTCATTGGGTAAGTCGAAGCACAAGAAGAAGGCGAAGAAGTACCGTCGCTCTTCACCTCCTCCCCGTCCGTTGGCCGACGGGACGCGGAAGGTCGTCGTCCTTCCTCTCCGCCCACGGAGCTTGTTGGGTCGGCTCCAAGCTTCCTTCCCTTCCTGGGAGCTGGAGCGACCACTGCCCAACATCGTACATTTTACGAAGCCCTCCACTCCATGCCAGAGGAGGTGTTGTGAGGTTGACCGGCACCAATCCAGATCCCGGCCTGGATCCCTGGGGGCCTTCGGGCCCCGCTGAGTCAGCTGGTTGTTCTAGGCCTACAACGCCAGCGGCTCTGGCCCCGGCTCCGCAAGGCCCCCATGGATCCAGGCCTGGATCCGGATCGGTGCCGGTCGACCTCACGACACCTCCTCTGGCACCAACTCCATTGACGACGCCTCTGCAGCCTCCGATGCCGATTGTGTCCCCAGCCAGCGTTGGCCCCAGCCTCCCCCTCGACTTGGACACGGAGCCAGAGAGGCGTCAACCGATGCCGGTACCAGCGGATTTTTTTGTACCACTGTTCTACCCTAGTGTTCCCTATCTCCCTGAGTGGCAGCCAGAGGAGGGTGAGGAGGACTTGGAGCGGTCTGTTGACCCTTTGGCAGACCAGCTTGAAGTGCCGGACTGGAGAGAGGAGTTGGGTGATGCCAGTACCCCACCAGTCCTTGGTATGCTTTATCCCCCTACCGAAGGCAGCCTCCTACGCTGTGGTGTTGCATAGGGCAGTTGAGGCTTTGGGACTAATCTCCTGACTGAGGTGCTTCAGCCGGCAGCAGCCTCTTCGGAGCCCCTGATGCCGTTCAAGGAGGCCCTCACAGACATCCTTTTGGGCCCTTGGTCCAAGCACAGCACAGGGGCTCCTGTGGATAGGATGATTGCCTGACGCCACTGCCCGGCTCCAGGCAACCCCATTTTCCTCTCCCAACACGGTACCCCCAAGAGCTTGGTGGTCCAAACCTCAACATTCAAAGGTCAGTTCTGTACTGCTCCCCCAGATAGGGAATCCAATAAGATGGACCATCTTGGGAAGGAGATGTTTTCTTCCACCAGCTTAGGACTGCGTTCGGTGAACACTGCATGTCTCTAGGACTGGTACACCTCTGTGTGGGATACTGTTGCGCAGGTGCTACCACAGTGTCCATAAGAGGCCCTGGTCACGCTGTCCGTGCGGTCGCAGAAGGGAGAGACGCCGCAAACTTCGTTATCCACTGTGGGATGGACACCGCGACTCGCTAGGTAGAACAATTTCTACGTCAGTAGCCCTATGGCGCTACACCTGGCTGAGATCCACTGGCTTTTCTGTGATGTCCAATCTACTCTTTTGGACATGCCCGTTGATGGCCTTCTCCTGTTTAACGACAAGGCGGACTGTGTTCTAGAGCGTATCAAGGATTCTAGCGCTACTGCCAGATCTTTGGGCCTCACTGCCACCTCTCGTCCTGTACAGTCTGACTTTCATCCCTTTCGTGGTTACGGAAGGGGCGCCCCACCACATTCCACCCAAGGCCACAGGTCGGCGCAAGCTACCCAGCCTCCGCATGACCGGGGACGTTGGTTCCAACGCCATATGTCTGGGGGCCAGTCCACCAGTGGACTCTCTGTAGCAACCTCTAGACCTTCCAAGTCTGACATTCCAGGGCCACCAGTTGCCAGTGGGTGGCAGGATCTGCCATCACCTCCCCCACTGAACAACTTCATGTTGGACTAGTGGGTTTTGCAGAAAGTCCGAAAGGGCTTCCCCCCCCCCCCCCACCTCTCAAGACTACCCCTCCCTCCATGCCACTAACATTCCATCGCATGTAGGTCGATCACTTGGCCCTTCTTCGCCAGGAAGTTACAGCTCTCTTGGCGAAGGGAGCTATTGAGCTAGTCCCTCTCCCAAAAATAGGTTGTGGTTGTTACTCCCTCTACTTTCTGATTGCCAAGAAGGACAAAGGCCTGCAACCTATCTTGGATCTCAGGGAGGTCAACCTCTTCCTCCAGATAGAGAAGCTCAAAATATTGACATAAGTTCAGGTCTTGTCTGCCCTTGACCATGGGGACTGGATGGTAGCATTGTACTTGCAGGACGCTTACTTCCACATTCCAGTCCTGCCAGCCCACAGGAGTTACCTACGGTTCACGGTAGGCCACAAGCATTTTCACTTTACTGTGCTGCCCTTTAGCCTTATCAGCACGAAAGTGATGGCGTTGGTTCCAGCTTATCTGCGCAGATCAGGGGTTCTAGTCTTCCCCTATTTCGACGACTGACTGTTGAATGCGGGCTCACCCCAGGCTGTCGTCTCCCACCTCCCGACTACGGCAGACCTCCTGCATTCACAGGGGTTCACTATAAACATGCCGAAGTCGCACCTGATTCCCTCTCAGAAGCTCTTTTTCATCGGAGCAGTTTTTATACAGCACAGTTTTGGGCTTATCCTCCAGAGCAAGAGTCTGGGATATTCGGGCTATGATACCGATGTGTCAGCCTCTATCCTGAGCTTTGGTGAAATTGACATTAAGGCTGCTGGACCTCATGGCCTCCTGCATCCTGCTGGTGGACCATGGCTGGTGGCATATGTGGGCTGTGTAGTGGGACCTGAAGTTCCAGTGGGCACAGCATTAGGGGAATCTTTCTGGTGTCCAGATCTCGGAGGACACTGCACTCTAATTACAGTGGTGGCTAACGAACCAAGATTGGTTAAACAGCAGACCCCTCTCCCTTCCCCAACCAGACCTCACAGTGGTGACAGATGCGTCACTTCTGGGATGGGGCGGCCACATGGGAGGGGCGGAGATCAGAAGCCTCTGGTCTATGGCAGAATCTGGGCTCCACATCAACCTTCTAGAGCTCCGTGCGGTTCGACTTGCACTGAAAGCATTCCTTCCTTTAGTCAAAGGAAGAGTGGTGCAGGTGTGCACGGACAACACCAGCGCCATGTTGTACTGCAACAAACAGGGCGTGGTGGGGTCGTGGACCTTATGTTAAGAGGCTCTTCATCTCTGGACATGGCTGGAACATCAGGGCATGTCCCTGGTGGTTCAACACCTGGCAGGTTCCCTGAACGCTGGGCAGGCGAACTCAGCCGCCTATGCATGATGGATCATGAATGACTTCTTCACTCAGAGATGGTGCAAGGTCGCTTTCAGCAGTGGGAAGAGCCTTGGTTAGATCTGCTCGCCACTGAAGAGAACGCACAATGTCAGCAGTTCTATGTGTTGGAATTTTCAAGGTGGCACTCGCTCGGCGACGCTTTTCGGCGTGAGTGGAATTGCGGTCTTCTATTCGCCTTTCCGTCTATACCACTTCTGCCCAGAGTGCTGAAGAAGATCAAGTGCACCTGAGCCCAAGTCATTCTTGTGGCTCCGGATTGGGCACGCAAAATCTGGTATCCCGATCTCTTGAACATGGCCGTCAATCCTCCGATCAGACTGCATCTTCGGGAGGATCTTCTGTCGCACCAGCGTGGGACAGTCATCCACCCGAACCTGTCCAGCCTCCACCTCCTTGCTTGGAGATAGAGCGGCGACAGTTAACCGCTTCCGACCTTCCTCCTGAAGCAGTAAGGTAATATTGGCAGCCAGGCGTCCCTTCACCAAAACGGTATATGCCTGTAGATGGAACAAATTTGTGGCATGGTGCACAGCAAAGGCTATGGATCCCCTTTCTGCCCCTCTTTCAGAGGTTCTTCTCTTCCTTTTCTTTGGCCCAGCAGAGCTCTGCTCTGGGCACCTTTAAAGGCTATCTTTCAGCCATTTCGGCCTTTCTTCACCTTCCTGATCAGCCTTCTCTTTTCAAGTCCCCTATTGTAAATTGATTTCTTAAGGGCATTACTCACCTCTTTCCTCCTGTTCCTTTCGTAATGCCCCAGTGGGACTTGAATATGGTCTTAAGTTACCTTATGTGTACTCCTTTCGAGCAGCTACATAATTGTCCTCTCAGACTCTTGACCTTAAAGATTGCTTTCCTTGCTGTGCATCCAGACAAGGTTGTCCTTTGAACTAGGCCTTCTTTTCTTCCCAAAGTGGATACCTCTTTCCACATAGGACAGACCTTCACTTTGTCCACCTTCTTCACGCCCCTGCATCTTTTTAAGGAGGAGGAGAGAGGAGAGACTCCACCGCCTTGATCCAAAACGTGCATTATCATTTTATTTGGATCGCACAAAACTATTCAGGGTGTACGATCAAATCTTTGTGGGCTATGTGGGCGCCAAGAAAGGTCGCCTCCTGCAAAAACAGACCATCTCTAGATGGGTCGTCCTTTGCATTAAAAATTGTTATTCCTTGGAGAAAAAAGAGCCTCCAGTAGGACTGCGTGCCCATTCCACCAGGGCAGTGGCAGCCACTACTGCTTTGGGACATGGAGTTTCCTTGCTTGACATCTGTCAGGCAGCCACATGGGCATTCTTGCACACGTTTACGAAGCATTACTGCCTGGATAGTCAAGTCCGGAGAGACTGCTTCTTCGGTCGTTCTGTTCTCCAGGACTTCCTGGTGTGAACTTAGTTTGCATACCCACCTCCGGGGTTGGTATTGCTGGGGTATCTATTCTAAGGTAAGGAATCTATAACTAATAGTCTCTTTCAGATGGACAAGTTACTTACCTTCGGTAACAATATATCTGTAAGAGACATCTATTCCTTCTAGATTTCTTACCACCACACCCATCCTCCCCGTTCTGCGAACTGACTTCTAGAGTAAGGGACTCCCTTTCAGAGCCCTAGTTTTGTGCACCAGTGGTCAGTGTCTTGCATGGCTCTGGCTTCTGGCGTGGAATGCCGTATAAAGAATGGACATCTGCGCACAGGGGATGGCATCTAAGTAGATACCGCAACTTCATTCCGGTGATCACAACGCCGAAGACGAACGCGGAGGTGTCCGACACCACCTACTGACGCATAAGGGTACTGCTACAAAAAGAGTTCTCCGGATACAGTCTGACGCCTAGGGGTAATTCTAAGGTAAGGAATCTATAACTAATATATGTCTCTCACAGATATATCGTTACCGAAGGTAAGTAACTTGTTCTTCAGGCATAGAGTGCTGCATAAATTATGCAAAAAAAAGCAGAGAACTCTGGATAGTTATCAAGTTTAGGTGGAAAGCAGCTCCAGTATAGAGCACTCTCAACACCAGCGACACTCTAAATTTACTCACCTCAAATGTCTGCTTTTCTATCAAATTCTTTAAGCATAGGATTAGCACAGTGCCATCCAAAAGCAACCCCTGACGTGTTGTTTTGACTTATACTGGGTGCTCCCTTGTGTCTGGACAAAGCTAGACCTTTCTGAAGAGCTCTAATGATAGCGAAACACATGTCAGGGGTTGCTTTTATTCATTTCAGGATGGTTTGGATGGTATTTTATCAATCCAAATACTGTGCCTGGAGTGGTAAAAGACATTGGCCATTTTACAGTACGGCACGGATAGCACTGTGCTAATCCTATGCTTAAAGGCTTTGCTATAGAAATGGTAAAAGACGTTGTGGCAGATGTATCAAGATTCCATTTTGCGATTTCTAAATAGCGATTTTTAAGGAATCGCTATTTAGAAATCGCAAAATGGGATGTATGTAGAAAATCGCTATATTTTAGCGATTTCTTAGTCTTCCTTATTTGCAAATTCGCATTTTGCGAATTCGCAATTAAGGAATAATTTCCCATGCATTCCTATGGGCCAGGAGGCCCATAGGAATGATTGTGAAAATATTCTCAATTTGCGATTCGCAATTTGCAAATCTCAATTTGAGAATAATTTCAAGGGAGCAGGGGTGTCTCAAAGACACCCTGCTGCACCCCTGAAATCTACATGTGTGTGCATATGGCGCACATACATGCCCTATGGGCATGTGTGTGCGTCACATGCCACCCTAAAAAATGCCAAATTGTGCATTTTTAAAAGAATTTGCAAATTAACATCAAATACAAGTTGGTGGTAATTTGTGATTTCTTAACCAAAATTCGCAATTGTAAAATGCTACATACATAGCATTTAAGGAATCACAAAATTGCGATTCCTTAAATACTAGGGCAAAATAAGGAATCGCAAATTTTAGCGATTCCTTAATTTGCGAATTTTTGATGCATGCTAAAACATGCAAATAAACCGTTTGCGATTCGCAAAAGGCTTGATACATCTAGGCCTTTGTCCTCTTCTATCTTGTCGTGGATGGCACTGTGCTAATTCTTTGCTTAAAGACTTTGATAGAAAAACAGACATTTGAGGTGAGCACATTTAGTGTTGCTGGTGTTGAGAGTGCGTTATACTGGAGCTGCTTTCCACCTAAACTAGAGAACTACTCAGAGTTCTCCATATATATATATACATATATATATATATATATATATATATATATATATACACATACATACATACAAGGGCTGTAAAGCCCGAAACGCGCTGCCTCCTTCTTTCCTCCCCCTGCATCACAGTCTCACTTTCCCTTTCCTTACCTGTGCCGCCGCTCCTCACTGCACAGCCGCTCGTCACTGCACAGCCCTCCTCCTTCGTCGTCATCACGAATGTCGCGTCGCGGCCAGCGCTAGGTCCCGGCCGGCGCTACTTTCAGGGGACTACTTTGTTTACAAACGTAATTTTTTGCAATTTACTTTTTATTTTTTATTATTTATATAGCCTATGTCCATCTACACACCCTGACATTTTCATAGATGTATCGGGTGTGTGCTGTGGTTCCCGAGTTTACCTGGCCAAAAGGTGCAAGTTCTCTCTTTATAATAGTAGTATAGATATATATATATTTATCTGTAACACTAACAAGGGCAACTTGAGGAAACAGCACTGCAGATATTGTTACCAGTGCGTTAATTAAATCTCAACAAGAAACTGTATATAATATTTTCAGCACTTGTTTATTTAACATGACTGAAATAATCGTTTGAAGTCATGATATGAATTTTAACTATATTGCCTTTGAAAGTGTTTTGAAACGAATGACAATCAAATTGTAATATACAAACGTAAATGTTTATCTCTCACGGGGTAGAAACGGCAGTCCTCTTTCTATACATATGCCTAAATGTGACGAAATGCTTTTAAGCCTGCTTCCTTCCGTGTCAATAGTAGACACTGACGAAGGAAAACCGAAACGCGTTTGTCTGCTGAGTGTTTGAATTAAACTGAACTAAACACTTCTCCTGTGAGTGCCGGATTTTCTTTCTTGGGAAATGAGAGACGATCGGAGCGGCAATTTGTGATGTGGAGCGCCACCACGAGAGGCACCCGTCTGCGAGTGCCCCGGTTAATTTTGGTGCAACGGAGCAACTATATCAAGGGAGTCAGCAACTGCCACAGCACGCTCCTTGCGAAAAATGCCTTTGAAAAAGAGACATTCTCGAAACGCGTCAGGCAGGACGCAAGGCTGTTTTATTTACTGGCATGTGAACTTTGTCCATACCTCGAATTAAAGGCTGGTAACCTTACATTCCTGTTCGTGTGCTTCTCCATGGGAGTTACCTGGTGTTTTGGAATTAATAAGGCGGCGTCCCCGGACGCGGAGGATGCACCACCCCGGAATTACAGGGGGGCCACGAGTTACAGATGTTACAACTCGGATGTGGAGCGGGAATGGAGGATTAAGGACAAATTCTATTGCTGGGCTTATCTTGAGCCTAATTGAACAGTGATAAGTGCGCCGAATTATGGAGGACATTGTGTGTTGACTACAACTCCCAGAATGCTCAAGCACCCCTGAATTATCATAGCCTCATTGGGAGGCGGGCCACGCAGCAACTATATCAAGGGAGTCAACAACTGCCACAGCACGCTCCTTGCGAAAAAATGCCTTTGAAAAAGAGACATTCTCGAAACGCGTCAGGCAGGACGCAAGGCTGTTTTATTTACTGGCATGTGAACTTTGTCCATACCCCGAATTAAAGGCTGGTAACCTTACATTCCTGTTCGTGTGCTTCTCCATGGGAGTTACCTGGTGTTTTGGAATTAATAAGGCGGCGTCCCCGGCCGCGGAGGATGCACCACCCCGGAATCACAGGGGGGCCACGAGTTACAGATGTTACAACTCGGATGTGGAGCGGGAATGGAGGATTAAGGACAAATTCTATTGCTGGGCTTATCTTGAGCCTAATTGAACAGTGATAAGTGTGCCGAATTATGGAGGACATTGTGTGTTGACTACAACTCCCAGAATGCTCAAGCACCCCTGAATTGTTATAGCCTCATTGGGAGGCGGGCCACGCAGCAACTATATCAAGGGAGTCAGCAACTGCCACAGCACGCTCCTTGCGAAAAAATGCTTTTGAAAAAGAGACATTCTCGAAACGCGTCAGGCAGGACGCAAGGCTGTTTTATTTACTGGCATGTGAACTTTGTCCATACCTCGAATTAAAGGCTGGTAACCTTACATTCCTGTTCGTGTGCTTCTCCATGGGAGTTACCTGGTGTTTTGGAATATATATATATATATATATATATATATATATATATATATATATATATATATATATATATATATATATATATATATATATATATATATATATATATATATATATATATATATATATATATATATATATATATATATATATATATATATATATATATATATATATATATATATATATATATATATATATATATATATATATATATATATATATATATATATATATATATATATATATATATATATATATATATATATATATATATATATATATATATATATATATATATATTCCAAATCCTCCCAAAACTCCAACGAAAGGATAAGACAGCACTCGGAGGGCAAATAGTTTCACACACGCTAGATTTTATTAAGCGGAGGGGCACACACAGACGCGTTTCGGCGTGCTGCCTTCGTCAGTGTGTGTTACACTGCGTTTAGTGTCGACATGTTTTTTAAACGCCAAACCCACATCATTTTGGACATTGACATCGAGAAGGGGACTTCGCCACAAATGAAATAGGAGCGGCCATCTTACAGTGATAACTGTGTTCTTAATGCAAGTCCTTATTACACGTGTAATCAAGATTCAGCCCATAGATGGGCAGTGGCCGAGTCCAAATTGTGGTACATTTTATATACATATTCCATATAATGGAAAATAATTCAGCCGTGGATCGGCTAATGTCCCTTATCAAATCAATCGATACAGTCCATCAGATTATAATACTTCAAATTCGATAACAATCATTTTGAGGTTACTTATAAATAAAACTGTAGGGTTCATAAGGCTAAATGCTGCTTGTATGATGGCAGGTCATACATATCATTCAAAATCAAACATAATAAATCATCTACAATTATAGACAAAACAAATAGTCTCTGTAGATTGATCGTCCAACAACCACATAAACGTCATGACACTTCAGTTTCTGTTAACAAGGTTGATAGTTTCTACTTCGTAATAACCTTCTTTCAAATGATTCGGATATACTAAAATGACAATGGTCACAATTAGTTTACCATATCTTCAAAGACTTATTTACCATAGAGGGAATTTCATGTATCATTTGATCCCAATACAAATTCCCAATCTCAAAGTGTCAATAGAATCAAAGAAAGACATATATTAATCAGAAAACATGACAGTCTATGTATATGGCAGTATCCTTCACCTGACAAATTTCAACTATTCTGTTATATGTGGAACCCTCTCGTGCTATTATACGGTCTTTTTAATAAAGATACATTGTCATTCAGATGGGGTCTTATCACAGCTGTATAATCTGATATGACGAATTAGATCTTCTCGGTCTTATAGTTATTTGGGGGTTGGTCTTATTTCATTTACCCAGATGGAACGCCATCTCCTCCCCACTGTTGAGACCTTTAGGGTGTTTTGTAGAAAGATCTATGATGTATCTGGATTCTAGTCTCCTTAACCTTCGCAGTCGGTCACCACCCCGTATATTAGAAGACACAATGTCTAGACCGAAGTACTGGAGTTTATTACGGTCCTGCTTATGAGCCTCCGCGAAGTGGCGAGCCACTGGATAAGCCTGATCCACTTTATCGATGGCTCTTAGGTGCTCAAGTATTCTTAACTTGAGCTCCTTAATAGTGCTCCCAATATAGCGTAAGCCACATGGGCACTGTAAGCAATAGACGGCATACTGCGTACTACAGGTGATGAATTTATTTATGCTCATCTTCCTCCCTGTATCAGCTATTATGTACGACAGGACCCCTTTACTGCCTGCGCACGCCTTGCAGCGGCCGCAGGGGTAAAAGCCCTTTTGATCCCTTAAGGTGTTAATTCTCTGGGGTAATTTCTCAAATTGGCTGGTCACTAGCATATCGCCTATAGATCTGGCTTTACTGAATGTTAGGAGGGGATGGGTCGGTAGGTCTTCTTTAAGCACATTATCCGTCAGGAGAATGTGCCAATTCTTCTTTAGCATCATTCTTAGATTTTCTGCCCCTGACGAATATGGAGTTATTACTCTGAATTTTCCCTTATCACCCATTTGCTCTTTTCGTCTACTCCATTCAGGATTGTTAGTCAGAAGAGTATGTCTTTCAATTTTCCTTACTCTATTAAGAGTCTTGCTCAGCAGTTTTTCGCCGTATCCCCTGATCTTAAAACGGAATACACACTCCGAAGCAGCCGCTTCGAAGTCAGACTCCTTTGAGCAATTTTTGCGAAGCCTAAGTAGTTCCCCGTATGGGATACTATTAATCAGTTGGGGAGGGTGACTGCTGCTGGCAAAAAGTGTGGAATTGCCAGCAGTTTCCTTTCTAAATAAGCATGTGTGGAGATGTCCTTCTTCTATAAATATTTTCAAGTCCAGGTAGTCAGCTGCCACCGGACTAACTGTGCCCGAAAAATGAAGGTTGACATTGTTTTCATTTAGCACATTGATATACTCTTGAGCTGTGTCAACTTCACCACTCCATACAATGAACAGGTCATCGATGTAACGATGTGAGCATATGACCTTCCCCTCTTTTCCTCCAACTGTACAGCTCCTGGGCACCTGCCCCTCCCACCAGCCTACGAATAGATTTGCATAGCTGGGGGCAAAGCAGGTGCCCATCGCCGTCCCAGACTTCTGAATATACAGTTGATCCTCGAATAAGAAAATGTTGTGGGTTAAACAGAATTGTACGAATTCAAGAATCATAATGTTATGTCTCGCAAAACGTAGCTGGCGTTGTTCCAATGCACATTTGACAGATTCTAGTCCATGTTGATGGTCTATCCTAGTGTATAAACTAGTAATGTCTAATACCATCAACAGGTATCCTGGTTCCCACACAAGGTCCTGTATTTTCAACAAAAAGTCTTTAGTGTCCCGTACATAGGATTCTAAGGTTGTTACCAGGGGAAACAAGATGTTATCAACAAAGCGAGACATATTTTCTGTTAGGCTTCCAATGGAGGAAATTATTGGACGGCCGGGTGGACGTTCACGATGCTTATGTAGTTTTGGGAGGTGGTAGAATGTAGGAGTCATGGGGCAGTTGGTCCGTAGGAACAGATGTTCGTCCCTATTAAGCATCTGCAGATCGTACCATTTTGTGATCAATGTATCATAGTCTTTGATACTTTGTTGATAGGTCTCATTAGTACATTTGTCATAAAACTCCTCATCCGAGAGCTGCCTCAGAGCTTCCTGTTTGTAGTAGTCTTGAGTCATTAAAACCACGTTCCCACCCTTATCTGAGGGTTTCACAATAATATTCGTGTCCGTCATTAGGGTCTTCAGTGCTTGTTTCTGGGGTTCCGTAATATTATAGTTGAGTTCATGGTGGTCCGCTTTACGATATTTAAGTAGATCATTGTTCATGGCTTCAGAAAATACATCGACTGCATCCCAGGGGGATTGAGGAACAAAGATTGAGACTGGTTTGAATCCACTGTCGTCTCTCTCTTGTTCTACTCCTTGCATTTTGGCTCTTTGCGCCATGTCTAATTGGGCAAGGTTCTGTGTCTGTTCTAATCCCAGGTTATCCAGTATTTCTATTGTGTGTAAATCTCTGATGCTTAGATATATATAGATATAGATGTTTCACAGTACTACGTACTAAATTTAGTTTTAGTTTAAAAAATATATATATATATATATTATTATTTTCATTCTGTATATGCTCCGGGGTCTCTGCTTGAGGACGGGATTTTTCAGTGCTTAAGGCTTTAATCAGCATAACCCTGGAAGAGAACTAGGATTACAGGAAAGTAACTTATCCTTTTCTCTCATTAGGCTAGCTCAGCAAGGGACATATTCAATAGGTTTGGAGCTTTACTGTCCTCTTTGGAACCTGGACCATTCTTGGCCTAAATTATCACTCTTTCTTGTACTTGCCTCAAGCCATGGTCAGCCCCAATGGTATTTGCATCCCGTTGCATATGAACAGCGTTTTCCGCCATGAATAACTTCATTAATATTCATGAACATTTTAATATCTATCGATTTGTGTGTGAGCCTGGCAGAACCTTTTCAACAGAGAAACAATTCTCTTCAACCATAAACAATGTCTGTTAAAATAACATTGTCTTACTATTTGTTTTATATTTAATGAACACATTGAATTAAAGTAGCCCACCCCAAAAAACAAATGGGTCTAAAGATAGACCAAGCATCATTGGTGCTCCATTCGTTATTTTTTCTGTTTAAAAATAGAAAAACTATGGGGCTTGGCCAGCTGAGGCTCCACATGGCTGCATAGACTGTGGGCTCCTACCCGATCCCCTTTTGCCCGCTTGGCGAAGTTCCCTGTGAAGACCTGTGCCATCTGAGTAGCTTCACAGTGAGAAGATGGCGGCGTGTGGCCAGCATAAGGATGGAATTACCTTCTGAGTACTCTGTCACAGCTGTCTCTGCCTGTCTACTTTATGATCTGGATATATATATATATCTTAAGCCCCTGCTCATACAAGTTTTTTCTGATGTGGCTATGGCGGTACAGACGGGACCGGAGGACAGACTGACAGGCGAGCTAGGCTGCGGTTGTGTGTATGCTGTTTATATTTTAAAACTGCTGATTTTAATAGCACTTTTGAAACTTTATTTTTAAAATCCTCAATTTTGCATTTATGTCGTGCATACTGTAACGCTATATACTTACTTGCATTTGACACGCTCGTGGCCCCGTTCCGCCACGGCATTGTGCCGTTTGTGCGGAGGGTCATCTAGAGGAGCGTCACTTCCTGCTCGTGACACTACTTCCGCCCTGCACCTACTCATCGCAGGTTAGCGGTCTAGTGTTGCCGAGCCTGCCTCTATTTATTTCACGAATCCAGCACCCGCCCAGTGACAAACGCGGCGAGCTAAGCTGCGGTTGTGTGTATGCTCTTGATGCTGTTTATATTTTAAAACTGCTGATTTTAATAGCACTTTTGAAACTTTATTTTTAAAATCCTCAATTTTGCATTTATGTCGTGCATACTGTAGCGCTATATACTTACTTGCATTTGACACGCTCGTGGCCCCGTTCCGCCCCGGCATTGTGCGGTTTGTGCGGAGGGTCATCTAGAGGAGCGTCACTTCCTTCTCGTGACACTACTTCCGCCCTGCACCTACTCATCGCAGGTTAGCGGTCTAGTGTTGCCGAGCCTGCCTCTATTTATTTCACGAATCCAGCACCCGCCCAGTGACAAACGCGGCGAGCTAAGCTGCGGTTGTGTGTATGCTCTTGATGCTGTTTATATTTTAAAACTGCTGATTTTAATAGCACTTTTGAAACTTTATTTTTAAAATCCTCAATTTTGCATTTATGTCGTGCATACTGTAGCGCTATATACTTACTTGCATTTGACACGCTAGTGGCCCCGTTCCTCCCCGGCATTGTGCCGTTTGTGCGGAGGGTCATCTAGAGGAGCGTCACTTCCTGCTCGTGACACTACTTCCGCCCTGCACCTACTCATCGCAGGTTAGCGGTCTAGTATTGCCGAGCCAGCCTCTATTTATTTCACAAATCCAGCACCCGCCCAGTGACAAACGCGGCGAGCTAAGCTGCGGTTGTGTGTATGCTCTTGATGCTGTTTATATTTTAAAACTGCTGATTTTAATAGCACTTTTGAAACTTTATTTTTAAAATCCTCAATTTTGCATTTATGTCGTGCATACTGTAGCGCTATATACTTACTTGCATTTGACACGCTCGTGGCCCCGTTCCGCCCCAGCATTGTGCCGTTTGTGCGGAGGGTCATCTAGAGGAGCGTCACTTCCTGCTCGTGACATTACTTCCGCCCTGCACCTACTCATCGCAGGTTAGCGGTCTAGTGTTGCCGAGCCTGCCTCTATTTATTTCACGAATCCAGCACCCGCCCAGTGACAAACTCGGCGAGCTAAGCTGCGGTTGTGTGTATGCTCTTGATGCTGTTTATATTTTAAAACTGCTGATTTTAATAGCACTTTTGAAACTTTATTTTTAAAATCCTCAATTTTGCATTTATGTCGTGCATACTGTAGCGCTATATACTTACTTGCATTTGACACGCTCGTGGCCCCGTTCCGCCCCGGCATTGTGCCGTTTGTGCGGAGGGTCATCTATAGGAGCGTCACTTCCTGCTCGTGACACTACTTCCGCCCTGCACCTACTCATCGCAGGTTAGCGGTCTAGTGCTCCCTCACCTCTATAATATAATGGCGGTCTGGCGGAAGCGCAGCGGACGAGCGCAGCGGGAGCGCCGACTTCGCGCCGAAGTCGCGCATAAGTCAAGCCCGTCTGCGCCCGTCCGCGACCGACCGGGCCCAGGGCTCAGTCGTAATGCCCAAATCATTACATATTCCTCCGCCGATCTCCAAAGACTCAAATGCCCAGGGCCTCTTTTTGCTCGTGCTGCCAGGGTAGCCCAGGATTGTGGTATCTTTGTCCCTTCCGATATTCCTGTCCTGGAAACCCCTTCCTCCCATGATGAACCCTCGCCATCCCCCCCCTCTTCCATGTCCCTGAAACCTGTTCCTTTGATGGTGTCATATCTTAATACCCGCTCCCTAGTGAGCCATCAGTTAGAAATTTTCCAATTATTGCACGAGAGTACCATCAATATTCTCCTCTTAGCCGAAACGTGGCTAACCGAGGATTCAGCCCCTGACATCCTTGCAGCAATACCTGTTGGTTATTACATCATGCAAGTTAACCGCCCTGCTGGGAAGATCGGTGGCGGGGTGGCGGCCATCATTTGTTCCGAACATAAATTTACAGAGTTGACTATGACCATTATTCCCAAAATTGACTGTCTTACTCTTAAATTCTCTTCACTCAAGTCTGCCTTTGTTTGTGTCCTTGTTTACAGGCCCCCTGACTACATGCCCCTTTTCTCCCAACTCTTCGGTGAGCTCATTTCCCAACTCACGATCAATCATGCTAATATCATGATCATTGGAGATTTCATTTACTGGCCATCTGACGCCCGTGAAAGTCTTCTTTCTGCGGAGTTCACTGACCTTTTAGCAGGTATGAATTTTCCCCAGCACATCAATATTCCAACTCATTGTAAGGGTCACATTCTAGACCAAGTCTGGACGGCCAATCTTGATATCTCCCCTCCCTCCGTACTTCCCTGTCCTTGGTCCGACCATTGCTTTATATCTTTCTTTCTTTATCTTTCTATATCCCGTCCCCCCCTCCTACTAACAACCTCTCTGCTCGTAATTGGAAGAAAGCCAACATGACTGATTTTCATGCCTTATTGGCCTCCACCGTTCCCACACCTTCGATTTAGGTGGCTGACCAGGCTGTCCATCTCGAGGAATGGCTGTTATACGCCTGTGACAAAGTTGCCCCTTACAAAACTATTAAAGCCAAGCGTCCTCATGACGCTCAGCTGTGGTTTTCCGATCAGCTTAAGGTGGATAAACTTGCTCTCCTGCAGGCAGAGCGCCGTTGGAGGCGCAATTATGACCCCCAGCTAAGACTTGTTTATGCAGAATCTTTGAACACCTACAAAAAATCCATCTTATCAGCTAAAACAGCCTACTTCTCCCAAAAAATACTGGACTCCAACACTAAAGCAAAAGATATTTTCTCCATTGTTAACGAGCTTTCCCTGCCTGATAGGGTCACGCCTCAACCCCAACCGACCCAAATTTTGTGCGATTCCCTTAATTCTTACTTTGTGGACAAAATTACTACCATCAAAAATAACATCCCTTCCCCTTCATCCCCTTTTCCTCCCCCTCTTCCTTCTATGAACCCTAGCCGATTTGTAGAGTTCCCTCCAATCTCTCCAAAAGAATTCTCTTCGCTACTTCACAAAGTTAGATCAGGTTCCCCTAATGACTGCTGCTCCCCTCAGATTCTGAGGGAGGCCTTTCTGGCATGCCCTGACCCCCCATTAGCTCTGCTCAATAACTCTCTAGCCACTGGGGAGGTCCCGCGCTCCTTTAAACAGGCAGCTGTAATACCTATCCTTAAAAAAACTAATGCCGATCCCACTACCTTAAGTAATTACCGACCTATCTCCCTTCTTCCCTATCTCGGAAAAATCTTGGAGACATATGTCACCTGCTGTCTGAGCACCTTTATTGAGGATTCCTCCTTCCTGGATGCCCAACAAGCGGGCTTCAGACCCCTCCACTCCACCGAGGCAGTCATTGTGGCCGTCATGGATGCCCTTAGGAAAGGTGCCGATAATAACATCTCTCAGGCCCTTGTCCTTCTGGACCTGTCGGCAGCCTTTGACACGGTCGATCATACAATTTTGATCGACCGTGTCAACAATGCCGGCATCCAGGGGGTATTTACAACAAGGGGTGGTGAGGGACAGAGTCTCTGAATTAAGCAGAAAGCTCTCACCCAGTCAAGAGATCAGGGCTAGATCCAACACCCGTTTTTTAGCTCACTGCACCATCCCAGTTTCAGAACCTGGCTGTATGCAAATTAGTCTGTTCCTGTCCCAGTGCATGATGGGAACAGGGCAAACCAAACTACAAAAGCCAATTCTTACACTGGGAAGGAAACAAGCTCCCGGGGACCGGTTTCTGGCATTACAGCCGTCTTCGGCCCGGTTTGCTTGAATCCTGATGGTGCAATGAGCAAGGGTCTCACATCTGAGAATACCCTTCCACGCTTAGGGTGGACAAAAATATTTACAACAAGGGGTGGTGAGGGACAGAGTCTCTGAATTAAGCAGAAAGCTCTCACCCAGTCAAGAGATCAGGGCTAGATCCAACACTGTTTTTTAGCTCACTGCACCATCCCAGTTTCAGAACCTGGCTGTATGCAAATTAGTCTGTTCCTGTCCCAGTGCATGATGGGAACAGGGCAAACCAAACTACAAAAGCCAATTCTTACACTGGGAAGGAAACAAGCTCCCGGGGACCGGTTTCTGGCATTACAGCCGTCTTCGGCCCGGTTTGCTTGAATCCTGATGGTGCAATGAGCAAGGGTCTCACATCTGAGAATACCCTTCCACGCTTAGGGTGGACAAAAATATTTACAACAAGGGGTGGTGAGGGACAGAGTCTCTGAATTAAGCAGAAAGCTCTCACCCAGTCAAGAGATCAGGGCTAGATCCAACACCCGTTTTTTAGCTCACAGCACCATCCCAGTTTCAGAACCTGGCTGTATGCAAATTAGTCTGTTCCTGTCCCAGTGCATGATGGGAACAGGGCAAACCAAACTACAAAAGCCAATTCTTACACTGGGAAGGAAACAAGCTCCCGGGGACCGGTTTCTGGCATTACAGCCGTCTTCGGCCCGGTTTGCTTGAATCCTGATGGTGCAATGAGCAAGGGTCTCACATCTGAGAATACCCTTCCACGCTTAGGGTGGACAAAAATATTTACAACAAGGGGTGGTGAGGGACAGAGTCTCTGAAGTAAGCAGAAAGCTCTCACCCAGTCAAGAGATCAGGGCTAGATCCAACACCGTTTTTTAGCTCACTGCACCATCCCAGTTTCAGAACCTGGCTGTATGCAAATTAGTCTGTTCCTGTCCCAGTGCATGATGGGAACAGGGCAAACCAAACTACAAAAGCCAATTCTTACACTGGGAAGGAAACAAGCTCCCGGGGACCGGTTTCTGGCATTACAGCCGTCTTCGGCCCGGTTTGCTTGAATCCTGATGGTGCAATGAGCAAGGGTCTCACATCTGAGAATACCCTTCCACGCTTAGGGTGGACAAAAATATTTACAACAAGGGGTGGTGAGGGACAGAGTCTCTGAATTAAGCAGAAAGCTCTCACCCAGTCAAGAGATCAGGGCTAGATCCAACACCGTTTTTTAGCTCACTGCACCATCCCAGTTTCAGAACCTGGCTGTATGCAAATTAGTCTGTTCCTGTCCCAGTGCATGATGGGAACAGGGCAAACCAAACTACAAAAGCCAATTCTTACACTGGGAAGGAAACAAGCTCCCGGGGACCGGTTTCTGGCATTACAGCCGTCTTCGGCCCGGTTTGCTTGAATCCTGATGGTGCAATGAGCAAGGGTCTCACATCTGAGAATACCCTTCCACGCTTAGGGTGGACAAAAATATTTACAACAAGGGGTGGTGAGGGACAGAGTCTCTGAATTAAGCAGAAAGCTCTCACCCAGTCAAGAGATCAGGGCTAGATCCAACACCGTTTTTTAGCTCACTGCACCATCCCAGTTTCAGAACCTGGCTGTATGCAAATTAGTCTGTTCCTGTCCCAGTGCATGATGGCATCCAGGGGGTGGCCCTCGATTGGCTCAGATCCTTCCTGGACCACCGGACTCAGGCGGTGCACCTGTCTACTTTCTCTGCACCCTACTCGTCTTTATCCTGCGGGGTCCCTCAGGGCTCCGCGCTATCACCCTTATTGTTTAATTTGTATCTACAGCCCCTTTTAGCCTCTCTCCGCAATACCCCGGTCACTATTTTCAACTATGCGGACGATCTTCAGTTAATTTTTCCCATTGATCCACTTCCCTCCTCCCGTTCCAACTTTCAGTCTACCATGCTTGGCATCGCAGAGTGGATGTTTCATAGCCAACTGAAACTGAACCCCACAAAAACAGAGCTTGTACTGGTGGGGGGTTCTACTAACCCGTGGAATTCCACTTTCTGGCCTTCATCACTGGGGGCGCCACCTAGTCCTGTTAGCACTGTGAAGAGTCTGGGGGTGGTCATCTCTGGCGACCTCTCCATGAGGCCACAAATCAACGCAGTCACCTCATCCTGTTTTTTCCATCTAAGGAGGAACCGTAAAATCAGTAGGTTCCTCACCAGAGATGCCCTGATTCTTGTCATCCTAGCTCTTATTACCTCCAGACTCGACTATGCTAACACACTGTATGTCGGGATTCCAGCATTCCATCTTCACTGGCTACAACTGGTGCAGAATCAGGCAGCCCGCCTGATCTTCCACCAGCCGAAACATCAGCACGTCACTCCCCTTCTGCGTAGCCTCAATTGGCTCCCTGTTACCAAACGCTGCACCTTCAAGCTTGGATGCACTATCTTCAAAGCCTTATAAGATCTAGCCCCTGCCTTTATTTCCTCTTGCCTGACACGTTATGTCCCCCACAGAGATCTCCGCTCAGCATCACTTAATTTACTTGTCGTCCCCAAAACCAGACGAAAAAAGCATGGAGGTCTGAGTTTCTCTGTCATGGCCCCCACCACTTGGAACTCCCTCCCAACTGCACTTCGTCACTGTCCCAGCTATGATTGTTTTCGCAGGCTGTTAAAAACCCTCCTGTTTCATTCAGCATTTGAGTAAAACCTCCACCCAAGCTTTCCGTCTTTGTCAGGAGCGCCATGAAACCGCTTGGTGAACGTGCGCGGTAAAAATGCTTTTAACATAACATAACATAACTGTTTGGGCTAAGGACTGCATAAGGGCAACATTTGGACTCCGCAGCAAACTCTACAGTTTTTTTCACTCCCCACATTTTCGCCGTCCTACGATGTCTCGATACAAAGCATCCTGGGAGTTGCAGTCCTAAACATTAATATGACTGGCAACAGGTGAGCTATTCAGCTAGGGGGAGGAGCGGAATCCAACAACAGTGATTTAATCACGCAGGAAACAACTTACCCTGAGAACTCTATCCGGTGTTGGGCGCTGAAGAAGGCGGAAAATGCCGAAATGCATTCGCCGCCACTGGAACAGTCTGCTGCGCAAATACACCTGTCTTCCATGATCCCCTCCGGGCTCCTGCTTCTTCTGTTTCAGAGGGAGGTTGTGGCATATTTCCTGTGCTTACCAGAGGCACAGTTGGGAGTCCCCGTCATGCTAAAGGGTCCGGCTCTACACTGGTACCGCGTCACAGCATTTTTGTCTTTCCGAGAGGGATACAGCCTGGATCCGCCACTTCTTCTGAGGACTCCGAGCAGTGAGGTATTGCACCTCTTCATGGGCACTGTGCCTCGGCATCTTAAGCCCCTGCTCATACAAGTCCTTTCTGATGTGGCTATGGCGGTTCAGAGGGGACCGGAGGACAGACTGTTTGGGCTAAGGACTGCATAAGGGCAACATTTGGACTCCACAGCAAACTCTACAGTTTTTTTCACTCCCCACATTTTCGCTGTCCTACGATGTCTCGATACAAAGCATCCTGGGAGTTGCAGTCCTAAACATTAAGATGACTGGCAACAGGTGAGCTATTCAGCTAGGGGGAGGAGCGGAATCCAACGAAAGCGATTTAATCACGCAGGAAACAACTTACCCTGAGAACTCTATCCGGTGTTGGGCGCTGAAGAAGGCGGAAAATGCCGAAATGCATTCGCCGCCACTGGAACAGTCTGCTGCGCAAATAAACCTGTCTTCCATGATCCCCTCCGGGCTCCTGCTTCTTCTGTTTCAGAGGGAGATTGTGGTGTGTATATATATATATATATATATATATATATATGCAACTGCACGACTATAACGCACTTTAAAGACTCAAAATCAGAACAGGCTGGTTCGAGGCATGTGGGCTGCTGAATTCATATCTGTGCATAGATCGCCACCTAGTGTTGGGTCTGGATGATTGCACATTGTTGTCCTGGAAGAGTCTTCGAAGTATCACGAGATAGGTGGCTCCTCCCCTGGACTACAGTGCGCATGGGCATCGCCTCCATCCCCAGATTGTTTTTTTCCGCCATTGGGTTCGGATGTGTTTCGGTTCCCTCTGTCGGAACCGATAGTTGTTCAACTTCTACTCGAGACCAAAAGGTCTTTAGGCTGGGCGTCGGTATAGTTGCGTACGGGTTTCTTTCTGACTCTCAGCTCCGATCTCTATCTGCCCTTCCACGTGCTTTCGGCGCGGACGGGCCTACACTACACTCTTGCTATGGAGCGAACTCCGTTTAAGAAGTGCCCGGTGTGTAACTCTAAATATTCACACCTCGACGTGCACCCTGTGTGCAATACCTGCTTGTCGCCGGATCACCGCGAAGACACCTGCATGGCGTGTTCGAAGTTCCGGAGCAAGAAGACTTTAAAGATTCGTCGGGCCAATAGGCTCCAGGCTCAGTTATCGGCTACGGCGCCCCCACCTGATGACATTTTCCAGGAATCTGTCGAGGGAGAAGACGACGTGCAATGTTCGGACTCTAATCCCGCATCCGAAGGTGAAACCTATGACGAAGGTGCGGAGAACTTTGACGAAGTCACCGACGAGGTAGGGGACGACGAACAGGCTTTTGCCACTATGGGTGATAGCTCAGAGGAGGAGCATCCCCAACCAGACTCTGGGGTTATTACCCCTCCTACGGCCCAGGTCGAGGGATCGCCTTCGGGCCTTACCCAAGATCTAACTATGAGTCCTACGTCACCGCCTCCGGGCCCGGTCACGGACACTTATGAACCATCACTTACGTCGAAGAAAACGAAAGTGAAGCCAACTGGTCACGCACCCTCGGATGCGAAACCGAAAGTGAAAGTTGCGCTGGTAAAGAAGGTTCTGGAGGCGTCAACTTCCAAGGAAACCAAAATGGCCGACTCAAAGAGCCACGCCAAGATGGCCGACCCGAAGTCCTCGGGGTCGGTGCCGAAGGCGAAATCGTCCGACGCGGCTGCGTCGGCTCCGAAAGGGGTCGTGAACCCGAAGTCGGCTCCGAAAGGGGTCGTGGACCCGAAGTCGGCTCCGAAAAAGCGTCTGGGCGACGACGCGCATGGCCATGGGGCGTCGGCCCCGAAGAAGGCGCATGCAAGTGATCGGGCTCTCGATGCCGAAGAGTCACTCGAGCCGGTCAAGCCCTCTCCGGCCTTGACGAAGAAGGTGGCGGAATCTTTGCAGCGGATTCGAAAAGACACTGTCGCGCCAAAGCTCACGCCTAAGCCTGCAAAAGAGCAGACGCCTATCCGTTTCACCTTTCCTCCCAAGTCGGCGCCGAAGGCCTTCGCGCCGAAACAGAGTGGGCCCTCGAAGGAGGTACTGGCACCTAAAGCGGCCTTGGTGGTGTCGAAGCTTCGACTCCAACCGCTTGCTGAAGAGGAACGTCGTGAGGTAACCATCGACGCCAACACCGGAAAACTGTCGCTCCTCAAAAGAAAGATCACGACGGAGCCGGCGTTGGAACATTTTAAGATCCCTCTCAAAAACAAAAGGATCTCCGAGGGCTCTTCGGCGCTGGTGGAACCTGTGTCCCCACAACCCCTGGGGTACTCGCCGACGCATTCCGTCGCGGCCGGTGCGGACGAGGAAGACGCCGAGTACGACTATCCGGCGTACTCGGATCCGGAGGAGGAGCACGTTCCGTGGTCCGCCGGAGGCGACCCGGAGGACCCGCAGGGGGGTCAGGACGCTCAACTTTTCGCGGCCAAGACGTCCCCGACAGAGGATTCGGCGGCCTTCAATGCCCTGATAGAGAGGGCTGCTGCTAACCACGACGTCGAGCTGCACTCGGACCCCGTGGATGTGGACTTCTTGTTCGACACCTTCTCGGTAGCCGAAAAGTCAGTCAAAACGCTACCGATGCTGAAGGGGGTGCTTAAACATGCAACGGAGGTCTTCAAAGAGCCCACCAGAGCGCGTGTGGTCAACCCGCGCATCGACAGGAAATATAAGGCAGCGCCCACGGATCCGACATATATCAAGGGACACTTGCCATTGGACTCCCTGGTCGTTTCCAATGCTCGGAAGAGGGCGAACTCTCAAACTACTGGTGACGCTCCTCCCCCAGACAAAGAGTCCAGGATCTTCGAGGCCTCAGGCAAACGGATTGCTGCACAGGCAGCTAATATCTGGAGGATATCTAACACCCAAGCCTTGCTTGCACGTTATGATAGGGCCCATTATGACACGTTAGAGGCCATACTGCAACACTTGCCTGACCAATACAAGGAGGCGGGGGAAATGCTGATTCAGGAGGGTAAACTCATTACGAATGCATCCATCAAATGTGCGTTGGATGTGGCAGACACAGCCTCCAGGGCTATCAATACTAGTGTGCTGCTTAGACGCCATGCCTGGCTTAGAATTTCGGGGTTCAAACCCGACATCCAAACCACTATACTGAATCAGACAGTGAATCCTGACCATCTGTTTGGCCCTGAGGTGGATGCCACCCTGGAGAAAATGAAAAAAGATACGGAAACTGCCAAGTCCATGGGGGCTTTACAAAGTCAGCAGTTTCGGAGTGGTTCCTTTTGCCGCTCAAACTCCAGAGGCACCTCAAGGGGACAAGCATCCCAGTCCACACAATATTACAAGACTAACACCCAAGCCTCGTATAACAACAAAAATAGAGGTGGTTACAGAGGCAATAATGTCAAGGGCAGGGGACGTGGCAACAATAGCTCCAGGTCCACCGCCACCAACAAACAGTGACGTCTTGTCACTGCCCCCCGGCCATGCAACACCGGTCGGGGGGAGGCTCCAGCAGTTCCTGCCGGCGTGGAAGTCCATCACCACGGACAGGTGGGTGAGGTCTATTATCCAGTACGGGTACTGTCTAGAGCTTACGTCCATTCCACCGGACATACCCCCAAGGAGCCGTCCTATGTCAGGCGAGCACTTGACCTTGTTGCAGCAAGAAGTTCTAGTCATGCTGCAAAAAGGGGCGATAGAGCTCGTTCCAGTGCAAGAGCGGGGAACAGGGGTTTACTCCCTGTATTTTCTGATCCCCAAGAAGGACGGATCCCTCAGGCCTATCCTGGACCTCAGGCCCCTGAACTGGTACATCCTCTCGGAGCACTTCCATATGCTCACGTTGCAGCAGGTGCTTCCCCTGCTTCAACAGGGGGACTTCCTGGCTACGCTGGATCTGAAAGATGCCTATTTTCATATTCCCCTGCATCCTTCCCACAGGAAGTACCTCAGATTCACGATCTTAGACCAGCATTACCAGTTCAAGGTTCTGCCGTTCGGGGTCACCACGGCACCGAGAGTGTTTACCAAGTGCCTAGCAACCGTGGCGGCCCATCTCCGTCGCCAGCACGTCCACGTCTTTCCCTACCTGGACGACTGGCTCATTCAGGCAAGAACAGAACAGCAGTGCGTCGACCACGTGTCACGCACCATTCATCTCCTGCACGATCTGGGTTTCTCTCTGAACTACCCGAAGTCCCATCTCCAGCCCGCCCACGTGCGACAGTACCTGGGCGCGACAATCGACACTCTGGCAGCCACCGCGCAGCCAAATTCAGTGAGAATCGCCAGTATCCAGGCGCTGATCCAACGATTCAGACCCCAACACTCGCTTCCGGCGAGGGTGTTCATGCAGTTGATAGGCATGATGGCCTCCTGCATCTCCATTGTCCCGCACGCGAGACTACATATGCGTCCGCTTCAGGAGTGCTTAGCACGTCAGTGGACTCAGGCTCATGGGCAACTGACAGACCTAGTGTTGGTGAGCGGTCGGGCATACAACTCTCTGCATTGGTGGAATCCATTCCTTTGCAAGGGCCGACCATTCCAAGAGCCTGTCCCACAGATTATCCTGACGACGGACGCCTCTCTCCAGGGATGGGGAGCGCATGTACTCCATTACACTGTGCAGGGACTATGGACACTACAGCAAAGGAAGATGCACATCAATGTGTTGGAACTGATGGCAATCTTCATGGCCTTGAAGGCGTTCAAAGTACATCTGTGCAACAAAGTCGTGTTGATCCGGACGGACAACATGACGGCCATGTACTATATTCAGAAGCAGGGAGGCACACACTCTCCACAGCTGTCTCATCTGGCTCAGAGCATGTGGAAGTGGGCCATTCAGAGGAACATCTTCCTCATGGCAGAGCATCTCCCGGGCAAGGACAATCAAATGGCGGATCTGCTCAGCAGGCACAGCCATCAGATGCACGAGTGGGAGATACATCCATCAGTACTCCAACCGTACTTCCAAAGGTGGGGTCATCCAGAGATAGACCTGTTCGCCACAAAGGAGAACGCAAAATGCCAAAGCTTCGCCGCCAGATTCCCACACCCCCAATCACAGGGCAATGCGATGTGGATGAACTGGTCAGGCAGATTTGCGTACGCTTTTCCCCCAGCACCTCTGATACCGCTGGTGGCGCGCAAGCTCAGGCAGCACTCGATGACTCTCATCCTGGTTGCTCCAACGTGGGCTCGCCAACCATGGTACACCACGTTTCTCGAACTGTCTGTGGTGCCGCATCAAAGGCTTCATCTCACTCCCAGCCTTCTGACGCAGAGCCATGGCGACATTCAGCACCCGGATCCGCAACAGCTCAACCTGGCGATCTGGCTCCTGAAGTCCTAGAGTTTGGCTACCTCAATCTTCCTCCCGATTGCATGAACATCATTCGGGAGGTAAGGAAGCCCACTACCAGAGCTTGTTATGCGGCTAAATGGAAGAGGTTTGTCATCTACTGTGCCATCCACAATATTGACCCCCTAGATGCTTCCATTCAAAACATCATTTGCTATCTTTTCCACCTGTATCAATGCAATCTGGCATACTCTTCCATCCGCATTCACCTGTCTGCTATGGCAGCTTACCTCCAGAGTAGACAACACCTGTCACTCTTCAGGGTCCCTGCTATCAAGGCCTTTCTGGAAGGACTCAAGAGGGTCATTCCACCAAGGACCCCACCAGCTCCAGAATGGAACCTCAATGTGGTTCTTACAAGGCTGATGGGTCCTCCCTTTGAGCCACTGCACTCTTGTGAGCTTCAGTTTCTGACTTGGAAGGTTGCGTTCTTAGTAGCAATTACTTCGCTACGGAGGGTTAGCGAGCTGCAGGCGCTCACCATCCAAGAACCTTTCTTCCAGGTACATGCTAACAGGGTGGTGCTCCGCACTAACCCTAAATTCTTACCCAAAGTGGTATCCCAATTCCACTTAAACCAGACTATCGAATTGCCGGTGTTTTTCCAAAACCCAGAGACGCTGGCGGAGCGCATGCTCCACACTCTTGATGTTAAAAGGGCCTTGATGTATTATGTAGACAGGACCAAAGATTTTCGCAAAACCAAGCAGCTTTTTGTTGCTTTTGCCACTCAACACAAGGGAAACGCTATCTCTAAAGCAGGGATTGCTAGGTGGATAGTGAAGTGCATTCAGATCTGTTACGCTAAAGCTAAGCGCACTCTCACTATCCCACCGAGGGCCCACTCCACCAGGAAGTTGGGGGCCTCTATGGCTTTCCTAGGTAACATTCCCTTAGAGGATATCTGTAGAGCAGCCACATGGTCTACCACACATACTTTCACTAAACACTACTGTGTAGACGTGCATTCCAAACAACAGGCAGCTGTTGGTCAGGCTGTTCTAAAAACGCTTTTTCAGACTGCTGCAGCTGGCACGGGCGGCCGCCGTTAATGGAGGGACTGCTATGTATTCTATGCACAGATATGAATTCAGCAGCCCACATGCCTCGAACTGCAAATGCTACTTACCAGTATGCATCTGTTCTTGGCATGTAGGGCTGCTGACATTCATATCGCCCACCCTCCTCCCCGGCGCCTGTAGCAGCTGCAGGATTCATTCATTTACATACATATGCTCATAGCATGGTCATCACTCACATTCTTCACTCCATCTCTGCCAATGGCTAAAAACAATCTGGGGATGGAGGCGATGCCCATGCGCACTGTAGTCCAGGGGAGGAGCCACCTATCTCGTGATACTTCGAAGACTCTTCCAGGACAACAATGTGCAATCATCCGGACCCAACACTAGGTGGCGATCTATGCACAGATATGAATGTCAGCAGCCCTACATGCCAAGAACAGATGCATACTGGTAAGTAGCATTTGCATTCTTAACAAGCATTTATGCAGGTATAGAAATTTCATCACATGTTTAACATCACCAATATATTTACAATTATGTAAAGAATGGTAAAAAAAAACCCGATGTTTACACTTTGACTTTTACCTACCAGTATTTTGTTTATTTTTATTTGTCACATGGTGTAGACACACTCAGTTAAAAAGAAGGCATTATGGGTAATATCTCTGATGTGAACAAGGGCAACTGTCCGAAACGCGTCGTCTGCCACGCTGCTGTGCTTCTCTCAGGAATAAAATATCCTTTGCCATCATCTGGGATTCGTTGGTCTTTTGTGTTTGATCGCTGAGGTACAGGTGATTCCAAGCCGACCTTCTGTGTGACATATATATATATATGTCACACAGAAGTTCTGCCTGATGTAAGGAGGCCCACTCTGCCAACATTCTGCCTCTTAAAGTGGAGCCTGCAGCTTCGAAACACCATAATCCAACTGCTTTGCCCTACGCGTTTCGGAAAAATGATTCCTTGTTCACGGGCCATGCAGGAAATAAAGCGAGTGACTGCAAATGAATATCAGCTGCTTTATTTAACATATTCAAGCATTGGTGGGCGTGGTTATCATGCCCCATTGATCGCTGGTATTTGCAGTCCGAATTGAGCCCCTGTGGGTGTCGCCGCTTACTTTATTACTGAATTAAAAACTCTGTAGGTGGACAACAGCATTCACGAATACGCCGCCTTTGAGTCTCTCACCTATGTGCAGGTTGGTAGTCCTGTATTACGTGCCGTCTGGCACTCCAGGACCGCATGCAGATACACACGGCGGTTCCTCCTTGCGACCCAGGCAAGGCCGCTTAAAATGTCACACAGACGTTCTGCCTGATGTAAAGAGGTCCACTCTGCCAACATTCTGCCTCTTAAAGTGAAGCCTGGAGCTTCGAAACACCATAATCCAACTGCTTTGCCCTATGCGTTTCGGAAAAATGCTTCCTTGTTCACGGGCCATGCAGGAAATAAAGCGAGTGACGGCAAATGAATATCAGCTGCTTTATTTAACATATTCAAGCGTTGGTGGGCGTGGTTATCATACCCCATTGATCGCTGGTATTTGCAGTCCGAATTGAGCCCCTGTGAGTGTCGCCGCTTAATTTATTACTGAATTAAAACCTCTGTAGGTGGCGGCGTATTCGTGAATGCTGTTGTTGTTCGAAGCTGCAGGCTCCACTTTAAGAGGCAGAATGTTGGCAGAGTGGGCCTCCTTACATCAGACAGAACTTCTGTGTGTGCATTCACCGAAGAAATGCAGGCTGGGATTTGCAGTCTTCCACATCGGAATGCAGCTGCAAGCAATCAATTAGCGGAGCTTGCTATACTCCCGCCAATGGGAGTGCCGTGACCAAATAAAGGAGGGACTTTGTGTCATCCAGTGCAAGAAGGCATCCGAAGAAGGCAGGAGCCGAAATGCATTATGCCTTGCATTTGTGAATAAATGGTCGCTGTTTGAATTCCCCTGTTGTGTCCTCTGGTCTCTTCGTTGGAGTGATCGTTCCTGCACATTTCCACGCGCTTGCCAATAGCGCCTTTGAGAGGACCCGTCTCGCAAGAGGCCTGCGAAAAACATTGGCATCGTGGCTTCTAACTTTCCAAGGTATTGGATTTTCTGCGGGCTAGCCTCGGGGAAAAGGACTAATATTTGGCCGCTGCTGCTTAGCAGCCTGTGACTGCACGGGGACACTAGATCACGGCATCTTGGTGTCAAGGCCCGATAGGATCCTTAAAACTGGGGCCGAGGCGATGGGGACTCGAGGCGGGCATGAACACTTTTGAATTGGGACACTCGAGGCATCACTTAGCCCTCTCACTCCTTTATCCAGGCACATCAGCACGCATTGAAGCAGAACACAGCTCCGCAATCGGCATTCACCGAAGAAATGCAGGCTGGGATTTGCAGTCTTCCACATCGGAATGCAGCTGCAAGCAATCAATAAGCGGAGCTTCTAATACTCCCGCCAATGGGAGTGCCGTGACCAAATAAAGGAGGGACTTTGTATCATCCAGTGCAAGAAGGCATCCGAAGAAGGTAGGAGCCGAAATGCATTATGCCTTGCATTTGTGAATAAATGGTCGCTGTTTGAATTCCCCTGTTGTGTCCTCTGGTCTCTTCGTTGGAGTGATAATATATATATATATGTATATATATATATATATTCGGCGGTTAAGCCTTGATCACGCTTATCATCTCGCCACAAAAATGCCATTTAAAATCCACAAACCAATGTAAACATAAACAAGGGACTACTATGCAGGTCCACCAAGAGTATAGGTGAATGTGTCAGCCATCTTAGCATATCATTAGAGTCAGTTTAGATCGACATTGTGACACAAACACAGATTGTGAAGAACCAAATAAAGCATCATATTCTTTTAAAATAAAAGGATATTCAACAGTGTCAGCTCTATAATAAAAATTAGTAAAAGGCGCGATGCCCCAGTGGGCGGTTACAAAACATAAATATAAATGTCAAAGTTCTCCTCGCCCCAGTGGGCGTGGCAATGAGAGTCCTGTAATGGTATCACAGTTCTCCTCGCCCCAGTGGGCATGATATTGAAGATATCCAGTGCCTTCGCACTAATAAGTTCTTCACACAAAATAGACATAGTCTGCACAACAATGTCTAAGTGCCTGCAAGGAGAAAAAGATTAAAATTACTGAAAGTCAGCAGTGACACGCTATCATGCCAGTTGAAATAGTACTTAATGAAGATGTATTGCCAGTTCTTCATTGACATTGAGTCCCACGGGTACAGTACATTCGAAGTCAATGATATAGGTTGATTCAAGTTTTCTCAGAGAAAGTTCACAATTACCACCTCTCATCCCCAGGTCTACTTTGTCAATCACCACCATGCGGAGTTTGGTTTCATCACTATAGTGGTGTGTCTGGAAGTGGCGGGCTACAGGGTATGTCTTGGTTTTATTTCTAATGGCTCGCAGGTGTTCCAAGATTCTTTTCTTGGCTGTGTGTTTACTGCTCCCCACATACCACTTATTGCAGGGACATATCAAAATGTATATACAATACGTAGTATCACAAGTCAGATGTTTTCTTATGTGAAATTCCTTCCCTGTATGGGGAACCACCAATTTATCACAGTTGACACTCCCTCTGCACGCTTTGCACTTATTACAACATTTGAATCCAATTCTGGTAGAAGAAGTAGTGTTCCTGGTATGTGTGACATGATTGTGGCTAAGCTCATCTTTTAGTGATCTGCTCTTTCTAAACGTAATCTGAGGATTGCTAGCAAGGTCAGGTTTGAGAGTGTTCGTCATTCAACAGCACATGCCAGTGTTTGTTGAATATGTCCCTTATATCTGTAGCTTGGCCACAATAAGTAGTTATGAACCTGACAGTATTGATGATGTCTGGTTCTCTAACAGGGTAAAGTAAGTCATTCCTTGCAACCTTCTCCACCCTCTCACATGCAGTCAAGATGGTTTTACTGCTATAACCACGTTCAGTGAATCTGCCACACATAACCTGTTTCTCTATTTCAAAGGATTCAGTGGTGCTGCAGTTCCGTTTGGCCCTCAGTGGTTCCCCATAGGGGATGTTTTGTATCAGTTTACGGGGGTGTGAACTATCAGCCCTCAGTATGCTGTTGCCTGCCGTTTTTTTACGATGTAATGTAGTTTCAATGATGGGGCCATTGATGTTAACAGCTATATCTAGAAACTCAATCTCTTTTTTGCTATAATTGGCAGTAAAGACCAGATTTAAATCATTATCATTGAGTTTCCTGACAAAATCAATGGCAGTTTGTTCCGAGCCATTCCAAATGATAAAGATGTCGTCGATATAGCGCAGCCACAGGGCAACCTTGGTGTCGAATTCCTCCATATATATATATATCCAGATCATAAAGTAGACAGGCAGAGACAGCTGCATATATATATATATACTGTTTTGATGGTAAACTTTGATTAACTTTTCAAATGAAATGAATTTTGATGGCTATTTGGTATTTATACCCTATACATGGAGAAGTGTGGCTCACTGGTTAGAGGAGGCAGACCTGGAAGCAGAGGTCAGCCTGGGACCAGGGTTCAATTCCCGGCTCGGCGGGGTCTTGAGTCGTAAAATGTCCATGGACTCGACAATTCTCGCTCCGGTGCCTACTCGATTCACGGGTTCACACTCTGCGACTCTGGGCAATAGCTTGCTTAATCTCCACAACGGCCCCTCGCGGCGGGATGCCTGGCTTTCACCTTGCGGATACCCTGCCGGGGATATCTCACAGGGGAATACCAGGAATGGTTCCCTAAGCAAGCGCTTAGAAACCGCTTGGTGATTTGCGCTATATAAATTCCTGTACATTTATATTTACATAGGCACTTGCCATAATTAATCAATCATGACTTCATCATTATTTATTTAGTGACACGCTGTAGTTTGTGTTTCCCTATGAGAGGGTTATTTCTTTTGTAACCATACACAGTCGTTTTATCATCTTCATGCACATTCTCAGCCTCTCGTTGTAATTTTTAAACTCGTTGGGCGTTTTAAACCATGTAGCACTTTAAATTCACAATGCCTGCTGGGGCATGTTATGTGAGCAAGCTCCCTTTGAGGAGTGAAACGCGTTATGGAGGACACTGGTCCGGCATTTTCACCTTGGTAATAAACTGATGGAACTGTTCGCTAATGTGGCTTTGACTCTTCATTGAGGATTTTGGATTAGGTGCAGAGGTCCTTGCCTGGCGCATTCTGCCGTTCGTCTGGCGGTCAGGATTTGCAGAGACATTTTGAATCTCGGAATTTGCGGTTTCCGACATCTTGGACCCTCCTGTTACAAGAGCTCAGCTGTCCTCGCTTCGGCGTGGTGATTAAATTGAACTCGGACGAGTTTTGCTTTTTGCCGTACCCCCGCTGTGGATTTACTACAGGATTAGCGTTTGCAGTACTGAGCCCGACGGCGTGGTTGCTGAGTAGTCTGTCTGGTCGGCTGACCAGCTTAAGCCCCAGCGCCGATTCCGGTAAGGCACACATGTCCATCCTTTATCCCTGAAAACGTTTCTTTCACTATACAGCGGATTACAGGATATTGCCCACGTTTAAACTCACTAGCCGCAGAACAGCTCCACGGCTGAACACGTAAGGCGTTTCACAACCAATACATCATGTTTTCCATTGACGCGCTCCGCCACAGGGATTCAATGGCTGATGCAATGTTTGACAGTCTCCCAGCGGTAATAGACGAACCGCGTGTAAGCAAAACCATCAATGTCAGCAGCGATGCCAAAGCTCTGTTGAAAACTTTGTAGAAACTTTTAAGAAATGAACTCTCTAAGTGGTGGGAAAAGAAATCCCTAGAAAAATATCGTGACTGTAACCGAGTGCGCAGAGGTCTATGTGTGTTAATTGTACCAACCTACGAAAACCCAAACCCCCAAATGCTACAGGAATGGGCTGATAACAAGTTACAAGCCTCAAGGAATATGCTGCATATTTTAATCAAGTATGCAGAGTCTGACCGTGATGAACTGTTATTAGAAATTGATCGTATCAATGGCCTATTGGAGGCTACTGGTGAAGTTGACCTCATTGTTAAAAATAAAAAAGAAATAGAAATGCGTTTAGCTAAATATGAGGAAACAATTAAGGAACGTGCACGTGATCGCAATGATTATGCCACAGGATGCATATTTACCTTTGCCAAGAAATACGACAACTATATCCGACAGGCACTCACTGGTCAGAAGAAACAAATTACGGTAGCAGACGCTGAGCAAACAGCTATACCAGGGGAGGTTGAATCAGATGCGGCTTCATTAACTTCTACGAGTGACTCTGATGATTCTAGACCCAGCACTCAACAAATCAATTGGATATGACAAGTTTTCTGTGGTGGAGGAACTGAATTTTGTAAGCGAGGACCGGAGATACTCTTTGCGTCCCCGTCATCCTCTGCCGCAGCAAGGAAAAGCACCAACAGGAAACGCTGTGAGAGGAGGCGCAAATACAAACAGAGGTACGTTAAAAGGCAATGTGCGGAGAAATTGGAAGAAGTAACCAGCTCCACGGAAAACACAGTGGTTAATCTGACTGATGCTGTGCTCACCAAAACCGAAGAACAGTTACTTTCTCTAGGACTTACATTCTGTCCCAGGAAAAACTTGTCCTACAATCAGGCACGTATAGATGTCTTTAAATTTATTTGAAAACTAAAATTGATTAAATATTTCCAACTACACTCGTTTTCCAAAAATAAGACAACTATGGAATCTGGGAAGGACCTTTTGGTTAACCCTTTACAAACGAGAGATATTCCGAACACGCAAGTTATGTATGATCTTGCTTTTGAGGATGAGTCTCCGCAAGCACCAACTGTTAGCCAAGTGATAAATGTTGCTAAAACCGCGCCAAGTCCCTTCCGCCCGAAATCCACCTTCCTACTGCTAATGCCTAAGGATGCTGTGGATGTGTTCAGCGATCGCATCATTGTGGAATTGAAAAATCTAAATAGGAAACTACAGGGGCAAACGAGACAAATGAACTATAATAATGACCAATACCATATTCTCATCAAAAAATTACAGGAAAATCAGGAAATCATTGTCAAGAGTTCAGATAAAGGTGGGAACACCGTTTTATGGTCCAGGAAAGACTATTTAAACGATGCATATAGACACCTTTCTGACTCAACCTGCTGCATGAAAAGCACAAAGACTTTGATGAGACAGAATGAAGAATTGACACGTAAAAAGATCCATAACTGGCAACGAAAAGGTTTATTAACTAAGGATGAATCGAATTTTTTAAGTGTGATTGACCCCATCACACCGGTTCTTTATTTCCTACCGAAAGTGCATAAATTGGTCACCCCTGTCCCTGGACGCCCTATTATATCAGCGATGGGCAGCATGAAGAAAACCTATCCAAATATGTGGATCACTTTCTCCAACCACACATGAAAGGTTTAAATTCATATTTAAAGGACACCACTGACTTTTTAACTTAAGTGAGAACTGTTGAATGGTGTGCAGATTATCTATTCATTGTAATGGACATGGAATCGCTGTATACCAGCTTCCACCATGAACAGGGCATGAATGCCATGGCATTCTTTTTGGACAAAAGAGATGTGAGCCTGAGAGATCATAACTTAATGCTGTTGGAAATGATTAATATCTGTCTATGCACTAACTTTTTCCTATTCCAGAACACCATACATCAGCAGCTACGTGGGGTGGCGATGGGCTCGTGCTTCTCCCCCAGCTATTCACGTTTACATGTGGGCTGGTGGGAGGAGCACGTGCTCGGAGTCACCCACCGCCAGTGGTCGGGTAACATCATCCACTACTGGCGGTACATTGACGATGTCTGCATTATCTGTAAGGGTACAAGTGAGGAAGCAACTGCTTTTGTTGATGCCATTAACGTGAATAACCTTAATTTAAAATTCACTGCATCCATCTCTGGTGACTCGGCTGAGTTCCTAGATGTACAATTGTATATTGAAGCATGTACTCTCCACACTAAAATGTTTAGAAAGTCCACAGCGGGCAACTCAATTTTACATGCCCACAGTGCCCATCCTAACAACGTTCGGAAATTTTCTTCGTAGCACGCCGACGTGGGTGACGTCACAGGAGCACGGCATCGCGCGCGACTCCGTCTGACGTCACCGACCCCATATCAGGCCCACGCCGGCGTGATGACGTCAGTTCCCTTTTTTCCGCGTCTCCGACGCTAACGGTTTTCGGGATCTTCAGCGATACCTAGTATCTTTCTGTTAAATAATTGTCACTGTTTCTCTCTTACGACTTGGTTCTTCTCCGGAGATGTCGTCGAGGAAAACAGGCTTCAAGCCATGTAGGTCTTGTGCCCGCATGATGTCTATCTATCACTGACCCACATAAGGATTGTTTGTGGTGTCTTGGTTCGAGTCACAACGTCAAGAACTGCGATTCCTGTTTTAAGATGAATCCAAAGGCGCTTCGAGAGCGTGAAGCTAAATTACTTTTTGCTAAAGTGAAACAGGATTCTGGACGACATTCGAGATCGACGTCACGAAGATCGAAGTCGAAGCAAAGGTCTCGGTCGAAGTCGGGATCGGCGTCGAGATCCAGAGCGGGTTCGAGGTCTGGAGAGGAGTCGAGATCTAAAGCGAAGTCGAAGTCCAGAGAAAGATCTAGGTCTAGATCTAAGTCGGCTTCCGGTCATGCTTCGAGCTCCTCGAGGAGAAAGCATAAGAGGAGGAAGCACAGTTCGAAACATCATTCGGAGAAGGATTCCTCTGACTCGAAGAGAAGGTCTCACAAACATCGTAAAGACTTTGTCTCTCCTTCGCCTGCTTTGTCAAGAGAAGGTTCTCCGGCTCCGGAGCCGGAGCCGGACCCGGAGCCGGTATCCTCGGAGCATGAAGAGGAAGAAGAGGTGATTCCTCAAGATCCGGCTTCAGCTGAGACTCTTGTGAACCCAGAAGGTCAGGGTGAGGATGTGTCGGGGCAGCCTCCATTGGGACATCCGGTAGGTCCGTACCCTTCCTTTCCTGGTCCTGGACAGGACCCCTCGCATTTTCTCAATGCGATGTTTGGAGTATATTCTAGGGCAATGTACCCCACTGGAGCGCCTGTTGGTCCCATAGGTCCATTATCGTACAATCTGGGTATTCCTCAGTCGTACGCCCCAGCTCCATTTATGCCTTTCATGCCGGCGCCTCTTTCACCATGGCTCGGTACGGCTCCACCGAGGTCTTCGACTCCGCATGTGGCTTCGCCGACTCCGGATCGACCTCGCAGTCGAGATCGAGGTACCACACCTGTTCATGGCTCTCGTCCTGCTGCTCCGGCTCCTCGATCGACGTCGGAACCGGCTCCGTCGGAGTCGTTACCGGATCCGTCGACTTCGATTCGTTTGGAGTGGTCGAGGCGAAGAGCTCAGCGTCTTCTCGAACAAAAAGATGATGAAAATTCTGATGTGGAAGAAGGCGAGCTTCCTGATCATGATGATGATTTTGATGAGCTTCGGGATGCTAGTGGTCTGGAACTCTCTCCCGAGTGGGGTCTGCCTTCGACTTCTGATGCTCCATCAAGGGACGTGGCACCCTATCACGTGGTTATTAGGAAGGCTGCTGAACTTCTTAGCTTAAAGCTGCCCACAGTGGAGTACAAGCCCAACATCCTCACTGAAGTCTTGCATTCTCCTTCTTCGATTGTGGAGCCTACGCTGCCATTTACTGATGCCTTGACGGATCCAATTAAGGAGATTTGGAAGAGGCCGTTGTCTGCTCCTGCAGTTTCAAGGGTTATTGCAAGGCGCTATAGGGTGGCTCCTGATGACCCTGCATTTCTTTCTACGCATCCATTTCCGGAAAGTCTTGTGGTTCAGGCGGCTTGCTCTAATAGGGCTGCAGGCTCTTTCCCTCAAGTGCCAGCTGACAAAGAGTCTAAGAAATTAGATCAGTCTGCGAAGAAAACTTTCTCTTCTGGGAGCATGGCTCTTAAGTCATCAAATGCTACTTGCCTTTTAGGTAGATATGTGCATGCGCTAATGGACTCAGTGAAGCAATTGTCATCAAAACTTCCTGAGGAGGATAAGAAGAACTTTAATGAAGTGGTCTCTGACACTCAGGCTGCGGCCCGCATGGTCATTCAAAGCGGCATGGACACTGTGGATTCTGTTGCTAGAATTATGGGCTCATCCATTGCGACCAGGAGAGCCGCATGGTTAAAGTCTTCTGATTTCTCAGCGGATGTGCAGTCTACATTGCTGGACTTACCCTTTGAAGGAACTGGCCTTTTTGGTAAGAAGGCTGATGTGGCCTTGGAGAGGTTTAAGGACAGCCGTGCCACTGCAAGATCTTTGGGTCTGCAGATTAGAGGGTCGACGACTAGAAAATTCAAGGGATTTGGTAAATCTTCTTTTCGTCCCTTCAAGCAGGGCCAACAACAACAGCAGCAGCAGCAGAACCCTCTATATAGGTCCTATAGAGGTAGACAGAGGGGTCGTGGACGTGGACGTCAAGTCTCCTCTTCCTCCACTTCCTCCAATAATGCCCAACCCCCACCCGCATCAGCAAAGCAGCCCTAGATCCTCCATTCTGGATCATGTAGGGCCAGTAGGGGGTCGGCTTACTCACTTTCTACGAGATTGGGAATCGGTTACATCAGATCTTTGGGTTCTCAATCTCGTAGAGAATGGGTATGCACTTCCTTTTCAGGAGTTCCCTCCCAATTACCCTCCTTGCCAAGGTTATTGTTCGGAGGACCACCTGCTTCTCCTGCAGGAGGAAGTCCTGGCACTGTTTCGAAAGGGTGCAATAGAGGTGGTTCCAGAGCAGGAGAGGGGTCAAGGGTGCTACTCCCGGTATTTCTTGATTCCCAAGAAGGATGGCAGGCTTCGGCCGATCCTGGATCTCAGGATTTTGAACCTCTATCTCAAACAGGAGAAGTTCAAAATGCTCACCCTTGCTCAGGTTCTTCTGGCGCTGATGGAAGAAGACTGGATGGTGTCGATCGACTTGCAGGATGCGTATTTTCACATCCCAATCCTGAAGTCGCACAGGAAGTATCTCCGTTTTACGGTGGGATCGCAGCACTACCAGTTTGCGGTCCTCCCGTTTGGACTTACTACTGCGCCTCGAGTTTTCACCAAGGTGATGGCAGTGGTGGCTGCGCATCTCAGAAGGTCGGGATACCTGTATTCCCTTATCTAGACGACTGGCTGATCAAAGCAGAGTCGCCGGAGATGGTGCTCCATCATCTGCAGGAGACAACTCAGTTGTTACACAGGTTGGGTTTTTCGATAAACGTACCCAAATCTCACCTGGTGCCCTCCCAGCGCAACCTGTTCATAGGTGCGGTACTGGACACTTCTGTATGTCGTGCATTGCCTCCACCTCAAAGGATTCACGACATTCAGGAAATGATTCCTTTATTCTTCAATGGAGCGGTTGTTCCAGTCCTGAAGGTCCTTCGCCTGCTCGGTCTGATGGCTTCTTGCATTCTGTTGGTCAGTCATGCACGCTGGCACATGAGGGCGCTCCAGTGGTGCCTCCGCAGGCAGTGGTATCAGCACAACGGAGATCTCAGGGAGTCAGTGAAGATCTCCAGCGAAGCTGCAGCGGATCTGTCTTGGTGGGGCGTGGAAGGCAATCTGTCGCAAGGAAAGCCTTTTCAACTGCCTCCATCAGTGGCCACAGTGATAACGGATGCATCCACTCTCGGTGGGGTGCTCATCTGGGAGACCTGGAGGTCAAAGGTCTTTGGTCTCCGGAAGAAAGGTTGTTTCACATCAACCTTCTGGAATTGAGGGCGATACGTTTGGCGCTCAAGGCCTTCCTCCCTTCCCTTCGCGGTCGTTCGGTTCAGGTCCTAACGGACAACACGACTGCGATGTGGTACATCAACAAGCAGGGAGGAGTAGGGTCGCAGTGTCTCTGCAGAGAGGCTCTGCGTCTCTGGTCCTGGGTTCAGGACCATCAGATTTGTCTGGTGGCAAATCATCTGGCCGGAGTACTGAACGTGCGTGCAGACAGTCTCAGTCGGCAGTTCTCTGCCGACCACGAGTGGAGGCTTCACCCGGAGGTTGTTCACGACATCTTTCAGATGTGGGGGACTCCTCGGGTGGATCTATTTGCCACTCGCGAGAATGCTCACTGCCTTTCATTCTGCAGTCTCCAGTATCCGATGCAAGGAGCATTGGGGGACGCGTTTCAGTTGGGTTGGGGAGATCAACTCCTTCACGCGTTTCCTCCCATACCTTTGATTCCTCAGGTTCTGAGGAAGATTCGTCAAGACCGGGCCCAAGTCATATTGGTTGCTCCGGATTGGCCAAGAAGGGTGTGGTATTCGGACCTACTCCGCCTCTCCTCTCACCCACCGCTCCGTCTCCCTCACAGGGCAGACCTCCTCTCTCAGATGGAGGGGCAGGTTCTACATCCCCACCTCCAGACATTACACCTTCATGCCTGGAGATTGAACGGGGCAACTTGAGTTCTTTTTCTCTCCCTCACGAGGTGGTGGATGTCATTCTCTCTGCCAGGCGTGGCACCACTAAGTCCATTTACTCCTATAGGTGGTCAAAATTTGTTTCTTGGTGCAGGGAGAGGGATATTGACCCTTTGAAGGCTCATTTGTCTAATATTTTACAATTTGCCCTTTATCTGGCACAGCAAGGTTTGGCTGTGGCCACGGTCAGGGGTTATCTTTCGGCCTTATCGGCGTTTCTTTGTTTGCCGGATCAGCCTTCTCTCTTTAAATCTCCGGTGGTTTTGAGATTCTTGAGGGGTCTCATGAATATGTTTCCTCCTACTCCTTTTATTGTTCCTCATTGGGATTTGAATCTTGTGCTGACCTTTTTAATGGGTTCTCCCTTCGAACCCTTGCACAAGTGTCCATTGAGGCTTCTCTCTTTTAAACCTATCTTCCTCGTTGCAATCACCTCGGCAAGGATGGTAAGTGAGCTTCAAGCTCTAAGTTCCAAACCCCCATTCCTGACCATTCTTGCTGAAAGGATGGTTCTTAGGACCAGGGCTGCTTTTCTGCCTAAGGTGGTGACTCCTTTCCATCTTGGCCAGTCCATTACCCTTCCTACCTTCTATCCTCCCCCTCACCCGTCTAAGGAGGAAGAGAGGCTGCATCGCCTGGACCCTAAGAGGGCGGTGTCTTTCTATCTGGACAGGACTAAGGACTTCCGGATGGACGACCAGCTGTTTGTTGGCTTTCCTGGCTGCAAGAAGGGCAGAGCGGTGCACAAGCGCACTCTTTCCAGGTGGATAATCCTGTGCATCAAGATCTGCTACTCCCTTGCGGGTAAGGACCCTCCTGAGGTTATTAGAGCTCATTCAACTAGAGCAAAGTCTGCAACATCTGCTTTGTCTAGGGGTGTACCTGTTGAGGATATTTGCAGGGCCGCGACTTGGGCCTCCCTCCACACTTTCGCGAAGCATTACTGCTTGGATACCAAGGTGAGGAGGGATGGCCACTTCGCGCGCTCTGTCCTCCAAGACTTCCTGGTGTAGCAGAGTGGACACCCTCCTCCGGGAGTGGGGACTGCTGTGGGAATCTATTCACAAGGTGAGGAATCCACACAGCAGATGTATCTATCAGAATGACAAGTTACTTACCTTCGGTAACGCTTTTTCTGGTAGATACTATATCTGCCTGTGGATTCCTCACTGACCCACCCGCCTCCCCGTTGTCCACTCTGCTATACCTGGTCTTTCTGTATATATGGTTTATACTATTGTATTGATTTAGTTCTATATGTACTGTGTACATTGTATATTTGCATGTTTGCTATCGTTGGTCAGTCCGTGTGCCTCGAAGGCACGGAAAAAAGGGCGGAACTGACGTCATCACGCCGGCGTGGGCCTGATATGGGGTCGGTGACGTCAGACGGAGTCGCGCGCGATGCCGTGCTCCTGTGACGTCGCCCACGTCGGCGTGCTACGAAGAAAATTTCCGAACGTTGCTGACGCAAGGGGGATATTCACAAGGTGAGGAATCCACAGGCAGATATAGTATCTACCAGAAAAAGCGTTACCGAAGGTAAGTAACTTGTTCTTCAGTGACAAGGAGATTCCCATTCGTGAATACCTCACTTGTAAATCTGAATATGTAATATACAAGCTGAAATACACCTGCAATTTATCATACATTGGCAGCACGAAGAACCCAGTTAGCCAACGCATTCTACAACATATCCGAGCTATTGTCAATTCGGACAGTAGCTACCCAGTGGCCAGGCATTTCAAATCAATCCACAATAACAAACTGAAAGACTTTGAATATATGGTCCTAGGTTCAGTCCCTAACCCCGGACGGGGTGGGAATCGGGATAAACTGCTACGGCAAAAGGAAACTCACTTTATTTTGGCTTTAGATACTAGGGCCCCGAACGGGCTGAATATCAATAGGGACCTTCAAAATTTTCTGTGAGTCAGTGTTATATCCTATCGTTTGATTTCTTCACCATGTAAAATGTGAGTTTTCTATATGAGCTTTGGTATTACGCTGTTGTGTTTATGCGTATTTGCATATTTATTGTGAGATGAATTGATGTTGTCATGCATTTGCACTTCTATGCCACTGTTTGAATTTATTAAGAATGCTTTATTCTTTATCATATATATTTTATTTTGCACTGCACTTTTTCAAGACAGTTAAGACTGTTTTATGGGAAGTATGCAATCAGAAATGTTTCCTGACGATGTCAGTTATTTGAATTTGAGCATTTGCTATTAATAGATATATTGTTTGTCAGCTTGTACTACACTGCTACAGGGATGTGTACTTGGGCACTAGGCCTTTACTGTTTTGATGGTAAACTTTGATTAACTTTTCAAATGAAATGAATGTTGATGTCTATTTGGTATTTATACCCTATACATAGGCACTTGACTTAATTAATCAATCATGACTTCATCATTATTTATTTAGTGACACGCTGTAGTTTGTGTTTCCCTATGAGAGGGTTATTTCTTTTGTAACCATACACAGTTGTTTTGTCATCTTCATGCACTTTCTCAGCCTCTCGTTGTATTTTTTAAACTCGGTGGGCTTTTTAAACCATGTAGCACTTTAAATTCACAATGCCTGCTGGGGCGCGTTATGTGAGCAAGCTCCCTTTGAGGAGTGAAACGTGTTATGGAGGACACTGGTCCGGCATTTTCACCTTAGTAATAAACAGATGGAACTGTTCTCTAATGTGGCTTTGACTCTTCATTGAGGATTTTGGATTTGGTGCAGAGGTCCTTGCCTGGCGCATTCCGCCGTTCGATTGGCGGTCAGGATATATATATATATATATATCTCCTACTGGCGGTCGCCAGTAGGTAGTTATAGTTGGGATTGTTTTCTATAGGAAATCCGCAACATTCTATTGGGAATAAATTTGGCGCCGGTTGAGGAATCTGCCTGTAATTTTCCTTAAATTTGCCTCGCTGCGCTCTGCTCCTTCCCTGAAAGTTTGGAGGGGGATTCGTCAAGCAGGGGCCGAGATAAAAGGGGGGTCCCAAAACGTGTTTTCCCCATGTTAATTTCCATAGGGCGGTTGGACTCACTTTTAGCCCGAACAGCTGAACGGATTTCCACAAAACTTGGCAAAATTGTAGGGACTGGAAGCCCGATGTGCCTTTGCTATGTCTCAAGATATGTGCTCCAGTGGATTGTGAGTAATTTAGGTTCCAAATAATATATATCTCTGGGCGGAGCCTAACCACACATCTGATCTGATTGGCTGTCAGCACTTCATCCAAGAAGTGTTGGCAGCCATCTTGGGACCAATATACATGATAGCACCTCATTAAAAAGCATTGTAGTTAATAGAGGGTTTTAGGACTTTAGTTACATTATAAATCATGTGTTGATGGTACCATACTCATTTTAGGAATTGTGGTGTGTTCTAAGGTGATTTTACCATGTGGAAAAGCCTTCTGCTGTGATATCATGAATCATGTTTGAAAGAAAACTAATATCTCATGATTTTCCTACAGTGGTTTGGAAGGGGATCTATAAGCTAAACTGAAAGCATATTTTCTGTAAATTCACATTATCTTTCTCAGTCATGTGAGAATTAAGTCTGACATTCTCAGTAAAACATGTACATCCAACAAGGACAGAGTCTGGCAGTTGATTCCTTTGTGTTCTACTGCAGCCTCCTAGAGTGTTCTAAAGAACAACTAGAGCACCAACAGTCCTACTTATTACAAAGGTATAGCACACCTGAAGCGATCGTGATGGGAATAAAGTGGTAACTCTTAATACATTTAATTTAAAAAGGAACAAAATGAGGGGGTATATTATGTCATAGAAAGTATTATTAGTGCTGCAGAAAGAAAAATTAGGGCACATTTTGAGTGACTTCTCAAATCCTCTTCAATTTCATAAAAAAATTCTGACATACAGTCTCCCAAGATGGCCACCAGAGACAAGAGCCTAAATGTAGCCCAAATATCACCCAGATGTAGCCCAGGTATAACCCAATGACAGAATGTCCCAGAATGTTCTAAAGAACAACTAGAGCGCTAAAAGTCTTACTTATGACAAAAGTATGGCACACCAGAAGCCATCTTGATTGGAATGAAGTGGTAAGTCTGAAAACATTTAATTTCAAAAGGAACAAAATGAGGGGGTTCATTTTGCCATAGAAAGTATGATTAGTGCTTCAGAAAGAAAAATTAGGGATCATTTTGAGTGACTATTCACAACACTCTTCTATTTCATTAAAAAAATTCTGACATGCAGACTGAAACATGCACTTTGAATACCAGCTTGCTTTTATTAGTGTTTTTTAAACTTTCATGTAAATAACATGCATCTGTATGCATATATGTATATGTATGCATGCATTTATATTTGTATTTATATAGATATACAGATTATATATGTTTATATATGTATATATATATATATATACATACACATACATATATATAAATGCATATGCATATATATATGCATATATATATGTGTATATGTGTGCGTGCAGAGAGAGGTGTAGAGAGGTAGAGGTAGAGAGGTAGAGACTAGAGAGAGAAGTATAGAGAGGTAGAGAGTGAGTAATAGAGAGTAGAGAGTGAGTAGTAGAGAGTAGTAGAGAGAGCTGAAAGTGAGTAGTAGAATGAATAGTAGAGTGAGTAGTAGAGAGTAAGTAGTAGAGTGAGTAGTAGAGAGCAGTAGAGAGTGAGTAGTAGAGAGTAGTAAAGAGTGAGTAGTAAAGAGTGAGTAGTAGAGAGTGAGTAGTAGAGAGTGAGTAGTAGAGAGTGAGTAGTAGAGAGTGAGTAGTAGAGAGTGAGTAGTAGAGAGTAGTAGAGAGTGAGTAGCAGAGAGAGAGTAGTAGAGAGTGAGTAGTAGAGACTAGTAGAGAGAGAGTAGTAGAGCGTGAGTAGTAGAGAGTGAGTAGTAGAGAGTGAGTAGTAGAGAGTGAGAAGTAGAGAGTGAGAAGTAGAGAGTGAGAAGTAGAGAGTGAGAAGTAGAGAGTGAGAAGTAGAGAGTAGTAGAGAGAGAGTAGTAGAGAATGAGTAGTAGAGAGTGAGTATTTGAGAGTATGGGAGTAGGAGAGAGTAAGTAGTAGAGAGTAGTGGAGAATATTCCAATGTTTGGCACAGCACCACTTGCACAATAAGTCCAATCAAATCATATCACTTAGAGTCCTTATTGAAGCGCTGAATCTTGGTGTATATTCAAATGCTTTTATTTTCCTTAAGTTCATGTACCACAGCCAGCCGAAACGTTTCGTTCTGTACAACAGAACTTCTTCAGGGCGTTCTTATTTCCTTCAAGTTATGTCGGTATCCTGTTGTCATATAACTAGATATTTCTTCCAAATGTTAGACGAGACGTAAGTACATTCTTATTCAAAGTGACTAGATATCAATTTTACCCACACAATTCGGGCACACTTGAGTAATTTATAGCATCCTCAAAGTCAGTCTTTCAAAAATTCCAAAGTATAGGACATGATAATCCAAATCCAAATGTTTCTCAAGAAAAGTCATTTTCAATCGTTCGGAATATCGGTGTTTGGGCAGATATGACCCAGGGACCCCCAGTATGCAAGGGAAATTAGTCCCCCCTCTGCAAACGCGCCAGTGGCCTGCGTTGCAGAGAGGTGTAAAAAGGGGCATAGTCTCATTACACCTCTGTGCAGTGCAACCCCCTGGCGCATACTGGAGGTTCCAGGTGGGCTAGTTGGCCCCCAGGGACCCCTAGTATGCAAGGGGAATTAGTTCCCCCTCTTCAAACATGCACGGGGGCTGCGTTGCAGAGAGGTGTAAAAAAGGGTGTGGCCTCATTACACCTCTCTGAAATGCAGCCCCCTGACGCATACTGGAGGCTCCTGGTGGGCAGTTGGCCCCCAGGGACCCCCAGTATGCAAGGGGAATTAGTTCCCCCTCTGCAAACGCGGCAGGGGGCTGCGTTGCAGAGAGGTGTATCAAGGGGCATAGCCTCATTACACCTCTGCAATGCAGCCCCCTGGCGCATACTGGAGGTTCCAGGTGGGCTAGTTGGCCCCAGGGGCCCCCAGTATGCAAGGGGAATTAGTTCCCCCTCTTCAAACATGCACGGGGGCTGCGTTGTAGAGAGGTGTAAAAAGGGGCGTGGCTTCATTACACCTTTCTGCAATGCAGTCCCCTGGCGCATACTGGAGATTCCTGGTGGGCTTTCAGGTCTTATATAGTTAGGAATTAGCATTAAAAAAAACTTTGAAATTCACTGAAAAAAGCATAGGTTTCAGGCCTTATATAGTTAGGAATTAGCATTTAAAAAACCTATTAAATTCACTGAAAAAACCATAGGTTTCACACCAGTTATAGTTAGCTGGAAATTTTACTGACCTAAAACCATTGAAATTTCCACGTTATAGTTAGTTAGACTCACTATAACTTGTGCGCCTGCAATGCACTGCTGATGACGTCACATATTACATCACTCATGACATGGTCAGTGACATCACTGATGACACTATCCTTGTGACAGAGTGACAGACCTCCTTTCAGTGTAATGTAACCCTTGAAACACATATTCAAATATAGAAACTAACATTTTCAAAAAAATAGAGATACCCATACCAGTTACAACAACCAATTCAGTAATACCACCATCTATATACACATCCACTCATTCACCAACAGTTCTATATAGTCACTCATACATATATTCACTCATCATATGTAGTGAAACACCTATACATCCTGTTACACACCGACAGTCATCCAAAAGTTACTCACACACATAATCACACATGCAAATAAACTATTGAACATCCATTTATTTGCATATACAGCTATACACACACTACCACCTTACTTCTAAGGAAACTTACACATACTTACTCTCTTAAACAATCACTTATAGAAACACATACTTATTTAAACAAGAACTCTTTCAATCTCTCACTCATACATATACTCACTTATATACATCAATACTCACATATACTAGATTAAAACATATGTAGTTACTGATAAAGACACTAGTGAGACAGTCATTCACTCACTAACACACACACATACACACTCATCCACCCATACAGTCCTGCACATATGCTGTCTTCAAAACACATACAAACAGTGAGTCAGTCATTGATGCATCTATGTGCTAAGTAACATTCCCACCAAACCATACAGACACTCATACTGATACTAAAAAAACATCTAATAACCCATATACACACACATGTAGCTACTCACCAACCCATGCAGCCACTTATACACAAAGTGAAACACTGATACAAACATTTAAATATTTAAACAATACTCGCTAATATATGTATTCACTAAGATACACTTAATAAGCCAGTTAACCAATCAATTTTGTTTTTTAAAAAAACATCCATTTAGACACTCATTTAACATTTATTCTTCCATCGACCTTTACATATACATATATAAAACATATTTATTTTTCAGAAAGACACACATTCCCTGAATGGTGTCATCAGTGATGTTATTGACCATGTCATGAGTGATGTAATATGTGACGTCATTAGCAGTGCATTGCAGGCGCGCAAGTTATAGTGAGTCCAACTAACTATAACGTGGGAATTTCAATGGTTTTATGTCAGTAACATTTCCAGCTAACTATAACTGGTGTCAAACCTATGGTTTTTTCAGTGAAAATATATATATATATATATCTATACTACTATTATAAAGAGAGAACTGTGTCCTTTGAGCCAGGTAAACTCGAAAAGTACACCACCAATCCAAACACCCAAGACATCTTTGAAAACCTCAGGGCAAGCAGAAGGACATAGGCTACATAAAAATAAAAAATATCTGTTCTTTAAAAAATTTAGGAATAAAAAAAAAGTAGTCCCTTGCAAGTAGCGCCGGCTGCAAAGTGCGTGATGACATCGGGAGCGCGGGGAGGAGCAGCGTTCAGGAGCAAGAGAAAAAGCGGCGGACATGAGCGCGGGGAGGAGCTGCGGGGAAGAGCGGCGGACAAGCAGTGAGGAGCGTCGAGAAGCGGAGGAGCAGTGGAGCGGTAAACTCAGCAGCGGCGGCTGAGCTAAGTGAAGCAGCCGCGGGTGCGCACCGAGGGACGAGCGGAGGGACGAGCGGGGGCCATGAGTGCTCGCAAGCCTTTTCCTTAAAGTCGGGACGCCAGGGAAACAGCGGACACTAGCGTGGGCAGAAGCGGACAGGACCAACGAAACAGGAGCAAGGAAACACTGTAATTACGCTCTGCAGCTTACGGCTGCTCTGCTGCACCTCTCCTGCTGCGATGCTGCCCCCAGCCCCCTTCTGCCCCGGGCAACGCCAGGGCGGGCTGTATATGTATCTGTATATGTATCTGTCGGGGGTGTAGGGGGTTCGGGAACAAAATAAAAAGAATAATATCTCACCCGAGTGCTGGCCGTTTTTTCTGGTACAAGAAGACTGGAATTGTGGAATAATATATATATATATATACACAAATTACAGGACATGTACACATATATATATACATACACACTCCGGGATCCCGCACGTCGGCGGGGATAATTCACTGCTTATAAGTATACCCCTGGAAGAGAACTAGGATTACAGGTAAGTAACTTATCCTTCTTCACAATAGCCCTGACTGGTGCTTGTAAGTCCACCACCAGGTTTGTTACCCATGCTGGGTGCTCGTTGTCTATTCCTGGGCAACTAGCTGTTCCTCCCTCCCCGTGTCACTGGTGTCCGTTGTTTCTTCTGCACCCTTCTTCCATTTTGCCCCTGATCTAACAGCTGCATTGAATTTCCCTTTTTCACTGGCCGTGATGGAGCAGCCCCTGGATACAGATCAGCATTTGGTAGTTCACCTGTAGTTCACCTGTTCCTTTGTCTGCATCTTGGAAAAGTCATTAACCAAAGTAACTGAAGTACGTGAGGCATCAAGATCTGTCATGGGGAAATCTAAGTTCCGAGTTAACTATAGCCGCCTTTCAGTCAGTTCAATTTCAGTGGCTACCACTCCTATAGCCCTCTGGAGCATCCTTTCATTAGAGGTAGGTTGTACTGAGGACGAGATTTGCGGGAGTGTCATTTGCTTTTTGTCTGTACAGGTTCGCTTCCCCATTATTCTACTTATTTTTAGTATGTTAGTGTATGTGGAAGCACCTCCTGTAATTAACTCTTGCGCTTGTTAGATAGCAGGGGCCAGATGTTCAACAAGACTTGAGGTGAACTACACAATTGAATAAGGGCATAGTATATGTCCTACAGGGGGGGTTGAAGCACTAACCTCAGTCCGTGCAATGTCTAGACACCTGGTCCCTCCGATTCCGGGGGAAAACTCAGAGGGGTCACCCAGTCTCCTCCGGGGGCAGGCGGGCCTGCCCTTGGCCCGAAAACGCCTGTGCGCGCCCCTTGCGAGCTTGCGTGTGCACCCCTTGCGAGCCCGCACGCGACCCCCTTGCGAGCCTTGATCAGTTTTTAAAGCGCCTCCTGGCGCGAGAAGGAACTTCGTTAACTCCGCTCGCAAAGGCAGCTGGGGGATAGAGTCCCCGTGTGGCACGGGCGGCGGTGCAGGCGAAGTTGCAATGATGGGCTCCCAGGCCGCGGGAGCCCTAAGCAGTTTTTAAAGGGACTCCTGGAGTGAGCAAGAACGTCGGCGGCTCCAGCCGCAAAGACAGCTGGGGGATGGAGTCCCCGTGCGGCACCGCAGGTGGTGCAGGTGAAGTTGCAATCATGGGTCAGTTAATCAAGAGATTATGATTATTTTGATCAAAGCCGCGGATAAGTCAAGAAGGTTGAGAGTGCCATTGCCTCCCCCTTTCATTCCGGCTCTAATCTCTTTTGTAGCCACCACGAGGACTGTATCTGGTGCCTGAGTTCTGACCATGATGTGGATGGCTGTTCTTCGTGTAAGAAGATGAATCCAAAGGCACTTCGAGAGAGGAAGACTAAACTTTTGATGGCGAAGTTAAGAGGAAGTAAGGAAAAGAAGACTTTGAGATCCCGTTCGAGAAGGCCGAGGTCGAAATCGAGGTCGAGGTCAAGATCCCGTACCGCGTCGCCTTCGAAGTCGTCTTCCGATCATGCTTCAAAGTCGAAAAAGAAGCATAAGTTGCGAAGGCATGAATCTCGGCATCTCTCCGGTAAGGATTCGGGCTCGAGGCCGAAGTCGCCTAAGAGGAAGCATGGGAAGGATGTAATGTCTGCGTCATCAGAGGTCTTGGATCCAGAAGGTGAGGCTTTGCCTTCGAAGTCGCAGGCTCATTTGCCGGCTCCGATTGTGAATCCGTCTCAGGCGCCGTCTCCAGCTCGAGAGGATGAAGAAGTCCCTTTGCCTGTGGAAGAGGAGGCGAATCCGGAACCTCCGAAGGGTCAGTCTGTGGGTTCTTATCCACCTTTCCCTGCTCTAGGTCAAGACCATACTGCGTTTTTAAACGCTATGTATGGTGTCTATTCCAGAGCATGGTACCCCTCTGGTGCACCTTCGGGTCCTATGGGTCCTCTGGCGTATAATTTAGGAGTTCCCCCACTCCTATGCTCCAGCTCCTTTTATGCCATTTATGCCGGCTCCGACGATGCCTTGGCATTACTCGGCGACGCCGATACAGACGTCGCCGGCTCTGAGTCGACCTCGAGAACAGCACCCTGGGCCTACTGATTCGATCCCGACGTCGATACCGGTTCCGTTGGAGTCGTTCATGGATCCAACAGCGCGGCTGTTGAAAGAGAGATCCAGAAGGGATGCTCAGCACCTCATAGAGGAGCAGAGATATAGAGAAGCTGAGGCTGAGATGGAAGAAGGTGAGCTTCAGGAGGAATGTTTTGAAGATCTAGGAGAAGCAAGTGGTCTGGAACTTTCTCCTGAATGGGAGCTGCCATCTGTCTGATGCCCCTTCAAAGGATGTTAAGCCATACCACATGGTCATGAGGAAGGCTGCAGAACTTTTAAATTTTAACTTTGCCTACAGTGGAATATAAATTCACTCTCTTGACTGAGGTTCTCCATTCCCCAAGTTCTGTTATTGAACCGTTGCTTACCTTTAATGAAACATTAACTGAGCCTTTTTTGGAGGTTTGGAGCAAGCCTTTTACAGCTCCTGCAGTGGCTAAAAGTGTTGCGAGGAGGTATAGAGTTGCACCCGGGGATCCTGAGTTTTTAACCTCGCATCCTTCGCCTGAAAGTCTGGTTATTCAGGCAGCCTGTTCTAAAAAGACTGTGGGTGCTTTCCCTCAAGTGCCTGGGGATAAGGAATCCAAGAAACAGGAACAGACTGCGAAGAAGTCTTTTTCATCAGCAAGTGTGGCTTTAAAATTGACAAATGCTACTTGCCTTATGGGGAGATACATACATGCCCTGATGGATTCTTTGCAACTGTTGGCTCCTAAAATTCCTGATGACAACAGGAAGGATTTTGAGGAGGTATTGACTGATGCACAGGCGGCTGCACGACAAGTGATCCAGAGTGGGCTAGACACTGCTGATTCAGTTGCATGTATCATTGGAACTGCTGTTGCCTCTAGAAGGGCTGCCTGGCTGAAGTCATCGGACTTTTCAGCAGACGTTCAGGCTGCGTTATTCGATTTGCCCTTTGACGGTGTTGGACTTTTTGGTAAAAAGGCTGATGCAGCTTTGGAAAGATTTAAGGACATTAGGGCTACTGCCAAATCTTTGGGACTGCAGACCAGAGGCTCATCTACCAAAAGGTATAGAGGTTTTGAACGTTCTTCTTTTCGTCCCTACCATCAAGGTCAACAGCAGCAACAGCAAAATCCGCTGTATAGGTCATACAGGGGTAAGCAGAGAGCTCGTCCTCGGAAACGTCAAGCCTCCTCCTCCTCCACCTCTTCCAACCCCCCAGCCACAGAAAAGCAGCCCTAGATCCGCCATTCCGGATCATGCTGGTCTTGTAGGGGGTCGGCTTACCTATTTTCTACGGGATTGGGAATCGGTTACATCAGATCTTTGGGTTCTCAATCTCGTAGAAAATGGGTATGCTCTTCCCTTTCGGGAATTCCCTCCAAATTACTCTCCTTGCCAAGGTTTTTGCATGGAGGAACACCTGTTACTCCTGCAGGAGGAAGTCCAGACCCTGTTAAGAAAGGGTGCAATAGAGTTGGTTCCAGAGCAGGAAAGGGGTCAGGGATGCTACTCCCGGCATTTCTTGATACCCAAAAAGGATGGCGGACTTCGTCCAATCCTGGATCTCAGGATCTTGAACCTTTACCTAAAACAGGAGAAGTTCAAGATGCTCACCCTTGCACAGGTTCTTCAGGCGCTGATGGAAGAAGACTGGATGGTGTCAATAGACTTGCAGGATGCATATTTTCACATCCCTATCATGCAGTCTCACAGGAAGTATCTCCGTTTTACGTTAGGATCTCAACATTACCAGTTTGTGGTCCTACCGTTTGGTCTTACTACTGCGCCTCGAGTCTTCACCAAGGTGATGGCTGTGGTGGCAGCACATCTCAGAAGATCGGGGATACCGGTATTCCCGTATCTGGACGATTGGCTGATCAAGGCAGAGTTTCCAGAGATAGTGCTCCATCATCTGCAAGAGACAACTCAGTTGTTGCACAGGTTGGGGTTTTCCATAAATGTACCCAAATCTCACCTGGTGCCCTCCCAGCACAACCTGTTCATAGGTGCGGTACTGGATACAAATGTGTGTCGTGCATTCCCTCCACCTCAAAGGATTCGCGACATACAGGAAATTATTCCTTTATTTTACAATGGAGCGGTCGTTCCAGTCCTGAAGGTCCTTCGCCTGCTCGGTCTGATGGCTTCCTGCATTCTGTTGGTCAACCATGCACGCTGACACATGAGGGCACTCCAGTGGGGACTTCGCAGGCAGTGGTATCAGCACAAGGGAGTTCTCAGGGAGTCTGTGAAGATCTCCAGAGAAGCTGCAGCGGATCTGTCTTGGTGGAGCGTGGAAGGCAATCTGTCTCAGGAAAAGCTCTTCCATCTGCCTCCATCGGTTGCCACAGTGATAACGGATGCATCCACCTTAGGGTGGGGTGCTTATCTGGGGGAACTGTAGATCAAGGATCTTTGGTCTCCAGAAGAAAGGTTGCTTCACATCAACCTTCTAGAATTGCGGGCGATACGTTTGGCACTCAAGGCCTTCCTTCCTCCCTTCCCTTCGCGGTCGGTCGGTTCAGGTCCTGATGGACAACACCACCGCGATGTGGTACGTCAACAAGCAGGGAGGAGTAGGGTCGCAGTGTCTCTGCAGAGAGGCTCTGCGTCTCTGGTCCTGAGTTCAGGACCATCAGATTTGTCTGATGGCAAATCATCTGCCCGGAGTTCTGAACGTTCGTGCAGACAGTCTGTCGGCAGTTCTCAGCCGACCACGAGTGGAGGCTCCATCCGGAGGTAGTTCGTCACGTTTTTCAGATGTGGGGTACTCCTCGGGTGGACCTGTTTGCTACTCACGAGAATGCTCACTGCCCGTCATTCTACAGTCTCCAGTATCCGATGCAGGGAGCTTTGGGGGACGCGTTTCAGTTGAGTTGGGACTCAAAACTCCTTTACGTGTTTCCTCCCATACCCTTGATTACTCGTGTTCTGAGGAAGATTTGCCAAGACCGGGCCCAAGTCATATTGATCGCCCCGGATTGGCCAAGAAGGGTGTGGTACACAGATCTTCTCCACCTCTCCTCGTGCCCTCCGCTCCGTCTCCCTCTCAGGGCAGATCTCCTCTCTCAGATGGAGGGGCAGGTTCTACACCCCCACCTCCAGACCTTACACCTTCATGCCTGGAGATTGAACGGGGCAACCTGAATTCCTTTTCTCTCCCACATGATGTGTTGGATGTCATTCTTTCGGCCAGGCGTGACTCCACCAAATCTATTTATTCATACAGATGGTCTAAATTTGTCACTTGGTGTGGAGAGAAATCTGTTGACCCTTTGAAGGCTAGTTTGTCTGATATACTGCAATTTGCTCTTTCTTTGGCGCAGCAAGGGTTTGCAGTTGCCACAGTTAAAGGTTGTCTTTCGGCCTTGTCGGCATTTCTCAGTTTGCCGGATCAGCCGTCCTTGTTTAAATCTCCTGTGGTTTTAAGATTTTTGAAAGGCCTTACAAATAAATTTCCTCCTACCCCCTTTATTGTGCCTCAATGGGACTTAAATCTGGTGCTTACTTTTCTGATGGGTTCTCCTTTCGAACCTTTGCACAAGTGTCCCTTGAGACTTTTGTCTTGTAAGACGGTCTTCCTGGTTGCTATTACCTCGGCAAGGAGGGTAAGTGAGCTTCAAGCTCTTAGTTCGAAGCCCCCATTCTTGACCATTCATGCTGAACGAATGGTTCTTAGGACCAGGGCTGCTTTTCTGCCTAAGGTGGTAACTCCCTTCCATCTAGGACAGTCCATTACCCTCACTACCTTTTATCCTCCCCCTCACCCTTCCAAGGAGGAGGAGCGACTTCACCGTCTGGACCCCAAGAGGGCGGTGAGCTTCTATCTGGACAGGACAAGAGAGTTCAGGGTGGATGACCAGCTGTTTGTTGGATTTGCTGGCTGCAAGAAAGGAAAAGCTGTGCACAAGCACACACTTTAAAGATGGATCATACTATGCATCAAGATCTGCTACTCCCTGGCAGGTAAGGAACCTCCAGAGGGTATAGGGGCTCATTCTACTAGAGCAAAGTCTTCAACATCTGCTTTGTCTAGTTGTGTTCCTGTGGAGGACATTTGTAGAGCGGCAACTTGGGCCTCCCTCCACACTTTCGCGAAGAATTACTGCTTGGATGCCGAAGTGAGGAGGGACGGCCACTTTGCGCGTTCTGTTCTCCAGGATTTTCTGGTATAGGAGAGTGGACACCCTGCTCCGGGAGTGGGGAATGCTGTGGGACTCTATTCGCAATGTGAGGAATCCACTGACAGATGTATCTATCAAAAGAACAAGTTACTTTCCTTCGGTAACGCTTTTTCTGGTAGATACAGTATCTGCCTGTGGATTCCTCACATGCCCACCCGCCTCCCCGTTGTCCACTCTTTTATACCTTAGATAATGACAATGTTTAAATGTTTATATGTTATTCTTCTTGAATTACTGCATTGTCTTTACACTGTGTGTGTTAACTTGACTATTGTATACTGTGTATATATCTACTGTTGTCGGTCCGTCCGTGTGCCTCGAAGGCACGGAAAAAAGGGCGGAACTGATGTCATCACGCCGGCGTGGGCCTATTATGGTGTCGGTGACGTCAGCGGAGTCACGCGCGATGCTGTGCCTCTGTGACGTCGGCGCGAAGCTACAAAAAGAATTTCCGAATGTTGCTGACGCAAGGGGATATTCACAAGGTGAGGAATCCAAAGGCAGATACTGTATCTACCAGAAAAAGCGTTACTGAAGGTAAGTAACTTGTTCTTTTGCGCAAAATGTGATGTTTGTGACTAATGTCTCAAGGAAGTTTTGAAAAGTCTGTATTTGTAGTTCTTTGATGCATTTCATTGATAGGTTGGGTACGTACATGATCTTGTAGGAGTAAGAACCAACTTTTTGAAGCTTGCAATTCAGATCCTCTTCCATTGATGCACTGGTGGTTTTGGAGGGGATTGTTAGAAAGGGTTATATGTCGTTACAACAAATTCCGTTGCAACGCATGCCTTTACCACGCATACGTTACAACGGAATTTGTTTTCTACGCATAACTTTTACCACTAATATTCCTTTACCACGCATAGATTAACAACGTTTTTCGTTGTTAATTTATACATGGTGAGGGCATATTCTTGTTAAAGGTTACACCTCTCCCCTTACACGTCCCCAGCCTCCACTCCTTATAAATACCCCTGCCCTTAACCCTTAATTTTTATTTTTTAGTTACATTTCCGCTTACCTTTTTCCCTCGTCTCCTCTCCATCTTCTTGGTTATGTCGGCCGTACGTCGTAAAGAGGAAGCGGAAGTGTAATTCCGTTTCCTCTTTAACGACGCTGATTTCTTCTGGTTAGTTCTTTTTTATGGGGGGGGGGGGGGGGGAGCCCCTCCAACCCCCTTTATTAATGCCACGCTTTTTTAATTTATTTTTTCCATTTACCACACATACCTTCACTACGTATTTTGTAGTAAAGGTATGCGTGGTAAAGCCTCTCGTTGTTACCACACATGCGTTGTAATGCATGCGTGGTTAAGGTTTTCGTGGAAACGGCCGCGTTGTAGTGGCCGTTTCCCGTTAGAAAGGATAGAGTTAGTAATGTTTCATACAGGATGGTATCTATGGCAGATCTGAGTAGCCAAACTGTTAGATAATTTAGCAGTTATAATTGAGTATGGTTTGAGTATGCGCGGTCATGATATATATGGAGATATCTTCAGTGAATCACAAGCTCTTGGAATACTGGCTTGGGTGTCCTAGATGAGCCTGGTCCATTTGTGGTGAGTTTCTCAATTATCTTAAATTTTTGTTGCCCATAATGTTTTTACACCGATTCTCCATTATTATTTTCGTTTATGCATCAAATATACTGTATAAAAGGATACATCGCAGAAATGGTATTTACAGTTGCATAATAGATCAGCAGCACTTTTTTCAAATTACATTTTTTGTCCATGTTTTATCTTTAAAGCAAGCCATCTCTAATTGTGCTTCACTGTGAATGGTAAAGGCCTTTGTGTTAAGGAATCATATATACAGACCTGGCGGATTTATAGGTGTGGATAAAAATCTTGCCTTAGCAGCAAACAATGCTCTCCAAGTTATTAGTTATGTAAAATGGTAGCCCAAATGGTTTGTGCTGCAGGGTGTTGGGCCTACTTATCCAGTTGACCAAATAAGCATGAAAAAGTGTTATCCTTACACCCCAAACAATATGTTCCTTACATTGGGATACAGGAATTCCATATTCCTGGTTCAAGTGCTATTGGATAATCTTTCGAAGTGAGGCCCATCCGTTTTTATGGTTTATTTTAATAATCCCATGATCGCGAACTTAGATTACAAGTAAGCTGTTTAAAATATATATATATTAACTCCCACTTTGAAGTGGGGGTTACTACAATTATGAAAGAGACGTATGCAACATAAAATGTATAAATGTTTACATGCAGACCTCCAATAGTAACAAGTTCTGCAAGCAATTGTGTTTTCAAAGTTGAAAGCTTAATAGCCTGACTTGGTGTTATTACAAATGTGTTACTTGACTGCATCCACTTCGCATTATTCTTTTTTAAAAGGCATTTATAAACGTGCTATTTTTGTATATCATTGAGTCAGAATTTGGAAGTGATGAGAATGAATATTGATAATGCAATAATCATTGTGATGCATATATTCTTTAGCAAATGTTTTGTTACTGATCCCAGCTAATGTCAGCATGTGATGATATACAACCTGCAATGAATGTAGTACAACATTTTTCTTGTTTGGCAACCGTTGTAGAAACATGAAGATTAATCAAACATTTTCTAGCCAATTAGAGTTATTGCTATTCCACTATTTTGCGTTTCACGAAGCAACATGCTGCCACATTTCTCACCTGCGTCTTTTCTCACCAAATCTTTTGAGGTCTTATTTAACAACAACAACAAAAATTATTTTTTATTGGCCTTTCAGCTGCGAGTTGAAATGGAGGAGGAAAAAAGACAGGCTGTGACGAAAGCTGTGACCAATGTACAAGCAGAGACAGACAGAAAGTGCAAGCAGGTGAAGGAAAAGTGTAAAGAAGAGTTTGTAGAAGAAATTAAGAAACATACAGCTCAAAATAAACAGATGATTTCCCAGACCAAGAAGAAACAATGGGTATGCAAACTGCAAATGTCATAATATATTTGATGTTGTAAATTTCAAATGATACTCATTTATCTTTAATGTGATTGTTACCTGACGAAGGAAGATGGACATTTCAGGATGATGGTTCACTACTTTGTTAATTAGTAAAATGCTTCTAAAGGATACATCTTCCTACAGATTCCTCTTTTGTCAAAATATCCTCGTGAAAATAAATGTTGATGCCAGAGCAAATCCGGCAGCTGAGCTATGAAGGCAGCACACCTGGCGCATGCCTGTGGTGTCAGTTCTGTGTTTGGCCACATAAACAATAGGTTCAGCAACTCAAGCTCCTTCTTAATTCGATTCTTTTTCTCCTTATTTGAGAGTTTTGAGATTTTTGTTTTGAAGATGTCTATAGCCCCAAGGTTTAATCCCTGCCAGGATTGCCATTAAGTGTGCATTATCTAATAGAGACTTCTAGCTGCAGATTCCTTAACATAGAAGTTCCCAGGCGTCAAGCTTGATCCGGAACTTTTGATCAAGTTGTACCCCCTTGCACGCACTGTTAGATGGCACCTTTTGGCTCTGCATGACGTCGGCAACATCGGATATGACATCTCGGTCATCTATATAGGTGCCACCCAGGCGCGCGGACATCAGTTCTTTTCTTTCCGCACCAGTTAAACCCCGATCTGGGAAGAGCTACCCTTCTGTTTTTCGACTTAAGGATTATTTTAAATTAAGTGTCAAGGGATGTCTTCAAAGAAGACCGGTTTTAAACCATGTGGGGCTTGTCACCACGCCATGTTGGTTACCAATCTCCACCTAGTCTGCCTTTGGTGTCTCGAGCGCGACCACGATTCAGAGTCTGGGTTCGACTGTCAAGCCATTGCTCTGAAGGTCTTGCGGGCACGAGCTATGGAGCTCTATGCGGCCTGGCAGTCGACACCATCCAGCGAGACTCCACGGAGATCCGGGTCCCGATTGAAGAAGAGGAGGTTGCGTGACCGCTCCAGTAACCCCAGGTCCTCTTCTTCCCACTCAATGTCCTCAGAACACTCAATAAAAGAGGCACAAAAAGTCCAAGCAGACTTCTATTTCACCTTGGCTGTCATCCGTCGATGAGAGAGGTAAGGAGCACAGACGGTCTAGGCACGGTTCTCCGGAATCAGGATTGACTTTGCGCCTGCCCCCCTTTCCGGGAGCAGGCCCCATGGGGTCAAGAGGGGGTCATCAGATTCGGCGCAGTCTGCTCCAGCTACAGTGCCAGTTGTGCCTCGGGGATCCAATTCCTGATCCGGGATGGCACTGGTCGTGCCAATGTGACCTTCCCCGGCGTTGTACCCGAAGTCGGTGTCTATGGAGCTACTGGTGCTCACTGGTGGCTCTAGCCCAATCCTTATCCCCGACGGCATGGAGTCGGATCGGTGTTGATCCCGGCACCATTAAAACCCTGGGGTTCTATGTTGTGGCATGAGAATTTTCATAACGTTTAAGGCACATCAGAGGACTGGAAAGGGTCTATGAACCGTTTAGAACACCAGGATAAGTCTGCAGATCAGAGGGTCTGGTTTGAGCAACTTGGGGAGGCCAGTCGGCTGGATATGTCCCCAGATGCTGACATGCTCTCTCCGTCACCTGTGGCTACGGTACTTGGACTGGAGTTGCCCTCTGTGTAGGTCAGGTCTAATCTTACCAAAGTGCTTCAACCTGGGGCTTCCACCTCTGAACCCCTGTTACTCTTCAATGAGGCACTAACTGATGTCCTACTAGGCACGTGGTCCAGGCCTAGCACAGGGGCTCCTGTGAATAGGACAATTGCATTCTGCCATCGTCTGGCACTGGGTGACCCAAAGTTCCTCTGCCAACACCCTACCCCTGGAAGCTTGGTGGTGCAGAATTCTACCTTCCAGGGCACGTTCCCTTCCGCCGCTTCAGACCGGGAATCCAAAAGGTTGGAATCATTTGGGAATATGATGTTTTCTTCCTCCAGCCTTGCATTGCGGTCGGTGAATACTGCATGCTTATTGGGCCGTTTCTCCCATTCCCTTTGGGAGATGGTTGCACAAGTGCTGCCACAAGTCCCGGAGGAAGCCCAGGCTGTGCTCTCCCAGACAGTTAAGGATGGGAGGGATGCAGCAAATTTCACCATCAGGTGTGGACTTGACACGACTGATTGACTGGACATTGAGGTTTCATCAACGGTGGCCTGGCGACACCACGCGGGGCTTAGAACGTCTTGCTTCTTAGGCTATGTCTAAGCTAATTTAATGGACATGCTCTTTAGTCGTTCCAGTCTGTTTGGTGGGATGCAGACTCTGCCCCAGAACTGTTCAAGGATTCTCGTGCTACGGCCAGATCCTTCAGGCTTCCTACATGACCTAGTTTCCGGTTGAGCTATCGCCCCTTTCGTGGCCACGGAAGGGGTTTCAGCCTCACCAGCCCTATCCCAGCCACCGTCCTGCGAATACTTCCCAAGTTGTGCATGCCTGTGGCTCATTCCGTCCTAGGAATGGAAGCCAGAATTCATCAGCCACCCTGCCCTCACCAGCTGAAACCTCCAAGCAGTGGGAGGGTGAATCCCATCATCTCCTACACTGGAGGTCCATTACATCGGACAAGTGGGTCTTTCTCTGCCTTTCCTTTCTTTTCCTGCTCCTATTCTGCCAATTCCAGAACGGCTGACAGATGATCATTTAAAATTGCTCCAAGAGGAAGTTACAGCTCTCGTTGCCAAGGGGGCTATTGAGAGGGTCCCAGTTCCGGAAGTAGGCAGTGTCTGTTATGCCTCCTACTTTCTGATTCCGAAGAAGAGCAAAGGATTACAGCCCATTTTAGATCTTTGGATTGTCAGTCTCTTCTTCAAGAAGGAAAAGTTGAAGATGCTCACCTTAACTCAGGTCTTGTCTGCTCTAGACCAAGAAGACGGAATAGTAGCGATGGACCTGCAGGATGTATATTTTCACATCCTCATCCTGCATTACCTGCAGTTCAGGGTAAGCCACGAGCACTTTCAGTTTATTGTGCTTCCCTTCGGCCTTACTAGTGCCCCTCAGGTGTTCACCAAGTTGATGGTGGTGGTTGCAGCTCATCTGCGCAGGTTGGCGGGGTGGGGGGGACTCTAGCCTTCTTCTACCTTGACAACTGGCTGTTGAAGGCATCCTCATCCCAGGCTGTCGTCTTCCACCTTCAGACTACAGTGAACCTCCTGCATTCGCCGGGGTTCTCTATAAACATGCCAAAGTAACACCGACTCCTTTTCAGATGGTCCCTTTTATCGGAGTAGTTCGTGCCACAGTGCAGGTTCAGGCCTATCCTCCTGAGCAGCAAGTCCAGGATATTCAGGTTATGATTCAGATGTTTCAGCCTCTATCCTGGATTTCTGTGAGATTGACTCTGAGGCTGTTGGGCCTCATGGCCTTCTGCATCCTTTAGATAAAGCATGCCAGGTGGCGTATGCAGGCTCTGCAGTGGGACCTGAAGTTCCAGGAGGTGCAGCATCAAGGAAATTTCACCAACATGGTCCAGATCTCTGAGGCAAGTGCGAGAGATCTGCAGTGGCACTTGACGAACCGCGGTTGTGTCAAAGGTAGACCCATCTCCCTTCCTCAACCAGATCACACAGTAGTGACAGATGCGTTACTCCTGGGATGGGGTGACCATCTGGGAGAGGTGGGGATCAGAGGACACTGGTCTCCATCTGTCAGGGCTCCAAATCAGTTTTCTGGCGCTTCAACTGATTCAGTTGGCATTGTAAGCATGTATTCCTTTTGTCAAAGGGAAGTTAGTGCGGGTGTTCACATACAACACCACTGCCATGTAGTACTGCAACAGACTAGGCGGGGTGCGGTCGACGACCCTTGTCAAGATGCCCTGCATCTCTGGACATGACTGGAACAGCAGGGCGTAAGCCTAGTGGTTCAACACCTGGCAGGTTCTCTGAGCGCCAGGGCAGACAAACTCAGCCGTCGATGCCAAGTGGATCACGAATGGCATCTCCAGTCGGAGGTGGCGCAAAGTCTCTTTCAGCAGAGGGGAGAATCTTGGTTGAATCTTTTCGCTTCACAAGAGAACATGCAATGTTAGCAGTATTGTGTGCTGTAGTTTCCATGGCGGCTATCACTCGCAGCACTTTTTGTCAAGAGTGGAGCTCAGGCGTGTTCACCATTCTGTGCATACCACTTCCGCCCAGAGTTCTGAAGAAGATCAAGAATGACCATGCCCAAGTCATTCTTGTGGCTCCAAACTGGGCACGGATTGTCTGGTATCCAGAGCTGAAAACGAGCATCGATCCTTTGATCAGGCTGTGGAGATTGAGCAGAGGCAGTTGGTGGCTTTTGACCTTCCTCCTGAAGTATGCTACGTTATTTTGGCGGTCAGGCAGCCCTCCACTAAGACAGTATATGCCTGCTGTGGGTAAAAGGTTGTATCGTATTGTACAGAAAAGTCTATTGACCCTTTTTCTGCTTTTCTTCTTACCATTCTTTTCATTCTTACCCTTGCCCAGCAGGGCTCTACTTTATGTACTCTTGAGGGATATCTTTCTGCTCTATCCGCTTTTTGCAGCTGCCAGACCAAACCTCTTTCTTGAAGTCTCCAATTGGAAATAGGTTCTTGAAAGGACTGGGTTACTTATTTCCACCCACGCCCTTTGTCATACCACAGTGGACCTTAATTTAGTCCTCATATTTCTTATGTGTACTCCTTTCGAGACTTTGCACAACTGTCCCCTCCATCCTGCTCACCATTAAGACAGCTTTCTGATGGCGATATCATCTGGGTGAAGGATGAGTGAGTTGCAGATGCTATCATGTAAACCCCCCCTACATGATGACTTTTGCAGATAAAGTGGTGCTTTGCACCCTGCCTCGTTTCTTCCAAAGGTGGTGACCCCATTTCATCTGGGTCAATCTATCATGCTGCCCACCTTTTTTGCTCTTCTGCATCCCTCTAAAGAAGAGGGGCGTTTCCATAGTCTGGACCCAATAAGAGCTTTGTCGTTCTACCTTGACTGCACAAAAGAGTTCCAGGTGGACGACCAACATTTTGTGGGGTACGTGGGAGCTAAAAAAAAAAAGGTCTGGCAGTGCAGATAAGGACCATTTCTTGCTGGGTTATTCGCTGCATAAAGGTCTGCTACTCTTTGGCAAAGAAGCAGCCCCCCTGACTGATTAAGAGCCCATTCCACCAGGGGAAAGGCTGTGACTGCGGCCGTGGCACGGGGTGTTCTAGTCCTGGACATCTGTCAAGCAGCAACATGGGCATCTTTGCGCATGTTTGCCAAACACTACTGCCTGGACGGTCAGGTCCGAAGGGACGGGGATTTTGCCCCTACGGTCCTGAAGAACTTTATAGTGTGAGGAATTTGTCCACAGCCCACCGCCAGGAGGGTATGGCTTGAGTAACTATTCTGAGGTAAAGAATCTGCAGCTAGAAGTCTGTATCAGTTGAACAAGTTACTTACCTTCGGTAACGCATTATCTGGTAAAGACAATATCTAGTTGCAGATTCCTTGCAGACCCACCCATGTCTCCACGCTCTGCAGACTCATTTGTTAGGGCTATGGTTACTCCCTTTCTCAGGGCCCTAATTTTGGCACACACTTATGTCAGTCACTTGATGGCTCTGCTCTACTTGTGTGGAAAAGTTCTAATATCTGCGTTCCTGGGTGATATATATATCATAACCAGCGCTGAATGGAGCCACCTGACAGTGCGTGGAAGGGGTATTGCTCGAGCAGACTGGGAAATTCTAAGGTAAGGAATCTACAGCTAGATATTGTCTCTACCAGATAAGATCTGACTAAAAGTCATCATCCACTAGGCATCACTTTCAATCTTCTTCTACCTTGGAAGCTCCTTATATATTTTAGGGAAAAATGAAAGTTAAGTTTACCACACACTTTGTCAGCTTCACTCTGTTTGAGGATTTAGGGAACTCTGTGCTCCAGTTGTTAAAGGACATGCCTCCTTCTGACAAGACGAATGTCAGTTTCGTCATTCTAAAACTCGTCTCCAGCTCCTTTTGGTATCATCACTTTTCACAGGTGGTGAATTTCTAAGTGATACTTCTAACTACAGATTTCACACTTTTAAAATAATCCAATGTGCTCCCCTGAACCAAGATTTTCAATTGCAATTGCTCCTGTGTGCCAGCAGGTGGCTCTGTCCAACTCTGCAACAACCTCACACCACCCATTAGTGAAGAAACCGAGCTACATCAGGGGTGTGGAATTTAATAAAAATATTTTCTGATGGATACATCTGCCAGTGGATTCCTCACCTTGTGAATATCCCCTGCGCCAGCAACATTCGGAAACTTTTGTAGCTCTCCACACCGACGAGGACATGGACGACGTCACAGAGGCACGTCTACGCTCGCAACCCCGCTGACGTCACCGGATCCATAATAGAGCCTCGTCTGCATGATGACGTCAGTTCCCTTTTTTCCACGCCGTCGTTGCTAATGGTTTTTTGGGACCCTCGTAGTATGCTACTTTGTGTGTCCTGTTCTCTTTTCGAGGATGTCTTCAAGGAAATCAGGTTTCAAGCCCTACAGGGAGTGCGGTGAACACATGTCCATTCAGATCCACACGACGATTGCGTATGGTGTTTATCATCGGATCATGACGTCGAGGATTGTGTTTCCTGCAGGAAGATGAACCCGAAGGCTCTAAAAGAAAGGGAAGCCAAGCTGTTTATGGCAAAGATGCATAAGGAAAAAAGAGGCCCGAGGAGATCGAGGTCCAGATCGAAGTCGGACTCGAAGTCGACGTCTGGTCATTCTTCAAAGTCCAAGAAGCATAAAAAGAAGAAGAGGCACGGCTCTCGACGCCGTTCGGAAAAGGAAGAAGCTCAATCGTCGGCTTCGAAAGCCCATCAACATCGTGAGGTTTTTGTATCTCCTTTTCCTTCTCCAGAGAAAGAGACGTCTTCTGTGGCTTCACCGGCGCAGTCACCGTCACCGATTCCTTCTCTATCTCCGGAGCATTCTCCAGCTCCGGTAGAAGAGGTACCAGTACCTGAAGAGTCTCCGACTCCAATGGCTCCACCGTCGGCGCTAGCAGGCCAGAGTCCGGTGATGCCTATGCCTGAGCGTATTCCAGGCGAGTACCCTCCTTTTCCTGGTCCAGGGCAAGACCCATCGCATTATCTAAATGCCATGTATGGTGTCTTTACGAGGGCAATGTACCCCTCTGATGCACCTTCGGGTCCCATGGCATTTAACTTGGGAGTTCCTCAAGCATATGCAGCACCAGCTCCCTTTATGCCTTTTCTTCCTGCAGCTCCGTCCTGTCATTTTCCGGCAGCGAGGACCTAGACGCCGGCGCCAACGTCGATTCCACCTTCTCCGGTGCCGTCAGCTCGACCTCGGTCGACTTCGAATTTGCCTCAGGATCCTGGTTCGACGCCAGTTCCGAATCCATTGGCTCCGTGTACGACTCAGTTGGTGCCGGCCCTGAAGATAAGGTCCAGACGGGAGGCTCAAAGATTGCTGGAGGAGCAGCAATATAGGGAGGATGAGATGGAGGAAGGTGAACTTCAGGAGTCTGAGGGCTTTTTTGAGGATTTAAAAGTGGCAAGTGGTTTGGAGTTATCACCAGAATGGCAGCTCTCTCCTCCTTCAGAGGTTCCCTCTAAATATGTGGTTCCCTTTCACTCTGTAATACGAAAGGCTGCTGATCTTTTGGATCTACAACTTCCTATAACAGAATTTAAGTCCAACATTCTGACAGAGGTACTTCATTCTCCTTCTGCAGTAATTGAACCTTTACTTCCATTCAATGATGCTATCACTGAGCCAATTATGGAGGTTTGGCAAAAACCCTTTTCGGCTCCGGCAGTCTCAAGGTCAGTTGCCAGAAGATGCTGGACGGCTCCAGGAGATCCAGAGTTTTTAACCTCACATCCTGCACCTGAGAGCTTAGTTATTCTAGCCGCCTGCTCAAAGAAGTCAGCTAGAGCATTTCCACAGACTCCGGGTGACAGAGAGTCTAAGAGACTGGATCAGGCTGCTAAAAAGGTGTTTTCATCTGCTTCTATGGCACTTAAGTCCACCAATGCTACTTGCCTTTTGGGCAGGTACATTCATGCCTTAATGGATTCTGCTAAGCAGCTGGCTCCAAAGTCTCGGAGGAGAACAGAAAGAACTTAGATAAGGTATTGTCTGACACGCAGGCGGCTGCAAGACAGGTGATCCAGAGTGGCCTTGATACAGCGGACTCTGTAGCCAGGATAATGGGGTCTTCGGTTGCATCTAGGAGTGCCTGGCTTAAGTCTTCGGGATTTTCTCAAGATGTCCATGTAACTCATTTGGACCTCCCCTTTGATGGTTCTGGACTTTTTGGAAAAAAGGCAGATGCTGCTTTGGATAGATTTAAAGAAAGCAAGGCTACAGCCAAGTCTCTGGGTCTGCAGACACAGCCTAGGGGTTCTTCTTATAGGAAGTTCAGGGACTTTGGAAGGTCGTCCTTTCGGACATACAGACAGCCTCAGCAGCTACAGCTGCAGCAGAACACCCTACCTATAAATTCTATAGGAGGCAGGAACAGAGGTCGCCCACAAGGTCGCCAGCCTTCCTTTTCCTCCTCTACCTCACCCCCTCTTACCACAGGAAAGCAGACCTAGATCCACCATTCTGGATCATGCTGGTCCTGTCTGGGGTCGGCTCACTCATTTTCTGCAAGATTGGGAATCGGTCACTACAGACCTTTGGGTTCTCAATCTTGTGGAGAATGGGTATGCCCTTCCCTTTCGGGAATTCCCTCCAAATTACCCTCCTTGCCAAGGGTTTTGCTCGGAGGACTTCTTCTTCTCCTGCAGGAGGAAGTCCTAACTTTATTGAAAAGAGGTGCAATAGAGGTGGTTCCAGAGCAGGAAAGGGGTGCTACTCTCGGTATTTCCTGATACCCAAGAAGAATGGCAGGTTACGTCCAATCCTGGATCTCAGGATCTTGAATCTTTTTCTGAAGCAAGAAAAGTTCAAGATGCTCACCCTAGCGCAGGTTCTTCAAGCGCTGCAGCAAGGGGGACTGGATGGTGTCGATCGACTTGCAGGACGCGTATTTTCATATCCCGATCCTGAAGTCGCAGAGGAAGTATCTCCGTTTCACGGTGGGGTCGCAACATTATCAGTTTGCGGTCCTCCCGTTTGGACTTACTATTGCATCACGAGTCTTCACCAAGGTGATGGCAGTGGTGGCAGCCCATCTCAGAAGATCAGAGATTCCAGTTTTCCCCTATCTGGACGACTTGCTGATCAAAGCAGAGTCGCCAGAGAAGGTTTATCATCATCTGCAAGTGACAACACAGCTGTTGTACAAATTGGGTTTTTCGATAAACGTGCCCAAGTCTCACCTGGTGCTGTCTCAGCACAACCTATTTATAGGGGCGGTACTAAACACTACTGTCTGCCAAGCATTCCCTCAACCTCAAAGGATTCTCAACATTCAGGAAATGATTCCCTTGTTTTACAATGGAGCGGTCATTCTAGTCCTGAAGGTCCTACGCCTGCTTGGTCTGTTTGCTGCCTGCATTCTGTTGGTCAACTATGCACGCTGTCACATGAGAGCGCTCCAGTGGTGCCTCCGCAGGCAGTGGTATCAGCACAGGGGAGTTCTCGGGGAGTCTGTGAAGATCTCCAGAGAAGCTGCAGCGGATCTGTCTTGGTGGAGCATGGAAGGCAATCTGTCTCAGAAAAAGCTCTTCCATCTGCCTCCATTGGTTGCCACAGTGATAACGGATGCATCCACCTTAGGGTGGGGTGCTCATCTGGGGGAGCTGTAGATCAAGGGTCTTTGGTCTCCAGAAGAAAGGTTGCTTCACATCAACCTTCTAGAATTGCGGGCGATACGTTTGGCGCTCAAGGCATTCCTCCCTTCCCTTCGCGGTCAGTCGATTCAAGTCGTAACGGACAACACTACCGCGATGTGGTATGTCAACAAGCAGGGAGGAGTGGGGTCGCATTGTCTCTGCAGAGAGGCTCTGCATCTCTGGTCCTGAACCATCAGATTTGTCTGATGGTAAATCATCTGGCCGGAGTTCTGAACGTACGTGCGGACATTCTCAGTAGGCAGTTCTCAGCCGACCACGAGGGGAGGCTTCATCCGGAGGTGGTTCGTCTCGTCTTTCGGACGTGGGGAATTCCTCGGGTGGACCTGTTTGCCACTCAAGAGAACGCTCACTTCCCGTCATTCTGCAGTCTCCAGTTTCCGAAGCAGGGAGCTTTGGGAGACGCGTTTCAGTTTAGTTGGGGCTCACAACTCCTTTACACGTTTCCTCCCATACCCTTGATTCCTCGGATTCTGAGGAAGATTTGCCAAGGTCGGGCCCAAGTCATGTTGATCGCCCCGGATTGGCCAAGAAGGGTGTGGTACTCAGATCTTCTCTACCTCTCCTCGTGCCCTCCGCTCCATCTCCCTCTCAGGGCAGATCTCTTCTCGCAGGGGCAGGTTCTACACCCCCACCTCCAGAGCTTACACCTTCATGCCTGGAGATTGAACGGGGCAACCTGAATTCTTTTTCTCTTCCTTCTGGCGTGGTGGACGTTATTTTGTCCGCCAGAGGTCTCTCCACCAAGTCTATCTATTCCTATAGGTGGTCCAAATTTGTCCATTGGTGTGGGGAGAAGTCTATTGACCCTTTGAGGGCTCGTTTATCTGACATTTTTCAGTTTGCTCTATCTCTGGCCCAGCAGGGTTTTGCTGTGGCTACTGTGAAGGGCTATTTATCTGCTTTGTCGGCATTCCTTTGCTTGCCATATCAGCCATCTTTGTTTAAGTCCCCTATTGTGTTAAGTTTCATTAAGGGCCTTACCAACAAATTTCCGCCCACTCCTTTTATTGTGCCTCAATGGGACTTAAATCTTGTCTTCACCTACTTGATGGGTTCTCCCTTTGAACCTTTGCACAAGTGTCCTTTGAGACTACTGTCTTTCAAGACTGTTTTTCTTGTTGCAATTACCTCGGCAAGGAGGGTAAGTGAGCTTCAAGCGCTGAGTTCGAAACCCCTATTCTTGACCATTCATGCTGAAAGAATGATTCTCAGGACCAGGGCTGCTTTTCTGCCTAAGGTGCTAACTCCCTTCCATCTGGGGCAGTCCATTACCCTTCCTACCTTCTATCCCCCCCCTCACCCTTCCAAGGAGGAGGAGCAGCTTCACCGTCTGGACCCTAAGAGGGCGGTGAGCTTTTACCTCAATAGGACTAAAGACTATTGTGTGGACGACCAGCTCTTTGTGAGTTTTGCTGGCTGCAGGAAAGGAAGAGCGGTGCATAAGCACACACTTTCCAGATGGATTATCTTGTGCATCAAGATCTGTTACTCCTTGGCTGGTAAGGATCCTCCAGAGGGTATAAGAGCTCACTCTACTAGGGCAAAGTCTTCTACGTCTGCTTTGTCTAGAGGTGTTCCTGTAGGGGATATTTGTAGAGCGGCAACTTGGGCCTTCCTCCACACTTTAGCGAAGCATTACTGCTTAGATTCCGAAGTGAGGAGGGGTGGCCATTTTGCGCGTTCTGTCCTTCAGGATTTCATGGTATAGAGGAGTGGACACCCTCCTCCGGGAGTGGGGGACTGCTGTGGGATTCTATTCACAAGGTGAGGAATCCACTGGCAGATGTATCCATCAGAAGAACAAGTTACTTACCTTCGGTAACACTTTTTCTGGTGGATACAGTATCTGCCTTTGGATTCCTCACTAGCCCACCCGCCTCCCCGATGTCCACTCTTCTATACCAGCAAGTGTTTACTTTATGATTGTGTCTTTCAGTGGTAATGTTTGATTGTTGTTACATTGATTTCACACTAAGTGTGTTAGTTTGAATACTGTGTATACTGTACCTATTTATGTCGGTCTGTCCGTGTGCCTCGGGGGCACAGAAAAAAGGGGCGGAACTGACGTCATCACGCCGACGAGGCTCTATTATGGATCCGGTGACGTCAGCGGGGCCGCGAGCGGAGCCGTGCCTCTGTGACGTCGTCCTCGTCGGCGTGGAGAGCTACAAAAGTTTCTGAATGTTACTGTATCCACCAGAAAAAGCATTACGGAAGGTAAGCAACTTGTTCTACTTATCGATAGGACAGGTTGTATCATAAATCTACTTGTCCTGTAAAAAAAACTCCACTGGTCCTTTTGGTGCCACGGAGTGCAGCAACAAATTATGACAGGAATCTCATTATATAAAAGCTCTTATATTACCCTTTCTTTTTATGCCAGGGCTCATGCTATAATAGGCTTTGCTGATGCTTATTTATTTTCTTTTTTTCCCATTATCTTGTTGAAACTGTTTGCACCAGTTATCAATTTTTATGGTTTAAATCTTTTATTGGGTTTTCCAACAAACAATACATTCCACAATGTTAGGCTAAGAGACAGCCCTCGTAAGATGTACTATAAGCATAAGCGGCAGGCCTATGCAGCTAGAAACATGTGGAAAAAAACAGAACAAAACACATGTCGTGTGGATAACTTATCCCGCCCTCCCTCCCCTTCCCCCACCCCGTCCCTCGTCCACTAAAGAAAGAAAAGTGTACAGTGTTAGGATCAAGTTTTGAAACTCATGCCTCACCCCCTGCCTCCCTGGGGTCAGAAAGCCGTAAAAGTCAGAGATACCTTGGGCAGGTGGCTTCCCTAAACTCGGAGGAGAGAAGGGACAAAAAGGGTTGCCATAATTCTGCAAATGAGGAGGCCTTTCCCGCCATAGTCAGCTTCTCTATCCCCGGGACTTACCATAGTCGATGCAGTCAGCCTCTGAAGGTGGGGGTCTGAGAGGTGCGCCAATGTGTCAGAACGTTTTGCACTGCCAAACTCAACGCTATTGCCATGAGCCGACCCCGGTGGGATTTGAGTGGGAAGGTCACAGGATTCAGGAGGCCTAGAGGAACATAAGCCGGGAAGCGTGGTATTTGTGTGTCTAAGTGTGTGTCTACTTCGTCCAGGATTTGAGTCCAATATTCCCGGATATGCATGCTGTCCCAGAGCAAATGTACCAAAGACCAACCTCCCCGCACCCCAGCCAGCAGCTAACGTCCTGAGATGGGTCTATAGAGCAAAGTCTTTCGGGGGTATAGTACCAATAAGTGACGATTTTAGTGAGGGTTTCCGTCAGTCCCATGTGGTAGGCCGAGTGGCGAGCTCTGTAATTTACCCCTTCCCATTCCTTGTGGGTGAGTGTTTTGCCCAGGTCCCTTTCCCACCTCGCACGACTAGCGTTGTACATGTGTGTGTTCCAGGCTAAGAGCATTTTATAGAGGTCCGAAGTAAGCTTCTGGTCAGCGGTACGCCTGACAAGCCACTTTTCATATATGGTCAGAAGCTACTGGCGGAAGATTTCATCTGGGAATGAAGAACCCAGTGTCAAATCTGACAGTACTGGAGTCCATAGTCCAGTTTGAGCTGGTGGAACGGAATAATGCAGTCCAGGTCGAATAGGTGGCCCGCCAAGCGGCAGCCTGAGGACCTCCATCGAGCAGTGGCACCTGCGTCCATACCCGGTTGGAAATCAGGATTCTCAAACAACGGGGTAAGCGGCAAGGGGAAGGTGGTGAGATTGTGTTTAGGTTAGTGTTATCCCAATGTCCAGCAGGACCCTCGTGATACAGGACTCATAAAGGTTAGGCGGCCTATGCTTCCTGCGTGTAAAGGGAATACCCTGCAGCGGTTTAGCAGCTAGTGCCTGGTCTTGGAAGAGGCAGTGTTTTACGGACTCAAGGCTAAGTAACGTAATTGAGCAGCCTGAAAATAAAGACAGAGGTCGGGGATGCCAAGTTCCCCTTTCTCCAGGGGGAACATCGTCAAAGCTTGCTTCATCCTGGGTTTGCGGCTGTTCCATACAAAGTGTGCACGTTCGGATTGGGTCTGTTTGATCCAACCCGCTGAGGGTCGGAGTGGTAAGGTATGGTATAGGTATAGAATCTGAGGCAGAATGGTCATCTTGATCGCCGCTATTTTACCAAGCCAGGAGAGTGGGTAGTGTTTCCAGTGGCTCCGTTCCGTATATATCTTCTGCCGCAGTCTTGTGCAATTGATGTGCACTATATCCGCCAAGGATGATGTCCGCTGAATCCCAAGGTATGGGATCGCATCAGTAGCCCATTGGATGGGATGACGGTTCTGGAGAGAGGCCTTCTCAATAAGGTGTAAAACTCGTTTTGTATTTTCACTCGTCTGCCGTTGGGGGGTAAACCCGGCATGGTCTGGGTCAATTAGCTCAGTCATATAAGACGAGAGGCAAGCCTCCAGTATCCCAGTGTATAATTTAAGGTCAATGTTAAGGAGGGAGATGGGGCGATACGCCCCACAGGCCATCTTGTCTTTTCCCAGTTTCGGGATGACCACTATGGAGGCCTCGAGCATCTCCACTGGGATCACACCCGGTTCAACGAACAAGTTAAAAAGCTTGGTAAGCACAGGGGCCAGAAGAGAGCAAAACGTTTTTATAGAATATGTCGGAAAAACCGTCGGGCCCCGGGGCCTTGGCGAGTTTGAGCCCCGATATGGCCGCTATGCCCACCTCTACTCTTATGTCGCGATCTTAGTGATCAGCCTGAGCCTTCGTCAGGGTTGGCAAGCCGTCGAGTGCGAGATAGGCGGCACCGTCCGCGAGGGAGATAGGGGAGCTAGTATAGAGACGGGCGTAGAAATCCCGAAACGCCTCTGCAATTTCAGAGTCTGCTGAGACTCGCCTTCCGTAATCCCGCTGGATCTCCCTAACCCCCTGCTTTAGACGGGTTTCTCTTAATTTCTGGGCGAAGAGGCGACTGCACCTGTCCCCTCCTACATAGTAAGCGTGACTCAACCAAAGGGCTGCGTACTCCGCTCCGTCCTGGTCTAGAGCGGCAAGTTGTTGCCGCATAGCTTTGAGCTGGCGCCAGACGTGAGGCGCTCCAGTCCGTTGATGAATCTGTTCTAGTTCTTTTGTCTTTTGGGAAAGGTTGTCTCTTACGTCTGCGTTCTTTGTTCTCTGCAGACGAGAGGGCCACTAGCTCCCCTCGATTTACTGCCTTAAGCACCGCTCATTGCATGGAAAGTGAGGTGACGGTGTTCGCGTTGTGGGAAAGGTAGTCTTTTATGCAGCGATGTACCTGGTCAACCACCGTGGGTCGGTGTAGTAGTGTTGCGGAGGCACCAAACCCTAGGAGAACACTGCATGGGGGAAGTGTGTGAAGGTAGCAATGACCGGTGCATGGTCCGATAGAGAGGCCACCCCATCACCACATTCGTAGCCAACGCCTGCAGAGGTGTGGATGCCAGCAGGTTATCCAAACTAGCATATGTTTTGTGAGCATTGGAGTAGTAGGAAAATTCATGGCTGTGAGAATGAGCACAGCGCTAGAGGTCATTCAAGTCTAGTTCGTGCAGTCGAGTCAGGCCTGTCGTGGATAAAGCCCCGGCCTATTTAGTACGCTGGCAAGATCCATCTGCAGTGTTATCAAAGACAATTTTTAGGTCACCCCCCAGAAGGATCCTACGCTCCATTGTGGCCGTCGCCTCAGTGAGTGCAGTGTGTAGAAATTAGACCTTCATTGGGGCTGTATACGGAGCCAATAGTGAATGTTATACCTCCCAAGGCAAAGCGGTAGGTAAGAAGCTTCCCTTTTATTTCAGCTTCTTTATGGAGAACTTCTCCTCGGAACCGCTGCGCGACCAAAATGGCCACCCCAGCCGATTAGGTGGGGCCCGAGGAAAACAACTGTGTCGGGAACCTGGTAGATTTGAGGCGATGGTGATCTTTAGGTAGTAAGTGCGTTTCCTGGAGTAGGCATATGTCCACTCCAGTGTTTTCCAAACAGGACAGGACCGCCTTACTTTTAACGGGGTTATTAAGACCCCGAACATTCAGGGTGAGTATTTTAAGTGTGGTAGGGTACATATCATCAGGAGGAGGTGAATGGCCTTGGATGGGATCCATGATCCCCTGCGAGGTCATGACAGCTGTCGTACCAAGAGGCACTGCCTGAAGGAGAGTTTGTAGTGGATTAAAAAATATGGACAAGGAACCCCACCCTCCCCAAAACACACAATAGACCTATCAGATCGAGCCATCGGAATCGCGAAAGTCAGCCGGGCTTCGACTTAGCCAGTTCTGCGGGCAGGGTCTCAAGGGCCGATTTCTGGCCCAGTGAAATTTCAGCAGGAGGAAGTCTTCTCGGTCGGCGACTTCGGCCTTGTTGGCGCCAGAGGGGTTTTCCATCATCTGCATCCTGGTTAGGACCGTCATTGCCACTATCTTCCGCCAGATGGTCCACTCAGAGCAACCGGCAGGCTTCCAAAGGGAGCATAGCTGATACAGATTGCCATCCATGCGAAAAACCAGCCAGAATGGGTGATCCCAGCTGTATGAGACGGGACGTTGCCGAAGATACGTTGTTATAGGCTTGAAAGTTCATTGTTTTTGTAAGGTGAGTGCTGCCAGGTTCTGGTAAAGGACAGGAGTCTGACCTCGGAATATCAGGGGGTGCAATTGTCGCGCCTTTTGGACGATTTCTTCTTTGGTCCGGAAGTCCTGCACGCATACCAGGATATCAGATGGTGGGGCTGTCGCGGCCCGCGGTGGAGCCACTCGGTGCTCTGTCCAGGTGTAAGTCAGCGTCCAGTGGTCTACCCAGAATATGGTTGAAGAGTTCCCTGGTTTACTTAAAGACATCGTCAGCTTCCTCGTTGGTCTTCACTCCCCAAATCCGAACGTTGTTGCGGCGGGAGCGATTTTCCAGGTCTTCGAGATGCGACTGCAGGTCTAATTGTTGGTCGTGAATTCTGAGGACCTCCTGTTGGAGTGCCGTCATCTCCATGTTCCTCCCGTTGCATTTCTCCTCTAGCTCGGCGACTCTCTCTCCAATGCCGTCCATCTCTCTGCGGACGTCTTTGATTTCCGCCGTGAGGTCTCGCTTAAGGGTTTGCAGATCTTCCCGCAGTGCAACGAAGAGAGACTCCAGGAAGGCTTTGGTGATCAGTTTACTGCTGTTGCCGCCCAGGGGCGCAGCATGCTCGGGCCGGTCACCATGTTGCCTGTGTGTTGATCAGCCTGTGCCTTGGCAAACAAGTCTTTGAAGGATCTGTCTTATGCCCTCAGGAGGAGGACATGTTGTTCCCCAGTCACTGAACCGACCAAATGATGCTTGGGCTCTCCCGGGACTAGGGTGGCAGGGAATGGCCCCCGCCGATCTGATGTATGGACCGGTGCGCTGGTATCTGGGAGCTCCTTGGCCAGGGACTGGTGGTAGCATCCAGCTGATGGGGTCGCCCACCCCCCACCCCCGACTCCCAGCCCTAGTCAGCAGGTTCTCTCACTGCAATATCGAGACCCAGGCACTGCTTCACCGGCAGGGCTCAAGTATCCTCCGTTTGCCACTGCTCTGCTGTGCCTGGGGGACCCCAAGGGGTGCGATGATTCAGTTCGGCAGTCGTGTGTCTGTCTTGGGGCTTGCCTCACGAACTATGCCACTCAGCTAGGCTGCGCACTGGATGGCAGGGGGTGATAGGCTATGAAGGCTGCCAAGGAGGGGTGGAACTGCAAAGTCTCTCCGCTGCCCCCGTGTTCTTACAGGCCTCTTGATCCTCTTACCTGCACTGTGTTTCGATTGACCGGTCCTCCGCACCCGCGACCAGCCGCCTAAAGACTCAAAATGGCCTCCGGGGCTCACCAATCACCGGAGAGTCGCGCTGCCGAATGGCGGGTCGTGTCTTTCCCCTCTGCTGGTGAGGCAACTGCGTTGGGGGTCTCTGTGGCATACTGGAGGCCTCAGGCGTGGGTACTGTCTCTCACCCCTGTTGTGCGAGCTCCGGTCCAACCGCCTGACTCTAAGCTCCCCCACCGGGGCCCCCACATCGCTCGTGGCGGACCACCACCCGACTCCTTGTTCCTCCCCGCCGCTCTCCCTTGCTGCGCATCGCCTCCCCAGGAAAGTCACTTGCCTGTGGTTGCTGGGGCGGAGGAGTCCAAAGCAAGCTCACGGGACCCTCGACCAGTCCTGAGCCCACCAGGTCTTCATTAGGCCACCTTAAGATGGAGGTTGGGCGCCACACCACTGTGGTCTCAGCTGTGTCAGGAGTCTGGTCTCGATGCACTGGGGCAAACTGAAACTCAGCCACTGAGGAGATATCCGCAACAGGGGTCATTTAGGTGTGCTGGGGGCACTGGGGACACCCCTCGTCTCTCTCCTCTTGTGGGCGAACCCCGGGCTGACAGCCAGGTCCCGGACTTCTCCACTGGAAGCCCCTTGACCCCGGTGGCCGACTGCCACCCGAGTCCTCAGTCCCCGCCTTCCGCTGATTTGTGTTGTGTGGCGCTGCACCGGGGGAGGACCCCGGCTCCCGGCTGCTGGGGGCGGGAGGCCCCTGACCGGACCCCAGGACCCTCAACCAGCCCTGGACTCACAGGTTCTGTGCCAGGCCGCCCCAAGATGGCGGGTAGGCGCCACTTATCTCCGGCCTCCACCACGCCGGTAATGGGCACTGCTGTGTTGGTGCGGGCAGGAACCTTGGTGCCTTTAGAAGCTGAGGGTCGGTGTGTCAAAATGCGCCAGCCACGGCCTCTCCCAGACCCGTGTCTCCTCGGGCCGAACCCTAATCTCTGCTGCCAGTCGCTGCCCTCCCGCTCCGCTCCTCCTCGTGGTCCGGCCACAGCGCCGCCTAACCTTCACTCGCAGTGGAAGAACAAGCCCCGACAGCCGGCAGTACCCGGGGCCCAACTCCTTCGGAATCATCCTTTCGAGCCGGAGCAAATGCGTGGTCGTCTTGTAGCTGAATACAGCTTAAAGCTGGTGCTGTGATGGGCCGTCCATGGGAGCGACAGAGCAACACGTCCGCTCACTCCGCCAACTGGGCCACGCCCCCCCCCACCCCCACCCACTTATCCATTTTTAAATGATGCTTCAAAGAAATGTAACCTACAATATCACAGTTTTTAGAGCGAGCCTATAGCGGCAGCGCGCATGTGCTGCTCGCATTGCGAGGCATGCAGTATTCAGTATGAAGTGGAAGCTCCGCCCATGTTTTTAATTGGCTTGTGTCATTGTCTTTCGTAAATGCTGCCGTCTGATTGATTGTGAGGCTGGTTAGTCCCTCCTTATTATGGCCATGTCATCATTTGTACCCTCCCATGGCTACTGGCACTTTACTTTGAGTGTTACACGATACGGTACATGTAACTTTATTCAGACTATGAGCACTACTTTGTGCCTTCTCTCCCCCCGCCCGCATTCCTGTTGTCTGTGATGCAATGGGTCTAGCGTAAATGCGAGTCCTATTGCATTGCAAATGCTTGTTTATCCAGTTTTGAAGTTAATAGTGAATTCTTTTATAAGGTTAACCCGTGGGTCAGAAGCTAGATACTGCTGCATGCATTTTGATATAATATGATTGCTTGTGATAGAAAACCACAATTGCCTGTACTTGCTCCTCCACTTTATCCTAACTAGGGGGGCGGTATATTCAGGGAGCTGGATATGGTACAGCCTTAACGCCCAGTGTTTGCTTAGTGAATGGTTGGGCCGGGGATGCGACAGCATTCCAGAGAGCCATGCAGAGAGTGTGTATGCTGTGCAGCTGTAGTCTCTGGCTGTCTCGCTGGATCTCTGGGCTGTTTGAAGGGGGCTCTGCCGCAAAGTGAATTACATATCTTACTTTGCTGTTCCTGGATAAACAGTTGAGTGCCCCTCCATGCAAGAGTATAGTACCACCCGGCTGCTGCTGATCCCGGATCTGAATTTGCTGCTGGGGAGCCACAGGGACGCTTACCGGAGTACATGAGGTGCTCTGAATTGGTCAGTCCACCTGCCCACGATGGATGATGAGAGGTATGTGCTTGCTGCAGGTAACAAAAGATAAAAAGTAGGCAAAGGGCACACTAAATCAAAACGTCAGCCTGCTGGTGAGTGGCTGAGATGGAGAAACCAGCTGGGAGTGCATGCATACCTGGGTAGACTTGCTGCATGATTAGGGTAACAGGAAAGCAAGACCAGGCAATCTGCTGCATGAATGACAGGAGGGCCAAGCAAGCAGCCAGGCTGCAGGAGATGGGTAGCTGGGGGTCACAATAAGCACTAGCCTTCTGACAGGGGGTTCTGAGACCGTTACCCGAGAACAGCCTGCACTGCAGATGGTTAGCTATGGTCGAGGTCAGCTGGCTCACTAGAGGCAGACGGCTAGACTCAGTGATTTATTAGGCTGAGCAGGGTCGGACGGGGACAGAAACTAGGCCCTGGCACCAATTAATTTAACCCCTATTAACAAATTAGATCGCTAAAAAACTGGCCCAAATTTTCAAAACGAGGCAGTTTGTAACTTGTAAAGATACATTGTATTACTGTTTTGCAAGGTATGGGCGACTGCATGGATCTGAGCTTGTTGCAGGCAATATTAATGGTAATATCGGGGAATCACCAGTAAAAGACAGCCCACCAGACCTTATAGCAGGCCCACAAACAGCCAGAAAAACACCCCACACCCAGAGCTGTCAGACCAGCCCTGACATTTCCAGATTGCCCTATAGAAAAGTCTGACCCTGGCATAGAGACAACCATGGTGGATAGTCAGAGGCCGGCGCAGATGGGCATCCGGGCTCACAGGCAACAGTTTCGAGCAGCTTGCAGCAGTTGAATAGCTGTGTTGTTGCATTGCTATGATTTTTGCTCAGAGGGTTGCTACCACTAGTGTGTCCCCGCAGTCTGTATTGGGTTGAAACCAGACTTTGTGGTGCTGCAGACCGGCATTGGAGAGGACTAGTGACATCAGGGAGTAAAGCAGGCAGTCTGACTTCACATGGCCGCAGGAGCTAGTAGATATTAGGAGAGGAAAACTCTGCATTAAAGTGTTAAAGAAGGCACCTGCTTGAAACATACTTTACAGCAAATACCAGTGACCCCTGAAAGTGAGTTCAGAGAAGCAAAGCAAATGGCCTACTGGAGACAGTCCGGTAAAACCATGTGCCTGCATAACCTTTTGAAGTTTAGCCCAATATGTAGTGTAGCCAATAGCATTCAGTCTGCCAGAGTTAGATAGTTATGGCCTGGGGAGTAGAGGATGAAGGTCATGTGGTGAAAAAGGCGCCATGTATTTTGGGAATCAAGAAAGGTTAACTTGCTCAGATGGAAGGAGACCGTGATGGGCAACTCTTGCACCTTAGGATCAGTAAACACTGCATTGGCAGCCGAGAACTGATGTGTGGGTCAGAGGGTAACAGAAGTAACAATGTGTTTGAAAATATAATCTGGGCACAGTGCGACAAAGCAGCAGAGCCCATCTGGTTAAAAGTGTTGGAAATTAGAAGTGGGTAGAATACAGCTAACTGGTGTTCAGGTAGGAGAACATTAACAAGCATTTGCAGTGCAATAGGTCTCGCTTTTATGCGACTTTGAGCTATTGGCATTGCAAATGACAATGCCTTTTATTTTTGTAAATAGGAGACCTATTCCATTGCAAATGCTTGCTTTCTTCCTACTTGCATTGTTTTGTGAGCATTTTATTTTGAAAGCAAAGGATCATCGATCTTGCTTTCAAACGTCTGCAAATATTTGCATCTAATTAGAGAGCATTCTGGGAGCATTGTATGTAGCCTGATATTTTTAAATTTTGCAAATGTTTGCACACTGGAACCACTGTCAGTAGTGCAGTCCGAGCTTACATTTCCTTAGAACACTCAGCCTAATAAGAAAGGCTTTGTATTAAAGTTCAGCTGGCTGCCTTCCACCAAAACAGTGTACGTGTGCCGTTAACAAAAAATGTGTAATATTTTATAATTCTTATAGATACATCTGCCGTGTGGATTCCTCACCTCGTGAATATCCCCTGCGTCAGCAACATTCGGAAATTCTTTTGTAGCTTCGCGCCGACGTGGACCCGGATGTCATAGAGGCACGGCATCGCTCGCGACTCCGCTGACGTCACCGACGCCTATAATAGGCCCACGCCGGCGTGATGACATCAGTTCCCTTTTTTCCGCGTCGTCGACGCTAACGGTTTTCTGGGATCGTCTGTAGCCTTTGCTGTAACTTTGTTACTTGCTATTTGTTTCTAGTCTCTTGTCTTCTCTTTCTTTCGACATGTCTTCGAAGAAGACCGGGTTTAAGGCCTGCAGAGAATGTAACAAGGTGATGTCCATCACAGATCCGCATGAATGCTGTTTGTGGTGTCTGAGCTCCGACCACGACGTCGAGGACTGCCAATCCTGCAGGAAGATGGCACCAAAGGCCCTCCGGGAAAGGGAGGCGAAACTTCTGGTTGCCAAGTTTAAAGAAGGAAAAGAGAAGAAGAAATCAAGATCACGGACTCGACGCTCGAAGTTAAGGTCTCGCTCGAGGTCACGATCGGATTCGTCCTCAGCCCATGCTTCAAGGTCTTCGAGGAAGAAGCATAAAAAGAGAACCCATGAATCCCGACATCGTTCGAGGAAGGAGTCGGGTTCCAAGACGAAGTCGCAGGTGAAGCTGGTCGAGAAGTTGGTTTCTTCGGCTTCGGAGGAACAGGATGCCGAGGCTGAGGCGTCGCATGCAAATTCACAGAGTTCGCCGAAGCAGAAAGCTGTTCCATCTCCGGACCCATCCCATCCTTCTGGTCGGGAGGATGAAGGTGAGGTGGAGGTGGTTGGAGAGGGAGAGGCCCCGTTGCCCGAAGGTCTGTCGACTCCGGTGCACCAGCCTGAAGAGGTGGTCGACGTCACATCAACTCCGCGCCCTCGAGATCCGCCTGGGGGTTCGTATCCAGCCTTCCCAGGTCCAGGTCAGGATCCTTCGCATTTTCTGAATGCGATGTTCGGAATTTATTCAAGGGCTATGTATCCCTCTGGGGCTCCTGCTGGTCCTATGGGTCCGATGGCATATGGTCTGGGTGTTCCTCAATCCTCTGCACCTGCGCCCTTTATGCCGGCTCCGACGCCGCATTGGCATTATCCGAATCCGGCGAGGCCTTCTACCCCGATCCTTCGACGCCGAGGTCGACGTCTCCGATTCCGTCGACTCTAGTCCCTTCATCTTTGAAGCCGAACCCTGATCGACCTCGTGGTTCTATTCTTCGTCCTACGTCTGGTTCGGCACCGGCTCCGTCGGAGTCGGTTGCGGATCCGTCGGCTTCGATTGTGAAGCAAAGATCAAGGCGTGAGACCCAGAGGTTGCTGGAGGAAGAAAGATATCGTGAAGAGAATCTGGAGGAAGGCGAACTGCATGATTCTGAGGATCCTTTTGAGGACCTTTCTGTTGCTAGTGGCCTGGAGCTGTCACCTGATTGGGACCTTGCTTCGGTTTCTGATGAACCCTCAAGGGATGTGACGCCTTATCATGTGGTGATAAAGAAGGCTGCGGGTTTGTTGAACATTGCTCTTCCAACTGCAGAATTTAAATATAATCTGCTCACGGAGGTCCTTCATTCTCCTTCCTCAGTGTCTGAACCATTGTTGCCTTTTAATGATGCCTTAAAGGATCCAATTTTGGAGATTTGGAAAAAACCTGTTTCGACTCCTGCTGTGTCTAGAGCAGTAGCTAGGAGGTATAGGACAGCTCCTGAAGACCCTGAGTTTTTATCCTCTCATCCTCTTCCAGAGAGTTTGGTGGTGCAGGCTGCATGTTCCAAGAGATCTACGGGTGCTTTTCCGCAGGTCCCAGCGGATAAGGAGTCGAGAAAGCAGGATCAGGCTGCTAAGAAGGTTTTCTCTTCTGCCAGTATGGCTTTGAAATCCACGAATGCTACCTGCTTGATGGGGCGTTACATCCACGCTCTTATGGACACTGTGAAGCAGTTGGTGCCCAAGGTGCCTGAGGAGAGTAGGAAAGACTTTCAGGAGGTAATCTCTGATACTCAAGCTGCAGCAAGGCAGGTTATTCAAAGTGGTTTGGACACGGCAGACTCTGTTGCTAGGGTCATGGGTTCTTCCGTAGCCACAAGAAGAGCTGCATGGCTGAAGTCAAGTGAGTTTTCAACAGATTTCCAGGCGGCATTGATGGATCTTCCATTTGACGGGTCTGGTTTGTTTGGAAAAAAAGCGGACACTGCCTTGGAACGCTTTAAAGACAGCAGGGCGACTGCGAAGTCTTTGGGCCTTCAGTCCAGGGGCACTTTTGGTAGACGTTCAAGGGGATTTGGGAGATTTTCTTTTCGTGCCTATAAGTCAACCCAGCAGCAGCCGCAGCAGCAGCAAAACACGCTGTATAGATCTTATAGAGGCAAGCAGAGGTCCCGGGCTCGGGCCATAACGCTTCCTCCTCCTCTTCCTCTTCCCCTTCCCAGCCCACTGCTTCCGCAGCAAAGCAGCCCTAGATCCACCATTCCGGCTCATATGGGCCCAGTAGGGGGCCGGCTTACCCATTTTCTTCAAGATTGGGAATTGATAACATCAGATCTTTGGGTTCTCAATCTTGTGGAGAATGGGTATGCGCTTCCTTTTCGGGAGTTTCCCCCGAATTATCCTCCTTGCCAGGGTTATTGTTCAGAGGACCACCTGCTTCTCCTGCAGGAGGAAGTTCAGGTTCTGTTTCGAAAAGGTGCAATAGAGGTGGTTCCGGAGCAGGAGAGGGGTCAGGATTGCTACTCCCGGTATTTCCTGATACCCAAGAAGGATGGCAGGCTTCGGCAGATTCTGGATCTCAGGATCTTGAACCTTTACCTGAAACAGGAGAAGTTCAAGATGCTCACCCTTGCTCAGGTTCTTCAAGCGCTGCTGGAAGAAGACTGGATGGTGTCGCTCGACTTGCAGGATGGGTATTTTCATATCCCAATCCTGAAGTCGCACAGAAAGTATCTCCGTTTCACGGTTGGGTCGCAGCACTACCAGTGTGCGGTCCTTCCTTTTGGTCTTACTACTGCGCCTCGAGTCTTTACCAAGGTGATGGCCGTGGTGGCAGCACATCTCAGAAGGTCAGGGATACCTGTATTCCCGTATCTGGACGACTGGCTGATCAAAGCGGAGTCGTCGGAGAGAGTGCTCCATCATCTGCAGGAGACAACCCTGTTGTTGTACAGGTTGGGTTTTTTGATAAATGTACCCAAGTCTCACCTGGTGCCCTCCCAGCGCAACCTGTTCATAGGTGCTGTACTGGACACAACTGTATGTCGTGCATTCCCTCCTCCTCAAAGGATTCGCGACATACAGGAAATGATTCCTTTGTTCTACAATGAAGGTCCTTCGCCTGCTCGGTCTGATGGCTTCTTGCATTCTATTGGTCAACCATGCACGCTGGCACATGAGGGCACTCCAGTGTTGCCTCCGCAGGCAGTGGTATCAGCACAACGGAGATCTCAGGGAGTCAGTGAGGATCTCCAGAGAAGCTGCAGCGGATCTATCTTGGTGGAGCGTGGAAGGCAATCTGTCGCAAGGAAAGCCTTTTCAACTTTCTCCATCGGTGGCCAAGGTAATATCGGATGCATCCACTCTAGGGTGGGGTGCTCATCTGGGGGATCTGGAGGTCAAGGGTCTTTGGTCTCCAGAGGAAAGGTTACTTCATATCAACCTTCTAGAGTTGCGGGCGATACGTCTGGCGCTCAAGGCCTTCCTCCCTTCCCTTCGCGGTCGGTCGGTTCAGGTCCTTACGGACAACACGACCGGATGTGGTACATCAACAAGCAGGGAGGAGTGGGGTCGCAGTGTCTCTGCAGAGAGGCTCTGTGTCTCTGGTCCTGGGTACAGGACCATCAGATTTGTCTGATGGCGAATCATCTGGCCGGGGTACAGAACGTTCGTGCAGACAGTCTCAGTCTGCAGTTTTCGGCCGATCACGAGTGGAGGCTTCATCCGGAGGTGGTTCTTCATGTCTTTCAGACATGGGGGACTACTCAGGTGGACCTGTTCGCCACTCTATAGAATGCTCACTGCCCGTTATTCTGCAGTCTCCAGTATCCGATGCAAGGGGCCTTGAGGGATGCGTTTCAGTTGAGTTGGGAAGGACGACTCCTTTACGCGTTTCCCCCCATACCTTTGATTCCTCTGGTTCTGAGGAAGATTCGCCAAGACCGGGCCCAAGTCATATTGATTGCCCCGGATTGGCCAAGAAGGGTGTGGTATTCAGACCTTCTCCACCTCTCCTCTCACCAGCCGCTCCGTCTCCCTTTCAGGGCAGATCTCCTCTCCCAGATGGAGGGGCAGGTTCTACACCCCCACCTCCAGACCTTACACCTTCATGCCTGGAGATTGCACGGGGCAACCTGAGTTCTTTTTCTCTCCCGCCTGACGTGGTAGATGTCATCTTGTCAGCCAGGCGTGACTCCACTAAGTCCATTTATTCATATAGGTGGTCTAAATTTGTCACTTGGCGTGGTGAGAAGTCATTAGATCCATTGAGAGCCCATTTATCTGATGTTCTACAGTTTGCTCTTTCTCTGGCGCAACAGGGGCTTGCTGTTGCCACAGTGAAGGGCTATCTTTCTGCGCTGTCGGCATTTCTCTGCATGCCTGACCAGCCTTCTCTTTTTAAGTCTCCTGTGGTTTTAAAAGGTTTTTGAAGGGCCTTACGAATAAGTTCCCTCCTACTCCTTTCATTGTGCCTCAGTGGGACTTAAATCTTGTTTTGACTTTTTTGATGGGTGCTCCCTTTGAGCCTCTCCACAAATGTCCTAAGAGGCTTTGGACCCTTAAGACAGTTTTCCTCGTTGCAATAACCTCGGCAAGGAGGGTTAGTGAGCTTCAAGCTCTTAGTTCCAAACCCCCATTCCTGTCCATTCATGCTGATCGAATGGTTCTTAGGACCAGGGCTGCTTTTCTGCCTAAGGTGGTAACTCCTTTCCACCCTGGTCAATCTGTTACCCTCCCTACCTTTTATCCTCCCCCACACCCTTCCAAAGAGGAGGAGAGGTTGCACCGTCTGGACCCCAAGAGGGCGGTGTCCTTTTACTTGGACAGATCTAAAGACTGTCGGCTGGATGACCAGCTCTTCATTGGCTTTGCTGGCTGCAAGAAAGGAAGAGCGGTCCATAAAAGAACTTTATCAAGATGGATTGTCCTCTGTATAAAGATCTGCTACTCTTTGGCCGGTAAGGAACCTACTGTCATTGGTCCGTCCATGTGCCTCGAAGGCACGGAAAAAAGGGCGGAACTGATGTCATCACGCCGGCGTGGGCCTATTATAGGCGTCGGTGACGTCAGCGGAGTCGCGAGCGATGCTGTGCCTCTATGACGTCCGGGTCCACGTCGGCGCGAAGCTACAAAAGAATTTCTGAATGTTGCTGACGCAGGGGATATTCACAAGGTGAGGAATCCACAGGCAGATATTGGGGCAGATTTATGAAGGGCTTGCGCCACGTTTACGCCGCCGTTGCGTGACGCACCGGCACGGAAACGTGGTGCATCCCTGCGCCCTATTTACAACGTGACGCATCTAGGAGATGCGTCACGTTGTACAGCACTGCGCTATGAGGAGGCGTTCCTGCGCAGGGGGGGGCGTTCCTGCGCAGGAACGCCTCCAGAAAGTGGCTGAGTGAAATCTATGAGATTTCACTCAGTCACTTTCAGGGCAATGCTGCGTCAAAACACTGCGCCTGCTTGAAGCAGGCGTAAGGCTTGAGGCAGCATTGAAAGAATAGGCCCCCCCAGAGCATTGCTGGAGCTGCGTCGCGCTTGCGACGCAACTCCAGCAATGCGCCACATTTCCGGCACAGATGCGTCACGCATCTGTGCCGTTTTTGCCCCATGGTGCGCCGCATCATAAATGCGGCGCACCATGGGTGGCGTAGCTGTGGCGCACTGTGGCGCATGTTAACTGGCGCATCCCTCGGGATGCGCCAGTTAACATAAATCTGCCCCATAGTATCTACCAGAAAAAGCGTTACCGAAGGTAAGTAACTTGTTCTTTCATCCAGTATTGGAACTTTCATAATTCCCATGCTTGTATCATTCCCCGTCGTCGGAATGGGAGTCCCCGGTATACATAAAATAGCAATAGAAACTATCACCAAAACAGAACCTAGGCCCATTCTTGTTTTTCAACCTATCCATCTCTTATTGTAAAAGAGACCAAGAAAAATGAACAACCAATAAGATTAGCCTCACACCTTAGAACCCTCCTGAGAGAAGCTCCTAACCCAGGTATAAATTGCAATACTGTGGAGCCTAGCCTGAGCATATTACTAATACTCAGGACGAGAAAGAGAAATTTCCTTAGACTAAAACTTGTGTTGTGGGGGATGAGTACTCACTCTCACCTATTTTCTTTTCTCTTTACTCTTCCCTAGTGAATGTTTTCCCATGATTTATATGGGGACACTTCCTCCACTGATTTAGAGACATACCCAGCAGAGTACGGATCCTAGTGACCTACACCTAGCTGGGCTACCCAAGCATCTAATTAAGACACGGGTAACCGGTGGATCCTACTGCGACAGTCCTGAAGAAGACCAGGGTGACCTTTCGGGGCACAAATCTATGGTCGAAACATGTTGACTCGAGCAGTGGTAGGAGAGAAGTCTTGAGAAACCTCATTTTCTCAACAAGACATTTTCCCATCCTCTCTTTTCTTTTAATCCTGATATGGGTACCATAATTGGTTCTAATAAAGTAATTCTTTCTTTTGGCACCCCTAATCAGTTTTAACACACGTCCATACTGCACTTATTTTGTGTCGCACATTTGATCCACAAGGTGTTCCGCTATACACGGTATCACTTATGTATGTTACTCGTTGTACGTATTCACGTATTGTGTTGTACGTCTTGTAACGTGGAAATGTATTTATTTTTTTCCCCTCCCTAATGCTCCGCCTTGGATGTGGCTACACCAGGGCGTTTGTAGCAGGCCCTATGATGAAGCATGTCACATACTTCGGTATGTGAGTGAGGGCAGTTTTTTCCAAATTGGGAATTTCCCTTTGTTTATATTGATGAACTCTTTATACCCACTGTTTTTGTGATCATAGTCCTTTTAGGGGGTCTGGGGTATTGGAGTATAAACAATTTGGCCCTCTCCCCTTGTATGTGTTTAATAGAAGCTCCTAACCTCATATTTTCTACCGCACGTTGTGGTAAGGAGTCTCTACTGAGCTCTGCTCAGTTTTTTCATATTATCCTTAAATCTACAGTGTTTCACCAGTTTTTTCTTCAAGACCTGCTTGGACTTTGTGTCAAGATGTCTGATAAGGAGAAGAAAGCCCTCTTTAAAGCCTGTACAACTTGTGCTAAGAAGAGGTTGTATGTGGAGGACAAGCACAAGGATTGTATTTACTGTCTGTATCCAGACCACAAGGCAGCAGACTGTAAAATATGCCGCACTTTTTCAACACAAACTCTACGAGACCGTGAAGGATGTCTTTTATCCTGGTTCCAGACGCTGAAGTCCAGGAAAGAACCAGTTTCCAGTGATAGTGACACAGCCTCTGCAACATCTTCCAGAAGGTCTGCAAAAAGGGGTAGAGTCTCCCCTTCACCTTCTGAGGAACGTCCTGGTAAGGCCTTAAAAAAGACCTCTCGTAGGTCTGAAAGGCGTAGTCCTGGCGAATCTCCTCACCGAGGTGTAAAGGAGAGGGAAGGACTGTCTAAGGGAGTGATGTCCGAGAGGAAATCCAGCTCTGTTCCTCCATCTTCTCCTCCTACAGCTCCAAAGACTTTCAAAAATCCCTCTTCACTCTCTTCTGAGGTGAAATCAATGAAAAAAGCTCCCTCGTCGACGACGCTGTCAACGACTCCATCGACAAAAGCTTCAAAGGTACAGTCCCAGTCTTCTGTTTCATCTATGGCTCCATCGACAGGCTCGTCGACTGTGATTTCATCGTCTCCGGGACTATTGCAGAGTTCCGTATCGACAACTTTATCACCAGTGGTGCCTGTGTCGTCGTCGATGGTGCTCACAACATTGACAAGGATGTCAACGACGAGGGTGATGACTACTACCACGTAGACGATGATCACGACGACGGCTGGGGTGTCGACAACATCCTTTTTGTCATCAACGATTCTCAGAAATTACTATTACTCTTAAAAAGCGCCAAATCACGCCTGATATGGCATCCCCCAGGAGGATGACTCCTCTACCTCCAGCACTCCTTCTTGAAGAAGAGGAGTCTGAAGAAGATGATGGTCCTTTCGCATATGCGAATAGCCCTTCTCAATTACACGTCAAGTGTCAAGACACAAACTCAGAGGGGGATTGCGGAGAGGAGCAGCATTATGATCCTTCCTCAGATTATCAAGAGGACTACCAGCAAGAGATGGTCTCCATGCCTTCCTCCTAACTAGCAGACTTGCAATCTATGCTTACGGACTATAGAAGGAGATTTGTGACGCAACCAGCACCTGTTGACTCCCCCCCTCCTGCGTACATAGCGGGTTTCCATAATTTGATGGAAAGGGCCTCGAATTTGAGCTGCCCATGCAGACGGAGCATTCTGAATACTTCCTCGGACTTCGAAGAGCCTTACAGGAAAACGGTCCGCTCTATCCCTATAGTTGGTCCCGTCTGGCATGAGAGGTTGAAAGTGATGAAGAATTCTGCTGCAATGATTCCAGTTTTACCTTGCCTTGAGAAGAAATATAAAGCTCCAGAGGATAGTCCGGCCTGCTTGGTCAGTCAGCCAAAACCAGACTCATTTCTCAGGCTGCCAAAAGAAAGTTGAGGAATCCTTCAGCTACTCTCACAACTCCTCCAGATAAAAAGGGCAGATGCCTGGATAATGCGGGCAAGAGGTTTTCTTCCATGTCCAGTCTGTTGGTCAGAGCGGCGAACGCTTTAGCGATACTGGGTCGCTATGATCGCCTGATGTGGTGCGATCTTTCCCAATATCTGGACCAATTGCCTGACGATGCGAAAAAAGAGGCAAAGAGGATTCTTCAGGAGGGAGAGGTAACAGCAGCTGAAGTGATTGACTGTGCAATGGACATTGCAAAGACGGCGTTCCGCTCCCTGGCGGGCGCTGCTGTCCTTCGGCGTAAAGGGTGGCTGCAGGCGACATGGTTCTGTCCGGAGATCCAGAACAAGATCCTGGATCTTCCCTTTGATAGGGAAGCTCAGTTTGGGAAACATGATGATGCACTCCAGAACAGCAAGAAAGATACGGAGTCAGCAAGATCCTTAGGGACTCTGCAGTACCGCAAGGTCCCCTTCCGTAGAGCCAGAGGGAGACGCATAGAGGAGGGTATCAGCAACAACGGTATTCCTCATATGCATCACATTCACAATCTTACCGGCCAAGTTATAACCAGCAGCAAATTCAATCCTCTTCTTTCTCTCAATCGTCTAACCGAGGAAGACAAGGACGCCATGGGAGGGACTCCTCGAAGCGTCAATAGCGGCTTGCTGGCTCTTACTACTGTCCCTTCACCTCCTGTAACATCAGTGGGAGGCAGAATATTACATTACCTCCAGGTAGGATCATTTTAAAAAGATTACAATTATGGGAGGAAGATCATAACGTTGTGTCCCATTTACAGTACGGGTTCAGAAAAGGCATAGGGACCACTGAACAGTGTTTAAATCTGTCCCTCCTTATCTCTAAGTACACCCAGGCCAAGAGCGGAGCACTTTTTATAACTTTTATCGATTTAAGCTCCGCGTTTGATTGCGTGGATCATTCACTACTATGGACCATGCTGGGTGAACTGAGTATTTATAACCGTATTATCATTTTTATTAAAGAGCTTTAAAATAACTCAGGGGCAAGAGTGAGGTTCGGTAAACAGGGGGAATGCACTGAGAAATTTCCGATCTCAAGAGGGGTGAGACAAGGTTGCATTCTGGCCCCACGGCTTTTTACCTATTATATAAATTCAATTGGACAATACCTCTCTCTTCTACCGAATGATTACCCCACTGTGAAAGGCTTACCGGTGCCAATTTTATTGTATGCCGACGATGCGGCCATAATGTCCCAGACCCAAGTCGGCTTACAAAGGGCGGTAACTAACTTTGCATGTTATATGAAGGACAGAGGCCTTAGAGTTAATATCTCAAAAACATTTACCACGCCATGCACCAGGAAGCATAACAGAGCCCCTTGCAATATATTCCTGGATAAACAAAAAATAGCTCTTAATGACAAGTTCTGTTACCTAGGAGTTCTGTTTGACAGACGGTGCCGCTGGAAGCCTGCGATTGCAGCCAGAAAGCTGGCGTTCATCCGCACCATAGGCGCCTTGCGCGCTTTTTCTGATAGACTTGGTGGTAAGCCAATTAAAGAGCTGATCCAGATCTATCGGGCTAAATGCGTTTCAACAGCCACCTATGGTGCGGGTTTATGGGGCATTGAGAAGGACCACTCCCTGCAGGGTTGCGAAAATCAATTCATCTGTTACCTATTGGGAGTGCCTAAAAGTACCTCTACGTTCATGGCGCATATCGAGGCAGGACTTAAATACCTTAGTGACACCATTAAGATGTCCCCAATCCTGCTGTGGCATAAGGTGTGGGTTACACACAAAGCTAGTTTCAACAGGGATCTTATTGAAGTCTGTGTGGCCTTAGATGGGGTTGCCAACTTTAGATGGTTATCATATGTAAGATCAACATTTATCGATCTGGGTCATCCAGAGTACTTTGAAAATCCTAAAACCATGGATGGGATCCCAAGATCAGTTCTTAAAAAAATGATGACCAGAGGAGCCAAGATGGCGACCTGATCGGACGTGTAGTCCCTCGGCTCCGGAGACCGTCTCCTTCTTCGTGATTATCCTGCCGGCGATCCTGTTTCTAGAAGGCACGACGTGGAAGCCGATGTGCCCAGGCACCCTGCGGTGTAATCCTGAGGCTTGTGACTTTCTGCAAGAGGGAGCGATGTCCGACTGAAGTTTGCGGCCCGCAGCGGACCCGAGTCCGGGGCCTCGAATGGACGCTGGGGCCGGCTGCCGAGTGATCAACACCGGGCGTCAGACGCGGCTTTGACCCGGTCGGATCATCTTCGACAAACGCGGCCGAATTTGGAACGTGAGCTTCCCTGGACTGCAGGTACTGCGTTGGTTGTGCCTGGTGAACTATCCACGGAGATTGCATGAGTGCAGATATCCACATTGCGACTGCGGACGAAGGCTTGCACACTACCCTGCTGGCGGCGGGAGGCCCCCGATCTTTCTACCCCCCCTCGATGACGGCCGGAGCGGCTCGCTTCTGGGGCGCTGTTTTGCGGCCTCTTTTGGACCTGCTTACTGCCTTTCCTAGAGTTGCACGCCGATACTAGCGGCCTGCATTACTTGAGGGTTTCTTCAGTGGTGTTTACGAAGTGCACAATGGAGGGCGGATCCGGAGAGACTGCGACATGGAGTTCTTGTGGATGTGTGGTGCGAAACGATTTGACCGGGGAGGCACAATGAACTGCTCGGGGTTATGGAGAACTATTGGCGGCTATTGTCTCCCTTCACTCCGAAGTGCTACACTCTGCTAAAATTCTGATCGACAAGGTGGACGATCTAACAAGTGCTCGTGGAGGCTTTAAAATGGCCGCCTCGTTAGACAGTAGCGAAATTCTTTGTCAGACCGCGACAAGATGGCGGCGTTGTGTAGCGGTGCCTGCCCAGCGGCCCCAGACCCCGAGATGCCTCTTGCTGCTGCTGTTTATTGCCCTGGCCGAAATGGAAAGTGCGGTCTGCAATTACGGCGAGTGTTCTACTCTAGCACTATATTCCCATCTACCCGGAGATCGCTCCAGGAGGGGCCTGACAATGGGATTTTCATCCTTGGATCGACCTCGCTGTGCAATACTGGTGTGGCGTACTCCTGGCCCAGCTGGTTCTCATTGACCTTGTATGTACGGGACATGGTTGTGTGCTCCAGACGATGTTCCCCGTTGGGACTATCGTGTACATCTCCCGGGCTTCTCTGGGTTTCCGTGGTTAGCAGTGGTGGCGGAGAAAGAACGGGACAGGGGTGAACATTTCTTATTATGGTCTACAGATCTCCTGTTGCTGACCTGGGCTTGTGGGTGGTGTGTCGCTGCTCCTGACTGTGCTATGTGTTGATTTTGGTACTCTAATTCATCCTGATTTTACTGTTTCATTTCACCGGGCTTCTCCTTCTGTGTTATTGCTGGCTTTGCGGGACGGTGGGGCCGAGGGACGGGTGGTAGGCTCCTCCCCACCTTTCTTTATTTTTGAGAGTTATAGATTAGGATTCTTTTCTTACTCTCTATATTTCGGGACTCCTTTTACTGGGCGACAGGCACATTGCTAGGGGGTATTACAGTTCCTATTTGTCAATCCTGCTCCTATGACGCCAGATCTAACTCGTTGTTCCTCGATATCCTGCTTCTGTCTATACTACAGGACAAATCTTTAAAATTAGACCTCATTGGTCCTGTTACATATCCTTAGTACCCTTTATGTTGCAATGTACTGTACTTGCTAGCCCTCGGGCTTGTTGCTGTATTGTATGTGGTTTTTGTCAATAAAGGTCTTCCAAAAATTAAAAAAAAAAAAAAAATGATGACCATCCACTTAGAAACTGCGAGATGGAACCTTGAAAAATGAAGACATACAGTCTTAAGTTTTCAGGAAATTACCCCTAACGAAGGCTTGCAAACCTACCTGGCCATGGTACCCAGCCCATACCACCGAATGCTTCTGTCCCGCCTGCGGACTTTTTATCGCATGGTCACTTTACCTAATATGAACAACTGGTCATCCAGTAAGTCGATCTGCCCATGTGATAACATCGCAGCGCAATCTAACATACACATTATGTTTTTCTGCAAATTATATACAAACCCTAGACAACATTTTTTGAAACCTTTATTAAAACAATGGAGGTTAAGAAATTGCAGATCAGCCTTTCAAAAACTGTTACAGCTAGAAGACGACCATGTTATTTTTGCCGTTTCATGCTTTTTAAAGTCGGTAATAAGGTACAGAAAATCTATGTGGCAAAACATTTCTCCTCCCGGTACTTTGATGCCTGTCGTTGTGTGATGATATTGAATCTTAATTTTACAATAATGGTGTTTTATTCCGTTTCCCAAATGAATGTTTTTGTTTTTTTTAAATGTTTATGTAAGCGACTATTTGTACCAATCACGTATATGAATTTTCAATTGATATATTTGTTGTGCTTTTATGATTTTATCTGAAAAAATCGAATAAAGCTTACTTACTACTACATTACCTCCACAACTGGCAACAAATACCATTGGATCGTTGGGTGCTGAAGATCATTCAATGCAGCCATACTCTGGAGTTTGTCCAAGCGCCACCTTCCAAGCCCCCATGCAACACTGTATCAAAATATCTCCGTCTTCTACGGTTGGAAGTCCATCAAATGCTCCTCAAAGGAGCGATAGAACCGGTCCCTATCTCTTAGCGGGGAGAGAGTTTCTACTCCTGGTTCTTCCTGGTCCGGAAGACTTTAGAAAAGTGGCACCCTATTCTAGATCTGAGGGAGCTCTACACCTATCGCATCAAACAATCATTTCGGATGGTTTCTCTACAGGACATCCTTTGTCTTCTCAACTCAGGGGATTACATGGCCACATTGGATCTAGAGGATGCTTATTTTCACGTACCCATCCTTCCAGGTCACAGGAGGTTTCTTCGCTTCACAGTAGCCAAGAGCCGCTTTCAGTTCAAGGTTTTACCTTTTGGACTCCGATCTGCTCCGCGGATCTTTACAAAGGTGTTAGCTCCGGCAGCAGATTTTCTTCGAAAACATCATAAGGTCTTCCCTTATCTGGACGACTGGTTGCTGAAAGCTCCTACCAGGCACGCAGCACAAGAATCAGCTATAGCATGCACATGCCTGTTCAACAATCTCGGACTACCTCTCAACGGAGAAAAGTCTACTCTCTGTCCATCCAGAACAGACAGATTTCTGGGAGCCATTCTGGACACGTCCATCAAAAGCTTTTCCGACCCTGGAGAAGCAAGAAAAGCTGATGACCATGGCTTCTTGGTTGTTAAAAAAACAGTCACTTTCAGTTCGCCTCTACAAGTCCCTCCTGGGGTCCATTTCCTCCTGCATACCTCTGATTCCTCACTGCAGGTTGCGGATGCATCCACTCGATGGGTCCTTCGACGAAAAGATCTCAGTTACCGTGGCCATGATGGACTCTGCATCATGGTGGAAGAGCAAGGAAAACATTTCTCAGCGCCTTTCCTTCAGGATCGCCCCTGCTCCTCACATAATAACTACAGACGCCTCACTAGAGGGCTGTGGGGCAGTATTACAATACCTTCATGTAAGCGGCCGTTGGCTACCCCAGCATAGTCTTCTACATATCAATCTACTGTAGCTCAGAGCGATTCGCCAGGCTTTTCTTCCACGAATACAGCAGTCTGCTGTTCTAATACGTACAGACAATACGACTGCCATGCATTATGTATACAAGGAAGGCGGCACCAGACCTAGACTGTTGTCACAGAAGCCCAGACAATCTGGGAATGGGCAATCCGTCAGGAAGTATCACTCCAGGCGGAGCACCTTCCAGGTGTTCTCAACAGAGCAGGGGACATGCTCAGCAGACTGAAGTCGGTCAGCCACGAGTGGGAATTGGACCACTCCACTCAACAGAAGGCCTTTCGTAGATGGGGCAGGGCTTCAATAGATCTCTTTACCACGCCAGAGAACAAAAAAATGACGATTCTACGCAAGCAGGCTTCACCATTCGGGATCATTGGGAAATGCGCTTTCGATGGCCTCGTTAGGCGTATTTGTTTACTCCCCCCCCCCACCCCCCCCCCCCATTTCTCTGATCCCTAGACTTCTCAGGAAGCTCAAAGCAGAACCCAGCAAGATGATTCTGATAGCTTCTGTGTGGCTCGACAGTTTTTGTTCACAGAACTGCACCTTCTTTCACTGGACCTTTCACTTCCGCTGCAGCCGATTCCTTTGCTGCTGATGATGTCCCAGGGCCAAGTCTGGCATCCGGATCCGCAGTCTCTGCAGCTCTCAGCAGCTCTCAGCATGGCTCCTGAGCAGCGAGAATTTCTTGGTTTGACCTTTTCAACAGAATGTAGAGAGGTGCTTTCTCAGGCTAGAGTCCCAAGTACCAACAAGACATACAAGTTGAAGTGGAAGCGTTTCTGCATTTGGTGCCAGCAAAAGGGTATCCATCCTTTTAAGTCTTAACCGCATGAAGTTCTTCCATATACTCTTTCAATAACAAAATCGGGACTGGCTCACTCTTCTATTAAGGGTCATCTTGCAGCCATCTCTCGCTTCAGACACACATCTTCAGGGCCGTCCCTCTAATCAGCAAGGATAAGTAAACCGTTTCTCAAGGGCCTGTTCAGAGTTTTCCCTCCAGTCAAGCCTCCTCCTCCTCTTTGGCATCGTAACTTGGTTCTTGCCCAGCTCATGAAACCTCCCTTCGAACCTATTCATCGGGCGGAGTTGAAATTCCTCTCCTGGAAGGTAGCACTTCTGCTAGCCTTGACATCGGGGGAACTGCAAGCTCCCACCATTCAGGAACCTTTTTTTCAATTAAAAAAAGGTACAGTGATACTGCGTACCAACCCAAAGTTCATACCAAAAGTGCCTTCAGACTTTAATTTACTTAAAACTTTTTTCCCCTTAACCTTCTACTCCCGCAGAAAAGGCACTTCACTCTTGACGTTCAGAGGTGCTTAAAATTCTATCTCCTACGTACTAAGGGTTTCAGGAAGCCTTCTCAACTATTTGTATCCTTTAGTGACACTTACAAGGGGTTTTCCCCTTTCCAAGCCGGGGATTGCTTGTTGGACTACCAGCGCTATACAGTATTGTCACAGAGCCTCTGGAAGGGCTGCTCCGTGCTCATTCCATGAGGGCAATTTCTTCTTCGACAGCCCTCTTTGCCGGAGTTCCGATCCGGGAGATCTGCAGGGCGGCGACCTGGAGCAGTACCCATATGTTTAGGCATTACAGCAGTCGGCCAGGCAGTCCTGAGGAACCTCTTTCAGTAGTGGTGAATTTTCCCTTTCATCCCTCCTTCCACGTTACTGTTTTTTCAGCTCTTGCACACTTTTTAACCTTCTGCGTTTATATTTGCTAAGTTTTTTCTAAGTGTGTTATTGACCATTGAATTTGTCATTATGATGCATATGCTATTGCTTTGTTCTTAGTTTTACAATGGGCATGGTTCCAAAAATGTGCTGATAACTGCTGATACAAGCATGGGAATCTATGAAAGTTCCAATACTGGAGTAAGAAAACAAGTTACTTACTGGTAACTTTGGTTTTCCAGTATTGGAAACTTTCATAGATTCCCATGCGACTCACCCTCCTCCCCTTGGAAAGATCGGCCTCTACCATCTTCAGGGGTGTGTTTTCACAACGGCTACGAAAATCTGAGGTTTTCTCAGGAGGGTTCTAAGGGGTGAGATTAATCTGATTGGTTGTTCATTTTTTGGGTCTCTTTTACAAAAAGAGGTGGATAGGTTGCAAAACGAGAAGAGCCGGGGCCTGTTTTGGTGATGGTTTCTATTGCTATTCTATGTATACCGGGGACTCCCATTCCGACGACGGGGAATGTTACCTGCATGGGAATCTATGAAAGTTTCCAATACAGGAGAACCAAAGTTACAGGTAAGTAACTTGTTTTCTTATTCTTACCTTTACCCAGTAGGGCTCTTCTCTCGGTACTCTCAAGGGTTATCTTTCTGCTCTATCCGCTTTCCTGTGGCTGCCTGACCAGCCCTCTTTATTTAAGTCCCCTATTGTAAATAGGTTTCTGAAAGGGCTTGTACATGTTTCCCCCTTCATCATGCCTGTAAGAAAGTGCTCTCTTTTTGCATGGGTGACCCCACTTTTTGCCAAACTGTTAATGTGCTTTGACTGAGTGTGCCCTGGGTTCCCTCCAATCAGGGCCTATGTTCTTTCCCTAAACTGCATTGATACCAAATTGGCACTCTTTGGCCACCTGTAAGTCCCTTGTAAATGATACCATAGGTACCAAGGGCACTGTGTCCAGGGAAGGCCTCTAAGGGTTGCAGCACTTATTGTGCCAACCTTACATCTTGCTTCCAAAGCAGCTTACCTGCAAAATAGACAACATATGTCATTGTTCAAGGTACCTGCCATTAAAGCATTTATGGACGGACTCAAAAGAATAATTCCTCCAAGGGTACCAGTGTGGAATCTAAACATCGTCCTCACTAAATTAATGGGTCCTCCATTCAAACCTCTACCTGAATGTGAGTCAGTAAGCTACAGGCACTAACTATTCAAGAACCATTTTTACAACTCCTCCATAACAAAGTGGTTCTTAGAACAAATCCCAAATTCCTTCCTAAAGTTATTTCTTCCTTCCATCTCAACCAATCTGTTGAGTTGTCAGTGTTTGACAGAAGAAAACCTTTCTGCAAAACAACTTTTTGTATCCTTCCCACCACAACATAAAGGCAATTCCATATCAAAGTCTGGAATTGCATGGTGGATTGTCAAATGTATACAAATTTGCTATCACAAAGTAAAATGTACACTATCTATTCCCCCGGAAACCTACTCTACCCGCAAAATAAGGACTTCCATGGCATTTTTAGGCAACCTTCCCTTAGATGACATCTGCAAAGCAGCTACATGGTCTACACCGCACAAATTCACAAAACACTATTGTGTAGATGTGCAGGCAAAACAACAAGCTAGTGTGGGCCAAGCTGTACTCAAAACACTATTTCAAACTACTGCAACAGATATTGGTGATCGCTGCTAAGGGAGAATACTGCTATGCAATCTATGCACAGTGTGTGATCTGCAGCTCATATGCCTCGAACGGAAAATGCTACTTACCAGTATGCATCTGTTCTTGGCATGTAGAGCTGCAGATTCACACACGCCCACCTGCCTCCCCGGATACCTTTATCTGTACCAGTATTATCCTTTTTAGATACATCACATAGGCATCTTTTTCTGTTTCTTACAAAACTCCATCATTTCCCTTCGTGGCGAAAAAACAATCTGAAGATGGAGTCGATGCCCATGCGTACTATTGTCCACAGGAGGAGTCACCTATCTCGTGACTTCCAAAGACTTCTACCAACACAACAGCAAAGTGCAAACATCCGGGCCCAACACTAGATGGCAATCTATGCACAGTGTGTGAATCTGCAGTTCTACATGCCAAGAACCGATGCATACTGGTAAGTAGCATTTTCCATCGGCAATTGGGGCAAATCAGAATTAGACCTGTTTCAATGCAGAATTTAAACTTGGAACAGACACAATGAAGGAATCTTCAAGCCAATCCATAAAGCAGAAAAAAAGATATAAACACTAAAAACTTAGTTTCAAAGAGCAACCACATAGCTATGCAGGATCTGCAAAATGCAAGAGCTTATGGCAAATGATCCTTCACTGCAAATCCACAGTTTCTTTCCACGGTCACCTCACACTTCCGTAATAATCATACCATGCAGCTGCCAGCACTCTTACAGCAACCAAAGACCCATGTACAAGAGTTCTTGCACGTTAGACATTCGTAGGACAATCATACTATTTGGAAGAAACTAAACTAATCAGAAAAAAAACCTTATTTCTCTTCTGGGTGATACTCATCAATGGTCATAAGCACAGAATAGCCCCGTCCAGGTGCGGGGACCCCAAAGCACCAATCAAATACAATATATATATGTATTTTTAAACCTTTAAAAAAATATGTGGTACCCTAAAAGCATACACATATATGTATGTATATACATATATATTTTTACCAACAACTAGTCCAGTTGTAGTGCGCTCTATTGCACAGTGGGTGCCTGTGTTGAGGGTGGACTGTCCCTCCTTTATATGTATCACCAAAAGGAATCAAAGATTCACTGCACTCCAAGAGAATGAGTTGCCTCAATATCAATTTATTTGCATGAGTGCAAATTTCACCATAACCACCACCAATGCGTTTCAACCCAAACAGGTCTTGCTCAGGGTACCCTGAGCAAGAACCATTTGGGTTGAAACGCTCTCTCTTCGGCACCCATGCGGATGGCGAGATGGCGAATATGAAAAGGGATCAAGATGCTCTCAAAGTGATGGGCAATGAGAAATGGAAAGAATTCTGACGTAGATTCAATACATATGACTGCCAACAGTGGATTCAAACCCCTCATTGGTTAACTTACCAACAGTGCCAAAGAAGATCACATTACCGTGCTCACGGACCTGCCTTAGAGAGAGAGAGAGAGAAACTCCTCGTCCAGCGGTTGAAAAAAAAATGGAAAAACAATGAACTCTTGCTTCCCTTTACTCCGTGTCCTACTCCGGTGGGTGCGAAAGTATTGTAGCACACCGAGGCGAGTGGTGCAACATCGTAAAAGACAAGTGGGTCTTAAGTATTGTACAAAATGGCACTCCATCAGGTTCAAGACCGAAACAAATTATGTGTATATTTATACATTGTTCTTGTGGTGAATCAATTTGAATTTATTTGAACAAAAGTAAAAAGCTGAATTAGAAGCTTTTAAATGTGGTGTGTTTATATTTTTGAGTGCTTGACAAGAGTTGTGCAACTATACAGTTTAAAATTGTTTTTTACTTAACATTATGTAACTACGTTGGTAACCAACCTGCAGCAACAGTGCGTAGTGGTCGAGTTGGAATGAGGTAGGGTGGCCTGATATTAGGCATGGTTTAGACAAACGTGCAAACATTGCAGCACGCTTGAAGAATAGGTCAGATTTAGTTTCGAAATGTAAGTAAAATAGGAGTACTTCTCTGTCTGATTGATTATTAAGCAGCTACCACCGCCATGCCTCCTGCTCAAAGCCTGATCTCTTTGCAAACACGACTTGTTACACCTAGCCATGTCTGGTCTATGCATGGGTAGATGAAGATTTCCCTCCTCTGCATGTAAGCAGCTACCACCGCCATGCCTCCTGATCTCTTTGCAAACACACGATACACCACACGATACACCATCAACACCCTCGCCCCAATGTAATCTTCATCACAGAGACTTGTCTCAACCCCTCCTCTACCCCGGACATCTCGGCTGCAACACCCAATGGCTACAAGATGATGCACATAGACCGCAGGCCAAATAGACCCACTAGCCATCGACACAAAGCACTACATCTGCCTCAGTGACCTCAACTTCCACCTCAACGATTCCACATACACCATTTCTTCCAACCTCCTGGAATTTATGAGGAACATCAGCCTCACCCAGGTAGTCACCGACCCCACACACAGCGCAGGACATACACTTGACCCAATCTTCATGGCCAGTGACAGAGTCAAATACAGCTGTGTCACAGAACTCACCTGGAGCAGCCACGCCATCATCGACTTCACCATCACTGGATCCTCAGTCACCACCACCAGGCTTTTCAGCTCCTCCACAGCTTGAACACAGTGACTCTGGTCCAGTGGAGGACACCCTCAACACGATTTCACAGCCAACCTGGAACAGGCAGTCCAGAATTTCACCACCTAGATCACCAAATACACCGACAGTCAAGCATTCGAAGACCTTAACACCCAGCTGGTTCACACCAGAACTCAGGATTAAGAAACCCAGCTACAAACGACTGGAGAGAAGATGGTGCACCAGCAGAGACCACTTAGACTTAGCCAACTTCAAGTCCGCTCTCATCGAATACCACCAATAACTCAAAGACACGACAAAAGATACCCTGGCACACCACAGAGAAGCAGGCGCCAAACACAGCAAGGAACTCTTCCGCATCTTCAGAGCGTTGGAACATGATCTCTCCTTCACAGGAACTCTGCGACACACTTGCAAACTACTTCCAAACCCAGATTTCAACCAATTACAGAAACGTCGAATCCCGAACCACCAACTTCTACAGCATCCTCTTACCACACAGAACACCACAGCCTTCATGAACTCCATCCACTCTGGAACACCCACGGACCCTTGCCCATACCGCCTCTTCAACCTCAGAAGCAAGGAAATCAGTTTCCAACTCCCCACCATTCTCAATGCATCCATCATTACAGCAGCCACCTTCCCCGGCGCATGAAAACACGCATAAGTCAGACCCCTCCTCCAAAGAAATCCCTGCAAACTCAAAAACTACCCACCCATCTTGCTGCTCTTATTCCCTGGCAAAGTTCTTGAGAAAGCCATCAACCCACAGCTCACCGCACACACGGAGATAAACAACCTTATTGATGCCTCGCAATCCTGTTTCTGCGCCAACTCCAGCACCGAGACCACCGACTACATCCATACCCTATTCGCAGAAAAGAATCAGCAGCCCTGTTCCTCCGCGGCCTCTCCGCAGGGTTCTACACCTTCTCACCACACACTCATCAAGAGACTGCATCACATCGGGATCCAGGAAGACGCCCTCTGATGGATTGCATTCTTCCTCACAGGACGGACCCAGAGAATCCACTTCCCTCCTTTCGCCTCTGACCCTAAGCGCACCATCTGCCGCATCCCTCAAGGTTCATACCTCAGCCCCACCCTCTTCAACACGTATATGACATCCCTAGCAGACATAGTCAGAACACACAACTTCAACATCATATCCTACATTGATGACATTCAGCTCATCCTCTGGCTCTCAGCAGACCCTCCACATGGATCAACTTCCTTAACTTCATGACGAACGTTGCTGATTGGATGAAGATCAACTGTGAAGCTCAGCACTGACAAGACTGAAGTGCTGATCTTTGTAAACACCACCTCTACGTGGAGCAACACCTGGTGGCCCGCTGAACTTGGTAGCACTCCAACATACAATGCCCACAACCTTGACACCATACAGGACAGCAAACCCTCAATGAAACGGATCAACTCGGTCTCCTCCACCAGCTTCTACACCCTCCACATCGACCCGAGAAAAAAACATCACTCAAGTCCTATCAACCAGCCGGATGGAGTCCGGGAACTCACTGTACACAGGAGCCACACCCAACTCACGAAGAGACTCCAGACAATACAGAATTCAGTGGCTATACTCATCCTGAACCTGCCTAAACGGACCCACATCACCTGCCACCTCAGGACCTCCGCTAACTCCCCGACAGAAAAGATGCCAATTCAAGATGCTGGGACATACCTACAAAGCCCTCCACGACCAAGTACCATCATACATAAACCACTGCCCTCCAGAGCTCTTGGCTCCACCTCCCTCACCCGGACACCCCACATCCGACACAGTAGAGAATCAGATTCACTAGAGCTCTGCGTTTTCTCAGCAGAGTATCAATGCAAACTGTTCTGTTCCCAGTTGCGAAGAGCCCAAAACTTCAGGAGTCCACCTTTTTTCACAGGAGCTCAACTGATGCAGCCACGGGTCCATGACCTAGAGAGGCACCTCTTGGGGATCAGGAAATAATTCCTGCAGGGCTCGGGCAAGTCAGTTGGGCAGTTGCAGGGAGGCCTCTGGAGCTTGTTGTGTCCCTGTGGCTCTGACAGGAGATCAGCCTACTTCGAGTCACTCAGTTCCCTGGGGAGCAAGGCAGTACTTCTTCTGTAATGTCCACAGGTCCAGGAGTATACTGAAGAGTGGCTCTCGAGGTCCAGTATTTGTACCTGGAGCCGGCTTTTGAAATTGGGAGGATTTGCTATATTACCAGAACATCTGGTTCTGCAAAGTTCTTCCCTTCCCCTAATAAGGCTGCAAGAAGTCTTGGGTAAAAAAAGACTAGTTTCTAGTTCCTTTGTGTGTGCTGGAGGCCATTACTTTGAAGTGTAAGTGGGGCAAGGCACAGCTCCACCCCAGTCATCCAATTAGGATGACCCATGCTGTCCTTAACTAGCCCCCTTTTATGTCAATGTCTGGAATTGAATACACAAACCCCAACAGCAGAGCCATTCACATTCATGTGACTCAGGACACTGGCAGAAGACACAATTGGTTAGAACAAGAAAAGGCTAACTAAAAAAAAAAAAGTGCCATTTTTGGAATAGTGGCTTAAAATCAAACTTTACCATTAAAGATGATTTTAAGTTACAATTCACTTGAGTGCAAACACTATTTCTCAATCTGCTATCAATTAAAAGTTATTACTTAATAAATACAAAAAGGTAACCTAGTGTTAGTCAATAGGAGAGATAGGCAGGTCAAAGCTGCACTACAAGCTACAGTGGCATGCTGATACGTGTTTTAAAAGGCAACTTTAGTGAGTGGCACAATGAGAACTGCATACCCACTATTAGCATTTAATTTGCACGCTATGAGCATCTGTAGTACCATATTCTACAGACTTACAAGTAAATTAAATGTGCCTATTAGGTGTAGGCCAATTTTTCTTAGCAGGAGGCCTAAGTACTGGTTTGAAGTGGTAAAGTGCACAAGGTTCTAAAGCCTACACAATGAATTCAGAAAATCAGGAGGGGTGAAGGCAGTTCCTACAATGAGAATTAATATATGTTTATGCTAAATAATTCTGCCTTGGTTTTCAATGGAATACAACATTTCCCAAGACTTCATCATTTGTAGGTCTCGCCTATGCAGCGCATGCGCTGTCTCAATGAGAGATGCTGTATACTCTATAGTGGGGGAAGCTCCTCCAAGTTTCCGCCTATCTTTGTCATTGGCTTAGGTCAGTAAATGCTGCCTTCCAATTGGTTTAAGGCGTGTTAGTCCCTCTTCATGACAATTATGTTGTCATTTGTATCCTTCCAAGGCTACTGGCCCCTTTACTCGCCGCACTTTTTTCTGGCACGCAGCCTAATCACAAGAGCGCGCACGCAATGACTGCTCTCTTACTGGACGGCTTTACGGAAGGCAGCATCACGTGATCCGCTTTCACCACCAACGGCAGCAGCTGCAGGATCGCCATGTCGGTGCACTATGGAGCAGTAGAAAGGTGCATGCAACATACTTCTGTGCGTGTAAGTTAAGTGGCAAGAGCTACCGAGATTACTACACAATAATGCTATGTTTAAATGGCAAACCTCGTCACCATTTAAACAGTGGGCAGAACATCGTGCAGAACCCCCTGCTCTTCCAGCGAGTCCCTGAACAGGTTTACATTGTTAAATGCAATGTCCCTAGTGTCAACAGCCCACGTGCCTGGCGGCGTCTCGAGGCCGATGCCAGCCCCGGGTGTTCAAGTGCATACAGTGCGCTCATCCAGGAATTGAGATGTTCTTACCTGCTGCAGCTGCTGTCGTCCTGCTCCGCTGCACACACTCCCAGGGTCTGCGTCCACCTGCCACCTCCTGAGACAGTCGAACGCCTCCCCGGGTACCAGGCTGAGACCTCGCCGACTGGGTAGGCACTGCCCCTCTCCACCTTCTCTACAGACTCACGGGAGCCACGGTAAGCAGCACGGACAGAGCTGTCCGGCGCCTCTCTTGGGCTCGGTCCGCAAGTGTTGGACTGGCATACCAGAGGGCAGCAGCAGCACGCGGACAAGCGTCAGGCTACCCCTAGCACTACCAGCTCTTAACAGGCACTACATGGGCAGAGCTAGACAGTGTAGCAGCGCCGGTTCTCCCACTGCGGGACATGCACAACATGGGCAGAGGTGGGTCGGACAGGCAAAGAGGGGCGAGGAAGACGTTAAAGTCACCCGAGGCCGAACCAGGGAGGTCCAGCGCGGCTGTGAGAGCCGAGCCCGCCAATAATCTTCATCTGAATACTCCTGCACGTGCTCTCATCAACCTCTCTGTCCCAGTCATAACTGAATGAGGCGTCCCTGCCTCAGAGAGAACCGTATCATGCCACGGGACTTTAATCCCACTTTTTAAGAGGTTTAGACAGGGCTTTAAGTGGGATGAAAAAACTGGGTGGTCTCTCAAAGGGGCGTGGCCGATGTCATTAGGGGCGTGGCTTAGAAACACATAACCTGGAAATCTGTGCTTAGCATAGTGTGCCCTCTGACTGGTATTTTTCTGCTTTTGTAATCCCATCCAGCTTGGCACAGAAGCAGTATGGCCTAACTTGGATGCACTGTGTCAAAGCATTATGCAGCACACAAATTAATAAGGCGGCGCGGGCTGCTCTCTACTCTGGGGCAGGGGCACGGCCGAACACTTCAACTGCCCACCTATGTAGGATAGCACTTTCTAGGTGCCCCCTGCAAGCTCTGTGTGCATGGGGCCGGGGTGCTCTGTGTGGCCCAAAACACCTCGGAGTGGGAGGCGGGCGGCACTCCCAGCACGACGCCACCAGAACCAGCAGCGTGGGCCGCTCTCTACTCTGCTCCAGGGCGGGGGCACGGCTGAAACACTTCACCTGCCCGCAGGCATTGTGGGTGCCGCCTATGTAGGCTACCACTTTCTGGGCGCCCCCTGCGTGCCCATGGCCTAATGTACTTCGCGGCCAAAGAGTTGCGCTTTGCTCGCATTTGGTTTGGCATCTAGTCGGTGCGGTGCCTCAACACTCTTCACCATGCTCACCTACCTGGTTGATATGGAGTGCTTCAGTTACACCAAGTGCCCCATCATCTTCCTTTCGGGCTACTTCACCATGATAGCTGTGACCTGTGTCCTTGAAACGGTAGAACCTAATAATATATTTTTATGGGAATATGCCGGTAACTGCTAACTCGATCTTGACTGCACACAACATAAAATATTTATTTAAAAACAGCGCGGCTAGTATTGCAGCGGGAACGAGCAGCAACCCACACACTGCATGTTCTCTTTTGTTTGGTTTATTTTGTTTTTTTACCCTAACATGTTTTTAAAATGTTTTCAAGAGCATCACATTGTTTCTTCACCTCATCCTCTCTTCATCTCATTGTCGCTTGTATAAATGTTCATTCTGTGAGAATGATATTTTCTAAAATCCTTTCTGTTGCATTTTGGGGCTTGTAGTATACCAAAGTGTGCATGCCGGCACTGATGCCAACATGCCGGTCACCCCTGCAGTATAATCATACATGTAGTCTGAGTCTCACGGGACTGGTGATACACTGAACACTGGGTACTCTGTCTAAAATGTACACAGTTTTTAGTTTCCTTGTACTCTGTTGGTATCCATTTTAAATCTCTCATCACATAGGGTACAATATTTCCTCTGTTATGTTATCAGTCTATGAATGGTTGACTTATTCCTGGTGTTCTCACTCCCTCCTCTGTCCAGTGCTTTGAAATTCTGGTGGGTGGAGATTTCGCTTTAAAATAAAAATTATGAAACTTAATGAAAAAAGTAGTTCTCTCTGATTTCTTTGCATCTTTTGGCAAAATGAAACACAGTCCTCGGTGCCAAACCCCAGGGAGTGGGGCTGGGACTCTTTGTGCATTTACCCATTGGGGCTCTTTGGGTTCTTTCATATCAAGCCTTTGCTGGTGATAACTTTTTTATTAAGAGCGCTTCACACCACTCTTCTGCACTTTCTAAGCACTGTAAACAAGAGGTTACCGCTACCCAGTTTAAATTTACCGATCTCGTATGAATAAGGAAGGCGCTTTTTGAGCCAGCAGAAGCCCTCAGCCGCCATCAGCTAAAATGCCGAGTGTCACGCTTCCCTCCGCTTATGTGCTACATAGCTAAATACATATAGGATCCCAACGGCGGGACCGATTGGCATTGCCAGTGCTTGTTCTATGCTTAACATAAGGTAGGACATCTTATGTCCCTCTTTACTTTCTTTTTATTTCCTGAAACTCCTTATTTACGTTTATTGCAAAAACTGCACATAAAGATAATTTCCTGAGTTATGTTTTATGCTTATTTTCTAGTTTACTTTCAGATAAATGTGAAAACAATGTAATCAACTTTAAGGTGAGCATTACAAATGAAAGCATATAAAATGGCACACCAGCATCAGTTGCAAACAGCAAAAGGCTAACTGCTTAATATATTTGTCTACTTAAATTCATATGTTCTTTTCATTTTTTAGAAAGTGTTATGCAAGTATTGAAAGAAAGAATAGGAATTTTGTTTGGTACCTTAAAATTAAATCCATCTTTCACATTTATAATTTGGAACGCAAGAGGGTTTTTACCATATCATAATAAATCAGAAGATGGTCCGGACATGCAAACGCTGTCTAATGTTTAGAGGTTTATCACTATTTACATAGAAAATATGATGGTTGATAAAGGAAAACTTGTTTTATTCTTTCGCAGTGCTACAACTGTGAAGAAGAAGCCATGTATCACTGCTGCTGGAACACATCTTACTGCTCTATCAAGTGTCAGCAGGAACACTGGCATGCCGAACACAAGCGCACTTGCCGCAGAAAAAGATGAAACTTAAAAAGTTCTGTAGTAGTTTTCAAGCTTGTTACTGTTCTGAAACACAGAGGTGTTATTATTCCCAGACACAGCGGTTTTTGTTTCCAAGAAGCCAAAATTGCTTAGAATTTGCTTCCTGTTCTTGCACCAGCTTTTAAACTCATCTTCGTAAAATGTTTTGCACCGTAGTTTCAAAACGTCATCTTCAGTTGATAAGTCCTATTTTCGAATAGGATCACTTAGAAAAAAATTGCATCAGTGAAATGTGTTCTTTTACAATATTTTACTTGAAATTATTTTATGGTTCAAGCAAATTTTAAGATGTTTGGGTTTTATGGAGATTTTAACTTGTAAAGCAGATCACATGAAAGACAGACATGCAAATTATTACAAAATGAACATTTAAAACGGTGATCTGAATGTAAAACGAACTATAGAACTTTTTCAAATGTCATGAAAATATACTACCTTGATGTACCATTTATTTCGTAACCTGTTTGAGCTGTTTATTCAGCTTTATTTAGTGTCTAAAGGCATTATCTGTTGGTAATACCAGTGGGTATATGATTAAAATTAGGGAACAGGGTTGACACTGCAGGTGCTGCTAGTCCTGCATATTTTTTTCCTGATTATTTCCCAGTCACTTTTTGGTGCATTTTTTCTTTTCTATATATACATTTTATAACAAATTATTAGTGTTGAACTCCTAGTTAAGATTTCAGGGAATTGGAATTAATCTTTTACTGAGCTGGATCTTAGAGAAAAATGAATATTTTAATTTAAATTTTTAAATTTTGCACATGTCATTGTTGTCCAAACAAGGAGCGCGTGTTTAAAAAAAATAAAAGCCAAATACTACCTTATATGCACCCATGGATTCTTAGTTGAGGCGTGTCAGTTACTTTGCATTTTTCCCCCTCATTTAACTTTGAATGCCTTTTACCGCATAGTACATATTCCGCTGCAAAATCAGTAATGAAAGGAACAAAAAGCACTTACGTTGCACAGAAGAAGTTTGTATTTCCAACAAAACATATATCATTTAAGGTGCTTTCTTCTAATATCAAACACTGATGTGCTGCATGACAGTATCTCTGTTCCCAAAGAACAGCCAACAGCCTAAATACTAAGGCATAATTGCTTAAGTCATCTAATATCAATCACCTGAAATGCAAAATAATCCACCTACATGTGACAACTTAGAATGTGCTCAGATTTCTTTGATGGCTGAAATTGAAAAAGAAAGGTTTTTAATATGTCACACATTTACTGGTTATCAAATATATGCCCCTATGTTCAACATCAGCAGATAGAAGTGATCTATTTGCTTTCATATTTCTGTGGCCATTTCATAATGAAAACAAATGCATGTCACTTTTCTCGTATTAAAGATGCTGTAATTTGTGAAAACTCTGTGTTTTGCAGAATATCTCAATTAAGAAGCAGTAACAATAGGAATGGATCGATAGTGGAATTACCTTTTTTGATCACAAACGACTTTGGTTTATTCATTGTCCAGAATGCTTGATGGGCTTTATTTCTTTTTTTGCTTTGGAAAAAATGTTTTAACCTTGTTAAAATGGGCTATACCCCCTTAGTAATAGACCTTTAAATTCTTTCTGAGGGTGGTCCTGGTCTAAGTCTGTAGATTACCATTAATCATCTAGATATTTTTGAACAAAATAGAGACAAATGTACATATTTATTTAGAACTTTGATATTTATTGAATGCGTTTAGACAATGGCAGCAGAGGATTTGTAATGAAAGCCGTTAAACACATTTTCTCCAGGTTTTGCCAGGGAAAAGCAAAAATTACATTGTGAATATGGGCCTTCTATGAAATAACAGTGACACCCTGATGGTTTTGTAAATTTATCTCTGTGAAAATCTTGTTAGATTATTTTTTAGAGTTCCACAACTTCGATCCACCCCTATGAAAGTAAATAATTGTGGAAAGACATTTTGGTGTAAATCATTCCAGAAAATGTAAAACTTACCTGGTATCTGCATGAAAATAATATTTGTGTTATTTTGGCTTTCTTCTTTTGTCTGTTTATTCAGCTGCACATTTCTAAGTTTCTCCAGTGTAAAAAAAAAAAATTGAACTGTTCTACTGGAAAAAAGTGAAAAAGTGGCCTCGTTCTGTATGCATTCTAGCAAAACAAATTACAATTGATTGTTTTAGAAATCAATATTATACATTACTTCACAGCAAATGATACAACTATATTAAGATGTTGAGCTTAGCCACTATGCACATTGTAATTATTCATTGTGGCTGTCCAATTCTATGATGCATTCTGGCATTTTGTTATTGGCTCTGATTAGCAGCATATAGAGTCACTTAATGTGTTAACATTTGTTAATAAATGTATTTAAACAAAAGCTGTCGGTTCATATGTCAAAGCTAAGAGAATGCTCAGATCCAAAAAATGCATTGCGTGCAGGATGCCTCCCTGGCGTGCCATTTTGAAGCAGGGAGGCTGGGGAGTGTTGCCTCCATTTGGGCGAGAAAGGACTATTACACTAACCTTTAGCAAGCGCTGGTATGGACCACCTTACTAAGTCTGGACTGAAAGAACAGACAAGCTATGATTCTTATAGAGACTTCTAACCGCAGGCTCCTCACCTTTTGAATACGTCCAGGCGTCAGACTGATCCAAAAACGTTTGTACTGTAATCCTCCAGCATCAACAGATGGTGTTGTGTATTGTCATGGCTCTTCTTATGATGCCGTCTCATGTGCTCGCCACTTCTGCTTCTTTGTGTGTGTGTGTGTGTGTATATATATATAATTATATATATATATATATATATATATATATATATATATATATATATATATATTCCACGAGGATTTTTGCCGATCCAAGTCAAAAAAGCCGAGCCACACCAGGTCTGCAGGTAAAGGTTCCACAGGTTTATTCAGGCAAACAGTTACGACGCGTTTCGATCTCGTCTGAGATCTTGGTCACATGACCATTTGAGAATTCCCACATATTTAAGGTGACAGTGTGATGCACGTCGCAGCGTGCATAGACATAAAAAAAAGATATAATAAAATTAAATATTTTGCCAGTTAATGCTTGTTTCTAACACATACATTTAGCATTGTTGAGTATTCATTCCATACTATTGCAACAATTTTAAATAAATATAAATATAAGGGAATGGGTGCAGTATAGAATGTGGTAATATGTTCAGAGTTCGTGAATATTTAGTACATATATTAAAAACATTGGTCAGGTGAGGGGGATCTAAGGTTTAAACAGTGTTATTAGCGGAATGCCAAATTGGCAAATACGGTTGGGGTGCATAACATTCGGTGAGTTAAGGTATAGTACCTGTAAAGGACCAATTGAAGGCCCTCGTAGGGAGGAGCTCTGGTGAAATGAGTGGATGGTCATTGAGTGATGTAAGGTTGTGTAAGGTTGACAGTCAGCTAGTCAGCAGACCATGTAGCTGCAGTGAGTCTATAGTAGAGATGGCCATAAGAGACAGGCTGGATCTCATGTGCTCTTATGATTATCGTGGTGATTATTCTTCCTTCCAGGACAGGGTGGTGTTCTGTTAAAATACAAGCAAAGTAGGTCAGTAACCAGCATCAGTCATATTCCGTCATTACATAAAATATACATGTATATTGATCCCACCATTTCTCATCACTTCAGATAGAGCTTCTCCATGGTTTGTGAAGAGCGATATACGTGCATTTTCTTCTAACTGTCATATCCCCAAAATGAAAATTAAATCCCTCTCCTAAACAGATCAACCAAATGGGCACAGTGCATTCTGATACATGTATGTATTGGCATGAATACTAGGCAAAGTGAATTAAAAATTAACAGT